>NW_006795112.1:2082430-2090274 GCF_000442215.2 Lipotes vexillifer | reverse complement strand
CACAAAAAAAAAAAAAAAAAAAAAAAAAGAATGAGTGGCAGGAGTTGTCCACTGCTGGTGGACACCCCACCCCAATTTTATGATGTAATTTTTAGTGGCACAGCCCAGGTCTGGCCCCTGCACTCCTTCTTGATGTTGCTTTAAGGATTTGGTCCTTGTCCTTCTCTCCTCACTCCCTGTTGTACCGTCAGTAACACACACACACACACACACACACACACACACACACACTCTACCACTGGAATTCAAGCATCCACCTCCAAGTAAGAACCAAAGTATCTCATTTGTCTCATGAAAGAAGAGAAACAGCGTGCCTGTTCCTCACTTTTATCCATAGAACTCCCATTTTATTTGTCCACTAAAAGAGCTCCTTTTTGACCAAACACTGTTTTGAAACATCCAACACATAAGAAAGAAAGTTGGGGGGCAGAGGGTGGGAGGAGCATTTAATATTTAAACCACACACCGTCTTGTAATGAAAGGATTTTTCAAACATCAGGATGAATTTGTTTTATTTTCAAACATCCAGATGAAATCATTACAGTTACTTTTGGTCTCCAACTTAGCAAGATGTCTCATGGACGGGACACTCAAAGCAGGACAATTTGGGACAGTTCCAACCACATGAGGCATTGTGTGGCCTCCACAAATAGAATCAGGCTTCCTTTCTTGTGCAGCTGTACATTTCCTTGCCTTTGATTCTCCTTCTTTGCTCTTTCTCCTCACAGGCCTTGCCTCTCTCCTGTATCAGCCACTCTATAGGCAGATGTGCCTCTTTTTTCCATTTGCCAGATCTACCCCCCCAAATCTTCCCAGCTGCTCCCCTTTGAAGTCTCTATTACCGATACAATCACTTTTGTTTCCCTTCCATCCCCTCTCTCTCCACTCGAGCTTCTCCTCTCCCTAACCCCATTAGTTACATCTGCTGCCCCCACCATTCAGCCTGTGTGAAATCGTAATGCGCTTGACATAACTTCAGTTTGTCTGCTAAGTACTCAATCAGCTCGCACTGCCATCTTCTGATTTGTAGCAAAGGAGGCAAGAGTGAGTAAGCTGGCTCAAAATTCGCTACATGATTCAGCTCTGCCCAATTAGCCCAACTAAAATGGGAAATTGACAACTAATGATAATGAAATAAATGGGTTTTAGCTAAGAGTATAAATCCCACAAACTTGGTTCCTGATGCCCGTGGTAGATACTATATCCTTCATGTGGTGGTCAGATAGCTTAGAGGATGCAAGGATGGGTGAATGAAGGGAAGTGTATAAATAAGTGCAGTATTTGTTAGTTGACTGGGGTTCTTTCCCTGTAATTCATTAATGGAATTTTAAGGGGTCTGTACACTAGCAGAAATGGCATGCAACATTTTGTACATTGATGCATTTTGGGGTCAGTGGGTCCATACATTTAATCAGATTTTTAAAAGGCTCTATCACCTCCCAAAAGGTTAAGAACCAGCGCTAAATGAGTGAAGACACCTATTTTGTCTGCGTTTTCTTGTGGTCAGCTATTTTAACATCCCGTGTGATTTGAACAGTTCAGAGAGTAGAAACGTAGGGTCTTAAAAGAAAAATTTACCTTCTTTAAGAGGAAAATTGTTTAAACCACCTACCAAGTTTATACAATTCACTTTTTTTTTATTATTTTAGTTTTACTACAGTTCAAAGACAGGCTTTTTTTTTTTTTAACAATGGGTATAATCACACATCTGAACATAAGAATTAGTTTTATGCAGTTCCATAGAAAACCAAAATCTTGAAGAACACTTTCAAAACAACCAGAGAAAAATAAACCATTCCTTATGTCAGTCTTGTTAGAGAGGGATTAAGAAACTGGCAATTATTTTGGCGACCTTAATTGTTGCGCGGCAGGAAAATATGTAATTAGAGCACGTTCCCAGGCCTGCACACCTGCAGCACATCCTACAGTATAATGTCAGCTTTCAGTACCCGTCGGTGCCAGGTTCTAGCACAACCAGGCACAGTGACGCTCTGAGAACATTTCGGACTCATGTAATGTGGCTTCTGTGTATGAAAGAAGCAGGCATTTACACCACCACACAATGGAGTGCATTGCTGCAACACTGCTTTCATTATTTTCTGACGCCTACCTTCAGCACTGCCCTGGTTTACTCCGTTTGAGGTTTCATTGTTACCGTATAATAGTCCTGTACATTTTTGAAATTCTCTTATTATTCAGCTTATTAATACAGTACTGACTTGATTATCAGGCAGCAGTTGCGCAGCAGAAGATTCAGTGCATTCGCTAAGTCAGAAGCTGAGGAAATTCTTGGTATAACGAGAACAATTGTTTGACATTTTTTTTTTTATGTAGAAAGATGGGCTGTGGCGGTTCTGTATATAGTTGTATTTGGGAATTCACTCTACATTCCCTATATGTTGTGGAGTATTCATTTTTTCACACAGAGAAAGCTTAAAATGTATTCTCACTCATTTGAAAGTGTTTCAGGGTATGGGAGGACTCCATTAGGATTCTCATTAGCTTTACTTTTATTGGCTTTTGACAACAAAAAGAGAGAAACTCAGATGTTAGGAAAAGTAGCTAAATTGAAGAAACAGTGTGCAGGGTGCTTGTTTTTCAGATAATTCCGTAATCTGGCATACTGATAGTTAACAGACTTCTCCCCCTAAGGGAGATACACTGTATTTTGCTATCTGACATGTTGTCATATATAAAGAAATCAATTGGTAATTAAATGATGCACCTTGTGAAGATGACAAAAGGCATTTGGTTGCGAAAAGAGAACTGGGTTTTGAGGGGTTTGTAATGAAGGCCTAATGACTATTCATAAGAGATTTTCAGTCCGTTGATCCACTTGACTGGAAAGTTCTGCCCTGGAGAGTTAGTGCTGTCAGTTTCTCTCACCTCAGAAAGCCGCCGCAATCGACGGTGTAGAGGGTGAGCGAGAAATTATCTAGTTGTTGCTCTAGGCTTGTCTTAGGTCACAGGCAGAAGGCACATCTGGCTTCCTGTAGGTGCAACCTCGGGACATAAACTTTGACTAAATTTTAAACTATAAAAATGTACGAGTGACACTGAGTAAGTTACCTTTTATTCATATTTCCTTTATTTTAGAATGCATTCAAGTTGTGTGGTGAGGCTGCCATTTTGGCCTTATTTTTCCTTCCAATTTTATCAGTTAAATGTTTGCTTGTTAGGCTAAGAGTAACTGTTTGCGGAAGTTGTCAAGGACCAAATGATAACAGTCTCCTCCTGTGAAATCAGACCACAGTCCTTTTGCGGTGATTATGCCAAAGTCACCGTGCAGGAAGGGCAACTGAAACGAGGAGAGAGTGTGTTACTAGACCGTGCTCTTGGTGGGTGCTTACTGTCTTACCCGGCAAAAAGGCAGTACGGTATCAAAATTTACATACCTGAGACTGGATGTAAGATTCTTACCACGTAAGCAAGATCTCTGGAATTAGGAAACATGGCTCTAGTGTCTCTAAAACACAATGGCAACAACAAAATTCATGCATCCACAAGATACCAGTTACTGTCACCCATGGGCCCAGGCACAGTCCTAACCTCAGAGGATACAAAGATGATGGAAACAAACTCTCAGCCCCCACCCACAGAAACAGACACACAAGAACGCAGTTGTACTGTACCACGGGGAGAGCTGTGGTCGAGTTGAGTAATAACACAGAGTCTTAGAATCCAAGAATGGGTTTTCTAAGAACTGTTGGAGTCCACAGGTGAAGCAAAAATTTCTTACACATGTTGCTCTTTCCACTGGCAAAGCCAGACTCTCCAACAGAAAGGTGTGTTTGGAGGAGCGAGGTGTCCCTGTTGCGGCCGTGCCCACCTCTGGAATCCCAATAGAATGGTAGTGGCTAGCAGTTTCTCTACACATTGACTCTTGGAAAGTGGTCCTCCATGTTATCTTATCGAGTGGCTCACCTAATCAAAGGTAAACACATTTATCACCTCATTAAGGCTTGTTTTATGGCCACTTGAAAGTGGTGTTTGAGGTGGAACTATCTGTCAAACTCCTTGTCTGGAACATCTGTAAGGGGTACTATAGCAAAGCTACAGAGACTTCCATCTCCCAGTATCAGAATAATTGAACTCATGATACGTTTCTGAGAGGATGTCACTAATGGTTCCTCCTAGTGTGTTGTGGTTACTGAGTTTTGCTGATGTGTTGGCCGGAGCTGTCAAGGTGGATCAAATGAATGGACAGATGCCAACAAAACAATTATGCCTATTAATGTACATGGATTGCTTGTTTAGGTCATAAAGCAAATTAAAAAATACATTAGTATTTAAACCCTTTTACAGCTGAGCTAATGATTGTTTGTACTATAGTGTCTAGTAAAGAATATTCTATAATACCTGTAAAGCCCAGTTACGTTATCTAATTAGTAGACTTTAAGTGGCTATAATTATGGAAGTGAATAGTTGCCTCTCTAAATGACAAAATGGTAGATTTAAATATATAAAGATGTTGACTTGATTATTTAATATTTGTATCAAAGACAAACCACCTAAATAGAGAGATTAATTCCACATCAGTGCAACATTAAAAGGGAGAGAGGATGCCAAGAATCCCATTAATTTGGGACGGAAGTGCCTGAAATTTCCTCGAAACATTCATACCAAAGAATACCAACGACACAGTATCATGCTGATCCCCCTAAGGATAGAGAGGTAAGGCAAACACGATTTTAAACTGCACAACTTCACACAACAAAATTAAGTATGGTGCGTTCACCAGATGTTAAACATAAGCCCCCATGAACTGAGCTAAGTATTTTGTATACCTACCAGCTCCATTACCCCTTTCTCCATGAGTTCCCTGACTATCCGCTCTTTCCTTTACTCTGCCATGAACCCTTGCCTTCAAGAAAGATGGCACTACTTGCAGCCATCACATGCCACTTGTACATTGTTGTCATTTGACCATGTGTTTAATTCAGATAACCCTGGTGAGAAGAGAGCTTTGATATGTATTTGCTTAGTTGAATGGCCAACTTGAAGAAGAGGTGACCTCTTTTTTTTTCCCTATGATTTACTTAGGCCATTGCTTTTGAAGCATACATGTTCTGTTTCCCAAGAAGATTGTGTCACCTCCTTCACACATTGTCTGGGAATTTCCATACTTCCTAACAAGAACTTCAGTTGAATTAGTGTAATATGGCTTTTCTGCTCCTTGCCCTATTTCCTTCAAGGCCTTTGAGTCATAAGCATTCAGTACCACAGTGAATAATCAGTACGATAGCCACCATTTGGTTTTCCCATTTAACTTTTGGGGGTTACTTTTGAACATAGTACAACTGCTCAGAAGGGCTTTTTCACGAATTGTTTACCATTGCAGTTGCTACCCTATTGGGCCTTTCATTCTGAACACAGAGGCGGAGAGCATTGATGTCAGTATAACAAGTAACGTGTACAATTTTTAAAAACACTAAATTTACTGAATCCCCATATTATGTTTTCACGCTGCTCTTTCAGAAGCTACGCTAATACAATACTCCAAAAAACCGATCTTGGGCCTGGCAGGCCCTATTGGAACTAATGGGGCCTGACAGTTCTTCAGTTAAAAATTATACATGAGGGTCACTTTCACTTAAATTATCTATTGTATGCCAGATGTTCACAACTGCAGCACTTCACTTTCTTTGCATTGCTAGAAATGTTTAATTTTCTCATAATATCCATAACAACTCTTCTTGCGGATGGCATTGAAGTTAGCACACACCTTCATGGAAATCACGCTAGACTTGCATTTTCCATTTTCTTTATTTTTGGGGTTCTGGAAAACAGTTAGATAGCTCATTTTGCCTGTTTCATGCCACAGAACTTGAGTTATGTCATAATTTCTCATTTGCTGCACAACTATATTCTATTTTTATGCTCCTAAATGACGCAGCTTTAAGTACCCGTGAGTGGCACTTCCGTGCTGTGAGCGCTATCAAAGGCAACCTCAGACAGATAAAACTCCTGGTTTTTTTGGTTTGGTTTTGTTTTTTGCTGGGGAGGGGAGAAGAGGAGTCATCGCCAAGGGTCGCGTTTTGTTTGTCAGGCCTATTAAAACTATGGCCAATAGAGCCATCTGCAAGAAAGAAAAAATTCACCCAAGTCCTGGGTCTGAATGAAGGCTCTCTTCTCAAATGTTCCTCGTTACTACAGAGGAGTTACCTTTGGATTAGAATTAAAACGAAGCTT
This sequence comes from Lipotes vexillifer, assembly GCF_000442215.2. Lineage (NCBI taxonomy): Eukaryota > Metazoa > Chordata > Mammalia > Artiodactyla > Lipotidae > Lipotes > Lipotes vexillifer. The sequence goes on along the minus strand of NW_006795112.1, from coordinate 2,084,082 downwards.
TTTTTTCCCTTGTATTCTTTCTTTTTTTTCCAGAAAGTCCCAAATGAAGTATTTCCCCTAGCGTTATTGGACCTCTTTACCAGTGAGTGGCTGGGATTTTAATAAGCCTGTGCCTCCCACCCCATATCACACAGAGCAATGGTTGGGGAAGAGTGGATGTGGTACAAAGGTTACAGGTTCAGTCATATTTTCTGCCTTGTTGGTAAAAATGGGGAGGCGGGGTGGGAGGATTTCCTTTAATTTTGAAATAAGTGTGATGTTAGTAGTTATTTCTGTAACCTGGTGAAAATGCTGCATATTTAGGGCCTCATTTTTAGCGTGTGTTACCGTGCATCTGCTAAAATGGTGACCCGTGCTTTCAGAATCTTTTGGCTATGTAGGGGCGCGCAGATTACAACTAGTTGCTGTAGAAACCTGGTCATCTGGATGCTTCTTGAGAACGCGTGATGATTTTGTAAACCTTGGTGGGTAAGCCCCGAGACTGCAGCAGTTGGACAAGGTCACATATCGGTGGCAGCGACGTGTCTTTCCCCTTTCCATTGTGTGATCCTCCGGGGTCCGGGGCATTCATATGCAACGATTCTGTTTCTCTTTCAGGAGGACTTGTAAACTCTTTAAACAGAGGCACACAGTTTGCGATTGTTGCGGTACTGAGTGGGTGTATAGAAGCTAGGGCTGCAGCCTTGTCCCGTTGCAGATAGAATAAAACTGACAATGATGCAATGGGCCTGGCATGTAGACAACTCCGTGGGATGGATGAATGGTGCGGCTTTTGCCGTCCCTCCAGTGGTGGTAGGCCCTGTGATAGCTAGCGTAGGAAGGGTGGTGAAAATTGATATGCACTATTACTACATGTATAAAAGTTAGCACTGGGGCCATTGCACAGGTGGGGGGTTCCTGTTTATTGATTTTTATGACTTTGTTAGAACATACGCTTAATGCTTTTATACTCCTGGAGCTCTGGGAGGGCTCACCTTAGGTAATAAACCTTTTCGTACTTTGCAATCAGTCACAATTTACATGGGGTCTCACGTTATCCAGTACAAAGCTCAGCATCCCCCCTCTACTTGGTTTTAGGAGTGCTATAAAAAAAAAAAAAAAGCAATAACTCTAGCACTTACTTTGAATTTTTTAAAAACCTGTCCACTCCTGCTATGAAAACGGCCCCTAATTCTAATTACTCATATTTCCAAGAAAAATTAGTCACACAAACTTATGTTATGTGTTGTCTCAGAGGTTGAAAGCAAATTAGGTTTCCAATAAGACAGTACATCAAACAAAGTAGCATGTTCTTGATGCCGATGACTTTTTTTTAGAATTATGGTTGGACATTTTTGGCAGACAGATTGTCTTTTGCTCTATCAAAATGACAGTTTCTTTTGTAACTGCAACATTCATAATTAGAAGGAGAGAAGCAATCTGCCCAATTTAATATACTAAAAGAAGTTTAGAGTCTCTGCTAGTAATTTCATTATTTTAAAATTTGAATTAATTGACTTAAAATAATACAGTTAAGAAGTATAACTAGCAGGATTATGGAGAAAGGTTTCTTTTTCTTTAAAAAAAAAAAGCGCTCTTAGTATTATACTCAGATGAGATTAAATTTTATCTGTTTATGCCAGGTGCCCTGTTCTAAGATTCAGAGCAGGAAT
>NW_006795112.1:2076214-2082399 GCF_000442215.2 Lipotes vexillifer | reverse complement strand
TAGGGAAAACCCTGGGAACAAGGTCACTTTAAACAAAAAAGTTCTCCAAGTTTCCCATGCTTAAGAGGCTGGCTGGGCTTAATTAAAGTCAATGGATGACCAAAAAGAGGAGAAAAAAGAAAAGAAAAGAAAATGAAAGGAAAAACCACTACGCACCCCACTTCAATCTCTTTTTGGGCCACCCTTCACATTCCATACCTTAGCTGTTGATGTTCAAGCTCTTTAAATCTAGCAAGAATAATGTTTCTTGAATCCCTTAACAGCACTGATGTGTCCATGGTGTAATATCACTCTTCCCCATTCCACAGCCCTAATCTACGTCACTTAGGTGGCCCTCACCCGTACCACCGCAACAAAAACAAATCCAGCATCGCATTCAGAATGAAATCATCATAACATAGCGACCTTGTTCTGGACGTGATGTTTGGTTTCAGCAACCCACTTTTATGCAGCCCTAGCCAAGCTTAACATTTCCTGTTGGCTCAGAGGGTAACCTTTCTTCAGGATCTCTCTTTAGGAGACCCAGTGTGTTGCTGCCCAGAATGCACAGGGCCAGAGTTTTGGAGAGTTGAAATTCATGAACATGGAAGACCTATTTTCTTCTAAAATGGAATGAAATCCCTACTCATTTTTTTTTTTTTTTTTCCGGTACGTGGGCCTCTCAGTGTTGTGGCCTCTCCCGTTGCAGAGCACAGGCTCCGGACGCGCAGGCTCAGTGGCCATGGCTCACGGGCCCAGCCGCTCCGCGGCATGTGGGATCCTCCCGGACCGGGGCACGAACCCGTGTCCCATGCATCGGCAGGTGGACTCTCAACCACTGCGCCACGAGGGAAGCCCCCCTACTCATTTTAAAGAATACATACCCAGCAAGATTTCTTTTTATCCTTCCTGTATAATTTTTGTCGTACTCACCTCTAAAGGAAACCAACTCTTCAGCTCTGTTACCTTATTTTGTACCTTAGCTGACTTTCATCTTTACATGAGCCATCAAATCTGGATATGACAAAGATTAAACAAACAAACAAACAAACGAAAACCCCATGGTGCTATATGTCTGAATTGTTGGGTGTTTTTCTCTCCCACAAGAAATTACAACACTAAGTACCACATACATTTGGGGGTATGTTTATAAGACAGCAGGAAATTTTTTAACCCTCGAAACTTTCTGATTATGAATTGTGCTCTGAATCTACAGGGGTTGTGTTCCAAGTCGCACGTTGTTTTACAAATATATCACTTGCAGATCTGCATGTGAGAAGGCCGACTTCCCCATGGCAGTTCTGAAATCTGATGTAAGGCAGAGACGCCAGGGACTCAGAGCGCCGATTATGCCCGACACCTGCATTTCAAAATCTCCTCTAGTATTTTAGTAGTTGCATCTATCCTTTTTTGCAGTCCTATGTCCTACAGAAGTGACGTTTTGTTCTGTTCTCATTCATCCTAATTTACTTAGTTAGATATCAAAAGATATACACATTTTATATAACCCAGGAAGCCAGGGATTAAAGCATAATGTATTTTAACACAGCTTCTTCTAAAACTCTAATTGCTGCCAAATGCTTAGGCTTGGATTGGCGTGGGCTATGGGGTTATGTTAGCTATTATAGATATTTTTATTTGTATATGTGGGTATTTATATATGTATGTACATACATGTGTGACTTTGGGCTATGCCGACATGTTATTTTCTATGTGTTCATTTATTATAAACAGCAGGTAGGCAGACATTTCACCTCACCCCTCACTCTGGTCCACATCATTCAAAAAATATTGCAGGATTTCCATTCTAAGTTAAATACATCCGAGGTTAGGTCTTTTATCAATTCTTTATTCTTAGTATCTCAAAATTCTGAAGTCTTCTTCCTTTGTCTCAAAAAGGGAAAATGCTGAAAGCATTTCCACCTGGATGTTTAAATTATTTAAGTTGCAGGAACCAGACCTTTTCCCTCCTGAGTAGTTGTGGGTTTTAAAGGCTAAAATTGCTTCATCATGCCCAAGTGAAAGTATGCATAAATTATTTAGTTAAACCTGAGAAAATACAGACTTTTCCCAGTGATCTTTCAAGGGCTGCCTACTTAAATTTCAGAAGAATGGGCAGGATTTTTTTTTTTTTTCTCTTAGAAAATTTAAGTATTGGCTGTGTTTTCTGTCAGAAACGTGAACAAAATTACAAAATGATGATTTTTTTTAAGTCTAAGCCTCATAATGTCTAGGATATCTATATCATGCCCAAGGTGACTAGTGTGGTCTGAATCAATACCAGTAAGACCCATCAGCTGGCAAGACCCTCTTCTGAATGTATTCTTACGAAAGTCAGGTACCTGGTTGCAAGGCTCTCCTTGATGCTACTGTAAGTGCTGGTGAACATTTTCAATTCAGTTTCTGTTCATCCAGAGTTTGTATCTCAGTTATAAAAATATAAGACAAGGAAGGAAAGATGTCCTAATTTTATTATTTAGATAAAACATATTACAAAATGGGAAAAAATATAAAGCAAAGTAATTTTAAAATGTTATCAAAACTTGGTTGACATTTGTAATTTGCTTTTTGTTCATTACTTTAACTCTAGTAAATAAAAATGCCTGAAAAGTGTGAAATAGTGTGTGGTGGTATGTGGTGGTGATGGGCCGGGTGTGTGTGTGTGTGTGTGTGTGTGTGTGTGTGTGTGTAACATAGATAACATGAAAGAAGCAATGAAAATGGCCGATGAGTATGGGCAGTAGGCGGCCAGTTTCAAGTTCCTGGAGAGTAAGGGACTCAGTTTCCCATGTATGTTACAGAATCTGTGACATTATATATCAGTTCTCTAAATTAGTCTTAGCATTAGTACTCCAGTGACATTCTCATGACCAAGGGAAGAATAGTATTTTTAACTGAGTACCTAACTTCAAATTCTTAAAGAAGCATTCATTGGGGAAGAAAGAAAAAGTGAACCAAAAAGGTACCTTTGTTTAGTATACAGCTGTCTGTTCATTTGTGGCATCTCTTTGAATTTCATGTTCAAATAAATTGGGAGATGAGAGTGAATAGGCTAGAAGATCAGCATACAACTTTGGTGAGGTATTATGAAAAAGCAAAAAAAACTTTTAAACTCTCCAAGCAAGATTAAACCTATTCCATCCCAAAGTGATGGACATCACTTATCCCATGAATACATGTTTAAAATATTGCACACCAGGTGTTCTTCCTTAGATCTAACTTGCTTCTCCCACAGCTTTTAGTTCAGTTGTTCTTGACCTTACCTCTCCTCCTCTCCCCTTTCCTGCCCAGGCACAGATGCATCCACTGAATCGCATGGACAGCGTGTTATACTTACACTACCATACTCTGCCGAATAGTTAGAAATGCTACTTTGGCTTTTGTGTGCTCACTTAGATTTGTACCCTAGAGGGGATGAAGAGAGCACAGAGAGAATCAGGAGACAGGAACCAGACCCAGCTTCCGACAATAGGTGATTTGGGCAAAAGTCATTTAAAATTTCTGAGTCTCAGTTTACTCATCTTTAAAATCATGATAATAATAATAATTACTCCCTCTCCCTTCAGAGGGTTGTTATGAGGATCAAGTGAAAAATGTCTGTGAACAGGCTCTGCTGTCAGGAGATTAATGCATAAATGCCAGGTAGTATTATATAATCAATTTGTCCTCCTAAACTTAGGAGAGGAAGTGTGTTTAAGGCACGTGTGAGACTCTGGAAATGGAGATGTTATAGAAAGCCTGCAGAGGACGATAGTCCATTTTCGTCTACATGCATTTCTCCTGGAAGAGGTAAATATACCCCTTTGGGGGATGCTTCTTTGACCAGGACAGTGATAGGGAACCCTGGCTGGTGGTGACCGAGAGGGCAGGTGGACACCCAGAGTTCATTCTGTTATTGAGAGTAAACAGGAGGGAAACCTTGCAATCAGGTGACTTCTTTCTAACTGCAGCAGGTTCTCAGATCCCTAGGCTGGCCCAAGTTGAGACAGCAGTCAGTAGAGAGTCTGGCACAGTGAGTGTAAGTCTCAATGTCATCTGATTGTGAAATCTGCTTGTTTGCATTCTCATACAGTATTGGAGCTTAAGCCCTGGCCACTGTGTGAATGGCTATGCAAGAGCAGGATCTAAGACCAAGGGGGGAGGGGGGCGGGGTTGACCAAGGAAGGAGGATTCATTAGAGTTACTTGAAGGAAGTGTATTGGACAGTCCCACCAAACACATTAATGGCATCAACTATTGTATTTTGGGTAATGATTTTTTATACCAGATACACAATATATTGAAGAATTTGCAAGTTTCCCCGTTTGAGTCACTGTTAACCATGATAGAGGTAATGAGGTCTGGTCCAAGAAAGAAAGACATTAGAATTTTCACACTTGTCTAATTCCCACTGCAGTTGCTTGAGGAAAATTGAAATGAAAGAACCAATAAGGGATTTATGAATACTTTTTAAAGGCTTTAAGAAAGCCCACATACTTATCACTGAACTGTCTGCTTATGATAGGAGCTGGAAGAATCACTCAAGTCCACTCAGCTGTACTTACAGTTTAAAATGTTGTTTCCCTTTCTCTTACACTACTACAAGAGAGAGGAAATGCCTAGGCAAATAAACTCTGTTAAAATAACTTTACGGTTGTGACACAGTTTGACAAAAGCAAAGGAAATCCAGAGTCACTGCTCACACTCTATCCTCAGCTGATTCCACTGTGGAAAATAAAACGCTTTGAAAAAACCCAAAACACACCACGGAACAAACCTGGGATAGCCCGAGTCTTAAGAGACAGGCTTCTTAAATACCGAATGTCTGTCTTGTCTATCTTTGAGTTGTTGTAAAAGAACTGCAATATATGCATTCATCATAAATCTGGTCAGAGTTAAAGAGTATTTGACTGAGTACTCTTCGCAAAATATGTTTCCTATTTTTTCAAAAAAGATACTGTGATTCTAGCTCAAAGCAGTAACTTCGTGGGAGTCAATAGCTACCTTGAAATATACTTTAATGATAATGGCTTCCTAGGATTCAGGTAAGATTGGATACTAGACTTAACCTCTTTCTAGCAATACTGTAGAAACTCTGTTGCACAGAGAGGGAGAAAGAGAGAGAGAGAGAGAGAGAGAGAGAGAGAGAGAGAGAGAGAAAGAAACATTTTGACCAAAATCTAATATTCACTACTGTTGTACAAATTATAAATCTTACAGAGGTGATATATCATTTCTATTAAACTTATAATGTGCTGCACAAACAGTGTTTACATAGAAAAGTATAAAGTTAATTCCCTCCCGGAAAGCCTTCTAAAAAATATAAATTGTATTTTAAGAGTTAATCAATTTGCTTTTTCTCTTTTGGCAGTTTAATTGAAGCCTCCAAACTGTATACTTCCTCAAAGTATCAGAAAGCAAATATCAGTTGTGCGGTTATAAAATCAACTCTTAATTTTCTTTCACTGAAGTAGCAGATAGTCAGCCTGTAAATTTTACCTATATTACTATGGAGCTGCAGTGCTATAAATTCGAAACAGTATGCAGGTTGGTGGAAATTGAGGTCCAGGCAGCAAGGCATGTCCATAAACTTTTCTCAGGTTATTGGAACAGAACGAATCAGAAGCGGTTCCTGGTTGTATGATATTCTCTTTTGATAGAGCAGACTTCTTGTCGTTAGCAATCCAAGTGCAGAGGTTAGTCAGAGCAGAATGTAATTTCTAGCAATCTGACAGACCTGCGGATTGAAGCGGCAGGTTTTCCCTTCCGATTTCAGGGAATTGCTTCTTACTGTGACAAATGATTAGCTGTTATCTCTGACTGAATTTGATTTCTACAAGCAGCTGAGTCAGGTAACTTTGCAGCGTTTGAGGGGGTTTTTACGGGAAATGAAATCGGCTCCCTAGTCATATGTGGACCAAATGAAATCTTCCCTGTCAGGCCAAAATTGTGCTTTTGGTTAATTGGAGGCAGATTTAGCATGGAGGGTGTGTGTGGTGATGTGTGTCAGATGTGTCTGTGAGTGTGTGTGTGTGTGTGTGTGTGAGGCTGTGATGGCGTCGGCAGGCACATCCATGTGTGTACCTTCACATATGTGAGGGATCATTTCATGGTTCCTCCTAACTTTCAAAATCCCGTGTTCCAACAAAACCCCTACGTTCTACGCAGGGCTGAGGCTTTTAGTATAAACCACAAGTGAGGACAGTTAAGTGGGTATCAGAATGCGG
>NW_006795112.1:2063714-2071214 GCF_000442215.2 Lipotes vexillifer | reverse complement strand
AGTTCTGTGAAGGAATTAAGGACAGTGTGTTGTCCTAGTTTGTGTCACCGCTCCCTTGTTTATGTTCTTTCCCTGACTATTCCCACGCCCCCTCTCCAGATTTTTGCATGGCTTTTATAGCCTCTAGTAATTATATCAGCAGCATGGAGTCTATTTTTATCTCTTTTGAATGTGTGCAACATAAATGTCAAACACCATAAAATCTCTTTTTAGCATGTACCTTGTGTGCACAGTATTGAAAAGTGATGCAGCATTCAGAGAGATGTTGCATTTTGAGGTCAGACCGATGAAAAATGGAAAACTCAGTCTCACCACTTAGCTGCATGAACTTTCAATAAGTCCCTTATCATCTTGAACTTTGAGCTGCTGCTTCTACAAAACGGAATTCTACTGCTTACCTTATATAGGGTGCTGGCACCGTACCTAGTTTAATGTCTGGACTGACCCTCTTTCACAGCAGGTGCCTCCAAATTCCTAAATTTTATGTTTCATGCTTAAATGTTATGACCTTTCAATGCCTTCCAGAGCCCTTTGCCAAACTTAGAAAAGAGAAATAATAAAACCTTACTGGCCCAGTGTAATTACTGTAAATTATTATAGGGTCCAATCACAGAATTTTCATAGGAGATAAATATACAGAACCTCCTTTCACCTAAAACTGTCCCTGGACTTAGCAAACAATAATAATAATAATAATAATAATAATAATAATAATAATACGTAGCATTTATTAAGCACTTACTATGTGCCAAGCTCTAGGTCCTTTGCATGTTTGGACTCATCTAATCCTCACAACCACCCAGTGAGGTAGATACTGTCATCATAGCCCATTCAGTAGAGGAAGACACTGAAGCAGGTTAAATAATCTTGCCAAAGGTCACAAGTTATAAGTAGAGGAGCTAGAATTCAAATTTAAGCAGTCTGACCCCAGAGCCCACAGGAAAAGAAATTGTATGAGATAGGAGCTTTCACATCGCTGAGCTTTTCTAACTTCTAGTACAAGGTTGTTTCCTCTTTTTTCACTTCCTTTTTGGAATTGGCCCATCAGGGCGGCCAAATGGACTTGTCAGTAGGACACGTAAACCTGGAGTCCCTTACTCAGCTTCTGGTTAAGGGTCACCATGCTTCCAGGGTTAAAATGGCCTCAGCATGTCCAAGTGGTCTGGTGCCTTTTTTATGGCTCATTAGTTTATCTTTAATTTAACATAGATGGGGAGAAGAGAAAATGTGTTCTTTTCTAGTCAAAAGTATGCTATCGTGAAGAATAAACAAGAGGGTAGTAACTCGGAGACACGGAAGGAATAAATTTAAAAATACAGGGCATATTTGATGGTCATGAACAAAATACAGTGATCAAAGAAAGGACATATTTAGGTATGTTAGACATATAATAAATACCATATATTTTATGGGCAAAGGAATAAAAGACTGTTATGTAAATTTTCTCCACTTTTTCATAAGCTACTTATTACTTATCCCAGTCATATTTCCATTGTTGCCATTAGTTAGAGCTGGAGAGGCCAACACCATCAGAACTCACTCACTTGTAAAGTTAAAGCTATTACTGACCAGATACTGAGCAGCCAGAGAAGTGCTCACATGTAAAACAGAATAGGGGTGTGAAGAATTTAGGATGTGACATTAAGAGAAGTATGATAACTTGTAAACCAAAGTGCTTCTCATCTTTTATCGAACTTTAAAATCAGTCTTCTGAAATTTACAGTTATTAAGCTTGATCCTTAATCTTTGGTATGGTGCCCTTATGAGTCATCAAACAAACTCGTATGTGGAAGTGTTTGAGAGAAGAAAAAAGGGAAGAGTAGATTGATCAATGATCATTACAATACCCTGGGACCTAGGAATACCCATAGTCAAGAGCACTGTGACCTGGATTCATCTAAAAGAGCCCCCAGAGCCTTGCTGAAGATAAGATATATGTGTAACATGTTCTGTGAAAACAGAGTCCTGAAGAGAAAAAAAAAAAAATTATATATATATATATATATATATATATATATATATATTTCACCTTAACTAAGCAGCAAAATTGTCCACTTACTAGATTGGGGAAAGGGAGAAGAGAGGATATAGGAAGGAAGGAAAGAAGGAAAGAAGGAAGGAAGGCAGGAAGGAAGGAAGGAAGATTCAATATCCTTGACCTCTGACAAAGGGCCTATTTGGGGAAATGAAAGGAGTTGGTACACGGAGTCTTCTGAGAGCATCCTATGAACATACGAAATTGTATTGCCCACCCAGTGCGAGGGATGTGCTCCCTGATAGGTGGGCCAGCCCTCAACTAGGGATTCCCAAGTTTAACTGTCCATAAAAGTTAAAAGTTAGAACATGAGCTCTTAATTTCAAGAAAAAAAGAAGGGGAAGGAGGAAGGGAAATGGCTCTGTGTATAGAGAATCCTCACGTCTGACCTCCTCTTAATGGTTGATGCAACAAATTCAACCTAAGAGTAAAAGCATGGATATGTTTTTATTTGTAAAGAGTTAAGTTTCATAACTTTCTGAGACACTGAGACCATTGAAACAGCAAAGCTACCAGTAATTACAATCCTGAGATTCCCTAAAGTGGAAAGTCTATGAATGCTGTCTAAAATGACACTGCATTTGCTATTTAGGTAAGGTTCTTAAGGAATTTTTTCTGGTTCTGATGTCCACTTTCACCTCCCCACCTGCCCCCAACCTTGCCCAAAAGGTTGGGTAGCATTGTTCTGTCTCTGTTGGGAGCTGCAAATGGAAATTCTGGAGGGTGGAAGGATAGTCTTGGTTTGCAATTGCGAGCAAAAGGTACCACCTGAGTGTCTTTTGCAAGATGTTTCCTTTAGATTAATGTATATCTGTCATCAGCTTAACTAAGCAGGTAAGGTGTTCATTAGCTAGGCTGGGTTTTCGAAGGGGGGTGGGTGGGTAGAGAGAACGAACGTAGAAGAGTGAGAAGAACAAACAAGTCAAAGCATTTGTTCATGCTGCAATCTACACACCAATTATCCTGCTGTGCTAATTACCACCTTTCCATACCCCAGGTACCTAAGCATTCACACTTACTCACTCTTTCATGCCTCTGATCAAAAAAAAAAAAAAGGAAGAAGACGATAGAAACAGAGGGATGATGAACCCAGAGGTGAAGTGAATTCTTAAATCAAAATTTCCCTTACATATGAAAAGTATAAATAAGGGATATTCTTCATTTTGCCATTTAGACAATTAACCATTTGCAAATGTTTTAATTGCAAAATATTACTTACTGTCAGGCTTCCAGGAGTGCACTTCCTTCTAGTCAGCCCTTGTTTCGATACTAAAAAGAAGGTAGAGAGGTGAGAATTGCTGGTCTGGCCTGAGAGTTTGGGGTTGTGCCATTAGAATGAGATCAGATCATTAAAAGTCGGTGACTACTAATTATTAGGCTACTTTTCTGAGTCTATTCAAAAATTGGGCCTTGAGGAGCCAGAGATCTACCTTTGTATCAAAACCTTGGTTCCTGCTCACTGACTGAACCTTCAGCTAACAATTAAACATCCTTTATTATGATGAAATCTGGGCTTGGAATCCCTGTTGGTTTGTGGGCTTCCTTGTCAGGGTGCTCATTTTCTCATTTCAGAGTGAAGATGGATAAAAAGAAAACCTATTTCCTGTAGCTCATTTGATACCTGGTGGGGATGCCATTCAGGTGACAAGGATACAGGCACAGAGGGGGAACAGATGTGATTTACACACTCATTATCATTTGAATGAAAGTGCAGATAGGCCTGTTCAGGGGCCCGGGCATCACCTGGACAGCTTTCCTTCTGATCTTTATCCCATCTGAGAGGCCAGGTCCCCCTGACATCTTTAAATCCCCGACCCCCAGCTGGTGACACACAGAGTTTTATGACAGTCAGCAGTCCTCTGAAGCTCCAAGCACAGATGCCATTCAGAATTGTGCTTCACACTGTTTTTTTCATTGTGTTCAGGCTTAATCAGGAATATATCCAAAAAAAGCTTAACTTGAATAATTTCCTTTGGTACTTCTCCAGAAACCTGTTTGCCACTCGAAGTTTGTGTATAGTATTCTAAAGGGCCTCAGATTTTGTGTTCTTAAAGTTATGTGCATATGTAGCTGCTTCAGCTTTCAAAAAGGACAACAAAATGGAAAGGACCATAAGTTATAGATGTCATCAAAGTCCTATGTTTTTCTGAGTATCAGATCAGACAACTTCAGTATAGTGATAGATGAATTTTAGAGTGCAAAGGCAGTGTAAAGTTCGGATGAAAGTACCAAAAAGAAAAGTTTTTATTTGGCCTGTTTTGCTCTTCAGAAAGGATTTTCAGCTTCTTTGTTTTGCTACCTGGAATGGCTGCTGTCACCAGGATCCCTCAAGCATTTTATGTTACTTATTTGTGGGATGTGTGAATAATATGGAAAAATTGCTTATGTCATCTGAAGAGTTCAAATGAGTTCTGTACAATACAAACTTTTTTTCTTTTTTTAATACATTTTCAAGAAAGCTTGCTTTAGTTCAGGTCAAGAATGCACCACAACCTTGAATAACTTAAACTGTTGTTTTTAACCTCCGCTTATCTCAGGCAGCCTGACAGTTTTGGTGGGGAGCAAAAAGTGAAAGGAATCTGTGAGAACAAATGGTGTGGTGTTTTATGATTTTAATTAGGTATTGTATTAAAGAGAAAAATATAATGAACACAAGCACATACACATTTTATTTCCCATCTAACATTAACAGTTAAAGAAAACAATCACTATCAAATTACTTTGTTACAGTCCATAATTACAACTCAGGTTACGCTTAACTGTTATTAACAGAATGTACAGTAATATGTTCTGGCATCGTAATATGTTATTGTAGCATTATAATTAATCTTACAGGAAGTATAATAAATTTACAGTATCAGATTGAAGCAATACGGCATATAGATTTATTAATGCTTTTAATCAGTTCTGGCAAAATTAATTTTGCACTGATTGCTTACATTGGAATTTGCATATACTTAGTGAAAGTTATTTATTTTTTATGGATTCCTTTTTATTAAAATAGGGCATATGGCCCTTTAGCTACAAAACTTTGCTGATTCTTTAGCTAAGATATTCCTAAACATTTTTAAATGCCATATATCTTCCATTTAAGATTGTTCTTTCTCTTAAAGTTCACTTTTAAACTATAGTCTTTAAAATGCTTTCTTTATTCTCATTTCAGCGATCTATTTTTTATAACTATAATGCTTGTTTCCATGTTTCTATGAGCCTGTCTGTTTTTCCCCAGGGACCTAAGTTTGAATAAAAACATACTCCTTGAAATATGTCTATATTGATAAAGCATTGCATTAACATTTCAGAAAGTTTCATGTGTAAATTTAATAAAATCGAAAAATAATGAAATCTTACTATTTGAAAAGTCCAGTAAAAATGGGACAACACGTGAGGATTTTATCATTATTTCAAGTGCAACTATATTCCAAAATTCCAAAATGCTTTCTATGTTGTGCAAAGTATGTGCAGAAAAAAGACAAGTGCAGAGTAAGAAAAAACTTAAACTGATGTAAATGTTGTCAATTGAAAAATAGTAGTGGGAAAATATACCTTCTGTGTCTTTCTATTAAAATTCATATGCTTTGTAAAGGAAAGGAAATTATTCCCATCCAAAATATAAAAAATATCTTTATGAAACATAAGCATGATATATTTTAATTTGTCAAGCAATTTGAAATTTTGAACAAGCTTGTATATGTTGGATCGATATTTTCCTTTTTCAAAAATATTAAATTAGCTATTCTAGTGGGTACTGATTAATTTTTAATTTATTATACAAAAAAATATTTGAAGAGTGATTTCTTATTCTTCTAAGTCTTAACAACATCAGTATTCCTTGGCTTGAAAATTGAGCAGGCATAATGATATATAGCTTTCTTTTCCTGCCTTAGTAAGTTAAAATATGAAAACCCTTCCATGAATTTATTATATAGATTCTGGATAATTCTGCTATTCTACAACTAATTTTAAAAGAGTTAAATTAAGTATTTTGATATTCTTCACTAAAATACATATATACATATACAATAGTCTAGCCTCTCAGGGCTCAAAACCAAAGTGATTTGTAAAATGATTCTATGATTTTCCACAATAATAAATTAAGAAAGGCAGGTCTTGATATAAAACTTTACAATCAGTGTGTGAATACCCCTTTCAGGTCTTCACCTCCACGAGAGACATCCATTTTAATTTATGTAGTTGTTCTATCATCAAGGAAGATTCTGAACTTTTGAGGATTGGCCTTTATCTGCCCTAAACCTCTAACATTCCACTGTGTCTCAATGAAACGGAGGTTCTGTTCTTTCTGCCCAGGGCTTTTGATAAGTGTTTGCAGACTATGTACACTTCTGAATAATAACTTTCAGTAAGGCAGAAGTCTTAAACATCTTAGTATCATTTTGTGCAGTATTATTCTGCTCTGCAAGATAATGTGTTATCAATACTTCATAAGATAACTGTGGCTAGAGAATGGGTAAAATTCATAGTTACTTTCAAACTGCTCTCTTTTTTAGGGTGTGGGTCATAGATCATGCAGCTGTCAGCCAATAGATAATCTTGATGACTGGAATGAAACTAACAGAGAAAAAGGTGTCTTACATCTAAAACACTTAGAAAGGACTTAGTAAATTTTACCCAAAAGAATTAGGGAGTGAAAAGATTTTAGGCTTATTTGTTGACAGCAAAAGAGTGGCATCTTTATCCATTTGAGGAATTTTCCTCATCACCTCAGGAAGTGAAATATACTTTTTTCTCTTTTTGAAAATGAATGCTGGTGTGATTGTTTAATTTGTGTAACCTGTTACTTGAGGTAAAATGAAGAAGCATATGGTTTGGCCTCTCTTTTCAGTGAAGGAGGGAAGTCATAGAAATTACTGAACCAACTAGAGGTCTAAAATGAAAGCCCTTTTGTGACTAAGATAAACCCAGAAGTACTGTGACTATCTGACTTTTGCCACATCCAGGATTTAGGCCGCCAAGCGGCCAGGGTCAGCAAATTCCACTACCTGAAAATGAAGCAGCAGCAAGGGGGAGTTGGGGCCCCGGAAAAAGCAGTTGAAGCGTAGCAGGAGGAAGACACCAGGTCATATCTCTCTCCCTCTTTCTCTCCCTCCCTCTCTCTCTCTCTCTCTCTCTCTCTCTCTGTCTCTCAGCTAAAGGAGAGGAAGGGAGGAAAGGGAAGGGTGGTCATTGAACTACTTTTAGAGCAAGCCTGCAGATAAGAGTTGTGGTGTCCAAACAGAGCTGTGTCTCTGACAACCAGATTGTTCCAAGCGTAGGTCTTCCTGCCCCTGTAGACTTGCTGCTGCACTGTTTGTTTACATGCTGTTTGGGTGGCAAAGACGGGAAAAGTCTGGGTGAAATCCACTGCAGGAAGACTCAACCATCTAAAGCCCTCCTCCAATTATTTAAACATTCTGAAGGTTGAGACATCGATCTGTCCATTATTCTTTCCCTTACCTCTGAATCGT
>NW_006795112.1:2058714-2061214 GCF_000442215.2 Lipotes vexillifer | reverse complement strand
GACTTGTGTTCTGAAGAGCTGTTCTTTCCCGTTATTTTAGATGATGGGCTAGAAGCATTGCAGTACCTCTGTGTAGCATTACTTAGACCCAAGGATTATTATTGACATCAGTAAACTGCAGAAACCAAAGAAGTCACCAAATAGGTCTGTCGGACTGACAAATATTTGAAAGCAATTATTTATATGGGTAGACTAGAACTACAGTCTCCTTTTTCATGGAAGCATGGAGAGTCTTTTGCAGGAAAAATATTGCTTTAAGAGACAAGCTGTTGCTACTCCAGAAGAGGGTAGCAGTTCATGTAAAGGTTTTGGGGGGGAGGAGTTTTGATTTTGTCCACTATAAGAGCTACAAGTATATTTTAATTAGTATCTATATCTTAGAAAAATGTACAGTTACAGATAAGGCTTAGGGTGGGGCAAGTATAAAACAATCAGAGAAAATTGTTATAGGTTTTCTACTTCATGTTTATTTTTTACAAAACATTCCAACATACCCTGGCAGTTACTGACTTTACACCTTTTATGGGCTTTGAAAGTTGTGTAACCTTTTCAGAGGAAGGTGATAGACACAATATCTATTTACACAAGGACACATTTCCCCTTTCTTTATATTCAGTTTATTCAAGGTTTTATTTCCAAGGTCTTATTACTATAAAACTTAAAGCTAGACAAGGTCTGCCCTCATGTCAGATAAAAAAAATACCAAAACAATTTTGATGGCTCAGAAGCTTATTATTTCATACTTCCAGGTCCTAAATAAATTATAGTTATTTTCATGTTCCTCTCGAATATCCTTCAGGCGTGATAATCAGCATAATTTTCTGTATAATTTCTCGATACTTTATTTTTGATTGTTGGTATAATGCAAATTGTTGAATTATCATGGATTCCAGTAGAGAGTTTTCTAAAATCTTTACTTCCTTGTGACATATTACAGGGAGACATATGTTCACTTGATGTATTAATAAAGCATGGTGGAATTGCTGGCAAATAGGTGTACAATGCATATAAAAATATTTGTGTATAGCAATTGTTTTGAGGTCTTCCCTCAGTATGACATCACACTAGACTTGCTGATGAAGGTGCTGTTAGACTTTGTTCGCCATTGAAGGAATTTCATGACTTGTGTTCTGGAGTATAGATAAGCTAAATACTATATCCTTAGAGTGTAAGCATATCATAGATGTAGAGGGAAAGTGAAGCTGAGAGAATTGCTAAAGGACAGAAATTACAACTACAAAAACTCACTAAATGAAAGAAGAGGCAGGAGGCATGTGTGTTTCAAACATCAATTCAATGACTAGTTTCCTTTGGTGGGAGATAAATAAGGTAATCAAAACCATTATGAGTTCTAGATATACAGGAAAACCCTAATATGTTTATTTTTGTAAAAAAACAAACAAACATATTAAGTCGTTGGGTAAGCATGAATTTCACTTAGAACATTGTAACCTAGGAATATAGTGTCTTCTTGAAAGATAACTGAATTTACTGTGTGAATTCTCTGACCAGTATCTGTTTTTATGATAGTTTGGAGAAGGGAGGAGCCTTACTTTTATTTTTATTTGCCATTATCTTTATACTTTATTACGGAAGAAGTTTGGAGGGGAAAATTATATAACTAACATGTTATTACCTGCGTGTGGGAGCTTATCCGGAGCCCCAGCAAATTTCTGGAATTAACCTTTTTTTAAATCTCTAACATAATGAAACTGGAAAGTGCCTTCAGGTGCAGAGAAGCTGCTAGCATTTCTAGAGGGGATGAGTGGCTGCCATCTTCCCAAGATGATCCCGTAATAGGAAGTTGGTAGAGTCTTAGAACCGGCCCCTTCGCACTGGAACTGTGTGCAGAATTTCCTCTCTCATTTCACTTAATATGCATATTTTTTACATAGCTAATCTGAAATGGAAACATTTTTATACCTATACTCAAAACTGCTTTTGTTTTATCAGCTGACATTTTACAACTCATTAATTTATAATGCGGGTTTAATGCCTTTGAATGTTCCTGGGATAAAAAATTAAAGTGACCAAGCTAGTTTGTAAAAAGGCTGACTGTAGTATGTTCATAGTAGCTCTTTTATAACAGTGTTTTGTACTGGAGAGCACATTCCATGGGAATATTTCAAACTGGCGTGGTCCCTTCTCCTAGCATTAATTAATCTTGCATCCCCAAGTGATAACATTATTCCCATTTTTAAATTGGGGAATTAAGGCTCGTGCATTTCAGTGACACATGTCCAAATTCACAAGAAAATCTCTGTTTGAATTTGCTTTGCCTTGTTGTACCTATCATGAGACTCCCATTATTAAATGAGAACTTGAACCTTGATTTAGTCCTATGATCTTTATCCATCCAAGTGCAAAGGGAACGAGTTAGCTGTGATAAAGAAAGGATAGATCTTCTGGGCTTCCCTGGCGGTGCAGTGGTTGAGAGTCCGCCTGCCGATGCAGGGGACGCGGGTTCGTGCCCCGGTCCGGGAAGATCCCACATGCCGCG
>NW_006795112.1:2055356-2058698 GCF_000442215.2 Lipotes vexillifer | reverse complement strand
ACCCCAAAAAAAAAAAAAAAAAAAAAAAAAGTATAGATCTTCCCTGGAAAAACACTTTGCTGAATAAAAATCCTTGAAGAAGAGCTGTATCCTGTTTTTAGTAGCACAGTACCTGGAAATCAAACTCTGGTGGCAAGGGGGAGGAATAAAAGGCTAGGGTTCAGGTGAAGAGTCTTAGAATGTCCCCCAACATTTACCACACATAAAGACATTCTAAGAAAGCAACTAGACCATAACCCAGTGGCTCAAATGTAAATGTTCTCCAAGCATCTAAAAGATTTAGGAAACCAAATGACTCATAAAATTCCAGAGGTCTTCTTTTAAACTTTAAGCCGTATTACCAGAAAAGACATTTTTTAAATGAAGTTACATGTCTATCTCACATATTAGCTGAAGGATGAATCGTACTCTCTCCCACCATGGGCCTCCTACTTGATACTTTTGCAAATGGAATTTTAAGTGAAGGACCAACACCAAAACTGTGACTGGCACACATTCAGTTCTTCTCGTTTCACTTAGAGCTACCACATAGCTTATCAGCAGACAAGACACTGGAGCCATGGTCCCGTCTTTCTTATTATTTCAGTGGTTTTCAGTGTTTCATGCTCCACAAACTGCAATCACACATGCAATTTCGTAGTCTTCTTGTGGCAACCATAGACAGGGAGCACATTACCATTATTTTTTCCCATTTATACTAAGTTTTCTTGGATGATAGGCCAAGGCCACACAGCTGGTTACATATTGGGACTGGGACAAGAAGACAGGTCTTCAAGCTCCTAATTCTGGGAACTGCCTCTTTATTTCTATTGTTTCCAAACTATTGTGAGAAACATGGGTGTATTGTTAGATTCTGGTAATTGATCAAATTGGTAGGCTTATATAACTCAAAGGGATCCATGAAAGTAACAATCATCAAAACAATTTAAAATTAAGCAACAATCTTCATTTGGGGGCATAAAAACCCCCAAAGTCCCAGGGATTTCCATTCCTTTAGTCTGATCATGTGGAGTTTAAATTTATATTGCATTCTTCACTGGGAGTGTGTATTATCATGTATATTTCCATGTGGCTGTTACCTGCCCGAAGATGTGCTTTCAGCCTCCAGCTTTGCCACTAAGTTGCTGCAGGGCCTTACATGAGTCATTTGACCTCATTGTACCTGTATTACCTCCTTTGTCAAGTGTCCAGGTTGACTTCGTGTCCTTCTAGCACTACAGTTTTATAATGCTCTGTGTCCAAATAGATAGTAAGCTTCCTGAGGTGAGAATAGCGCATCCCTGTGTCCTCTGGACTCAACACATTGCAGGTATTAAATAAATGTTTGATGATGTCATCGAAAGACTTATTGGCACACTTAGCTTGAGTGGAGTTATAGAAAATCATTATTGACCACCTTATTAACAATTAATTGTCTATAATCTGCATATGTAATTTTCCTTTACATCAATAAAATGTCTGCTTCTGGTGAACATGAAGTATTGCCCCTTAATATCAGTTCTTTTGCATGTTAATACATTAGCAACTGATATCTTATTTGTACTGTAACTGACAGAATAATGTAGAGAAAGCATATAAGTATGAAAAGGGGTTAGTTAGGTAACATTGTATAGGGCATCTTCAAAACAACAGTTCTGGTATTTCAAATGTCAAGCTAATTATCAGCAATGTTTAAATGCTGTGCTAGGCCCATTTTTGCAAATGCTGAAATTTTCTGTCAAGTATGGACATTATAAAAATGTTACGTTTTGCTACTATTCTGTTACATGTCACAAGAATACAAAATCTGAAAAAAAGTTAGATCAATAGACAGTAAAGAGAAACCATTATTTGTTTTGCATATGATTGTAAAATTAATTGGTCTGGTGATAAAATTTAGAGTATTGTTTATGTAGAAGGAAGAATAGAGAGAATTTAATATAATGCAATCTGGTGAGGTGAAAATAATGCTTACTATAGATAAACTATGAAGCCTTTTAAATACAGGTTTTTAGTAATGCACATTCAGATATATCTTTCCAGGCCCATTTGCTATAAAGCAAATTTAAGTATCAGCTTTATACCCTTTGGTAACCCCGTATTACACATACCATTTTAGAGAAAATGAAACTTTAATATGATTCCACATAAAATGGTGAACCATGCCAATAATTCATATGCACTTCATATGCAAATAGTTTTATCCATCAATTATTATGTAAACATGGTATCACATGGCAAATTTCCCTGTAATACAGTACAGTACCTGTATATAATTATGGGTGCGTTTTGCCAATGCAACTGTTACACAGAATTGTAATTAATTCCTCTGAAGATTACTGGGAGAGTTTTGGATACTGATGCTGTTTTTGGACATTTATTACTGCTCTTTAGTTGGCTTTTTGCTGTGCCTCAGAGACAGATGTAAAATTAGTGTCTATTTTGAGCCAGCAAACAGTACATCTTTCCCCTTGTTTATTGAATTGCAGAAAGGAATTCTTTGGGCTCCCACTTCTTTGTGGTTTTGAAGTAACCGTCTGTTTTTCTGCCAGCCATGTAGCTCTAATACATGTATAAAATTTTGCTGAGACTCATGCAAGGGGTGGCTTATTTGGCCTAATGTAAGGACCGAGTAGAACTTTGCTACATGTTTAGGTGGTTCTGTGCTTTTGAATGTTGAATAAAAAATATGTATCATAAGTTTAAAAATTGACACAGAACTAATATATTCTGACCGATGACCCTCATTTAAAACCAGTATATGTTGGTTATTATACAAAATGAAATCTCTCCTTTGCAGAGACAAAGCTACGTTATTAAGATCCCTTATGCCAATGGGGATGATGGTGGGCAAAAAAATGAAAACAGGAACAAATGAGAAAATGAGCTTATTTTATTTCCTAATGCAAATGGAGGTAAACCCATCATGTCCTGGCCATTCTATAGTAAGAATATTTTGTGGTGAAAATTTCCCCAACGCTTACACTTGGCAAATCCACTGACTAGACTTGAGAGAAATATTTAAAGGAAAATCCTGGGCATTTAGAAGCAGGGGGGATGAGGTGGAGAGAAGGAAAGTGCCATGTCCATATTAACGGATTTATCTTTGATTGTCAGAAGGTCAACCAGAAAGAACAGGATGAAATTATCTACTCTGAGTTCAGATACAGAAACTTTGTTATGAATTGTTTTACCTGGATTTTTTTAAAGTGGATGTAAGATACCAACATAATGGTTATGGGAAGCCATCCAATGGGAATGGACACCCTAGTTAACACACTCTGGAAAAGATGGCACACTGCTTCTGTAAGTGAACTTGACAGCCGTTATTTATTTAGTTTAAAAGTATTTACTACTATTTGT
>NW_006795112.1:2015356-2052856 GCF_000442215.2 Lipotes vexillifer | reverse complement strand
TACCTGGCACAACAACGACATTCTCCCAGCCTCTGTAGATGGTCCAGGTAAGTGTCTAAAACAACTTGGCCCCTTCCTGTGCCATCTACCTAGTGGAGCGTCCACAACCAAATCGTTAAAATATTTCTTTCCAGAGCCCTTGCAGAATAGAGATACCAAAGCTGGTGACAGATTATGAAGTGATAGTCGTGTTATCACATTACAGCACTACTGACATCTTAGGAAGGGATTATGTTTCCGTCTGGACGCAAGTTGAACATGAACTACATTTTAAATGCACAACGTGAAGGATTTGCACCACATGTACAATGTGCCAATTATACAACACCATCAAGAGCTATCCTCTCAGGATGGAAACTGGAAGCAAACATAAAAGCTCACAACTAATATGTATTTGAAAGTTTTGTGTAGTGATAACAAACCAAATAACTGTCAGTTCAACAGTAGTTTCAGTGTCTGTCTGACACCTCCTATTGTAATTCAACCACCTAATCATTCCCTTTTGTTAAGTGTGAATGTGATTTCACACTTCTACCTGGTCAGGTAGCTTTCTTTCTTATTATTTAACAGCTAAGTACTTGATAATGATTCTTGCTGTTTGGTGGGAATCTCTGGGGAAGTAGAAATGGTCCAAGGCCAACTCTAATAAAAATAAGGTGAATTATATTCAAACTAAAACTTCAGATGCCACTGTGAAAATGGAAATGTCATGGTCTAAAATTCACTTAGGATGAAACATCACCAAGGTATGAAATGATTAACAAACTAAAGGAGAATTAATCATATCCCCCTAAACTCCCTCGGCTAATCTCTACTTGGTAAGGTGGCCTGTAAAATTTTTTTTAATGACCCTTCTAATTCAAACCTTCATGTCTCCTTAATCTCTGTTCCAAGACCCAGTGGGCGCTATCATGATTTACTCCACCTTATGTGTTTTTTCCTCACGATATATATAACAATAGCATTTTTATAAATAGGTGAAATGGGTGGGAAGGAAACAAGTACAAGAGTCTACCTGTATGCTATTGTGATGTCACAGACTATAAAACATCGAACATAGGCAGAGTAATTGTTTGGTGTACTGGAAGGAGGATAATAAAAGTACTTCCACTACTAAAGAACATTAAATGTGAAAAAAAGATAAAAAAAAGACTGATGGCACTTTGAGTGTAGTGTATTTGTTTTTCGTTTTCCTAACATACCGTGCCAAGTTTTGTACTCTTTCTGTTTCCAATTTTGCTTTCGGTGAAGGTTTCCTGAATCTCAGCAATCCCACACATAAACATGTATCGTTATATCCATTAAGACTTAAGGTTTTAGATTTTCAACTATGAGGGAGAACTCAGCCAAAGATGCTTGAAAGATAAATACGTTTAATTAGGGGCAGAGGATGATCATTAAAGGAAGTCTGACTGCTGCAGAAGTCATTAACAATCTTAAATGAAATTTTTATTTTTATGATAGCCATTTACATGTATAATAAGAGCCAATGATTCTTAGGAGCAGTGTGACAGAAACAGAGTGTGGCGAGAACTCATGTAAGACATACTATTTAAATGAGCTGGTGTTAGCTATTCATATTTGTTAATGAACTAGATATGCAGGGCTATAAGAATGAATGTTCTGATGCTTTAAATTTTAATATCTAGAAATCAAGGGTAAGGATCAATTACTAGAATTTCCACCCTTAAAGGAATAATTATTAACGATATAACAAATGTACAGCTCCAAACTTCTGAAAAAAAAAAGTTTAATTTAAAAAAATTAAGATCAGTAGTTGAAAAAGGGCCAAAACAGCCATGTCAAGCTGTAGTAGTCTGTGATCATGGCAGCTTTTTGTGTTGGTCATGGATCATAATTCCAAATGTTTTAATATACAATAATCCATATGAATGCATTACAGACCCTGTTATCACCTGTAGTTAATGGTGCCTGTGATACAAATGAACAGGCTGTTCTTTGCTCTTACCTTTATGGTAAATAAACTAGCATTCTGGAGTCACAATAATTAAATAAAATGTAAATCCCTAATCTCATTTGGCTATTTGGACCAAGAAAGTTACCCAGCTATTACCTGTCTGGTTCTAATGATTAGTAATGATTTATTGTTCTTTTTTTTTATTGTTCCAAAAGTGCTCTGATGTGGTGCCTTGATGTCTAATGAAAAGAAATTGGTCTTAAAAAGCTACTCATTGTTTATCCTGACTCTTAGATAACACATTTTTCTTCTGATAAAATATTTTTCTTATTTATTGTTCAAAACATACAATATAGACAATAATTCTAATTCTGGTGCTGTTTTATTTAGTAGTGTTTTATCCCTGGTGCCTGGCTGTCTACCATCATACCTCAGCACATAGCTTTACTCTGAGATAAGCCCCCTCTCTTTTGCTCTCTCTCCCATGCTTTCTGTAGTTTGTCTGCAGGATGCAGGTTTTCCACTGAAGAGCGCAGTGGAGTTCTTACTGTGCCTTTCCGGTTCCAGCACAATCAAAGTTTTGTGTTTAGAATTGTCCTTGACATTCTTTCGTCCCACAATGGGGTGGACACAGTGTGCTGGAAACCATGACATCATTATCATTGACACAGACTTAAATAAATCACCTGCATCTTGGCCTCTTTCTGCTTATTCAAGGATTCTTCATCTCGAGGAAGAAAGTGCTCTTTATTTTTATAAACCTTCATCCCAAGGGTGACTGGAAAACGCAAACTTTTACAAGTGTTTTAAAAACAAATATACTATGTGGTTTTAGACACAGTATGCTGAGTCAGAGGTGTCTTGGGAAAAAAATGTTTAAGGTTAGGCATGAGGCAGAAAGACAGCCAGGATTGCCTTTAGTTCAGGGGGGATACTCCTAACCCACATTATGATGTCCTTCTGAATACGGATTCATGTGAAACTTAATTAAATAGGCATATGCATAGTATTTAAAATACATACCTGAACTTGATGTTCAAAAAAGAGAAAGCTTGATGCTCAGTAAATTGAAGCAAAGTACATTCTGGGTGAAAGTGACACCATCTCAGTTGCACAATCTTTGGTAAAAGAGGGTTATAGCTAAAGTATTACTAAGTGCCAAGTACACATATGAATACGCAGCATTTAATAATTTAGGAAGCAACTACCTCCTGTAACTTCTCTTTACGTTTTCATAAGAAAATGACAATGAGGAAGGAAGTGCAGCAGAAATCTTGAACATTACCACTATTATGCAAAAAAAAAAAAAAAAAAAATGCTGTTAACTGTTTTCCCCTCAGTGACTTGATCTCTCAGATGGAAAACTTATGATTCTTCTGACTCTTGGCTACCAGAAATCACATGAGAGGAGCGAGGAAGAAAGACACAAAAGTTATATTTATATCTATTACTGAACTTCTCAGAAATACCTTAATTTAATTCCTTGCAGAGACTAATAAAAATATCAGATGAGAGAGCCTTTTAACCAATCAATTATTGTAATTGACAATAAAGTATTGCTGTATATTGAACTCCTAAATGTTTTATGCAAAATGTCCCTGTGAAAATATTCCTTAAATAAGGGAGAAGTCCAGGGCCAAGAATGAATTTAAAGTGGTCGTAGAATTTAAACAAATATCATTCAAATTATCTGACTAGTATTATGCCCAGTGGCATTAAATTAGCATCTATTTATATCTGTGTACTTTACCTTAAGAGGCTCATAATTTTTCAGTTCTGATGCCATAAACAGATATGCTGCAGGATACTACTTGAAAAACATATATTTTAATTTTGTTGTAACATTTGCTAGAATCTGTTTTTCTACCAAATAATTATGACTAGAATGTGATAAGCAAAAATGGTCAGGATAAATTTGGGAATTCACAGAGTCCTATTTATAAAGTTTCTCTTGTTTTAAACAAAATGATTATCACAGAGAGAGATTCATCCTGGATCATGTTTGGTTCTCATTAGTATTGTTTTGTAAAAATAAAAAATTTAAAAGTCCATGTTTAATTTACTTTCTTGAAGGATTTTTAACTGTCAGCTGTCCTCCTCTGACTTCACATATTCTACAATTTGGTAGGCAGAAAATTTGAGAGTTCTCCTACTTTCCAGACTCTTCCTATTTTAAAATATTACAGTTTTAGAAGATGACCTTTTATCATCTATAGATCTTCAACTTCAGTGTTAGATATTTTCATCTTCATCAGAACATTGAGATGTTCTTACAGCTATGTTTTTCCTCAGAAAATGACTGTGACTCCCTACTGGGGAATTAACGGTAAGGAAGAAAGATATTTATGGAGTGGTAGGGAAAGGAATAAGGAAAATATGTTTTAGAAGTTTATATAAAACAGTGAAACAGGTGTTTTCAGTACCTCTGGGATGCTTGTTTTATAAACTGGGCATTTCAAGTTTTGGTATATGTAGAATTAGGTTCTCTAAAATTTCGCTTGCATAGATTAGCACCATCATAGCTACTCCAAGGAGGGAAAAAAAGCATGAAAATAAAATAAGAAATTCTGACTTGTCTCTGATAATCCAGTGTTACCAGAGGCATAGCAGCCAGTGTGCCTCTTCGTCAGTACAAATACTTAGTTGCTTTTGACTCTTATTGAAAAAATAATATCTTTCCCCCTGTTTGTCACTAGAACTGCCACTAGAAGAAAAGCCTTTCGTTTGCCCCAAATAAGCACCTCTGTTTTTCACAGCTTGCAGTAATGCTTAAAGTAAATAAGTTCTTGTGCAGCTAGCACTATTGGATTCATTCAGTTGCCTGAACAAAGCTATTGTTTAGAGGTTTACAACAAGCCTTTTCTCTGTTTCCTTTAAAAGAATCTTCCTTGTTCCTGTGGTAGGCATGCTTAGTATAGTAAGCCTTTCTACAATTTTCAAATGCTAAAGATAATCTTCCCCCACAGAAGAAATGAAGGAAGACTATGACACTATGGGGCCGGAAGCCACGATCCAGACCACAGTTAACAATGGTACAGGTAAGTAAGTTTACCACACCAAGGTCACGTTTGTCCTGCGTCATGTGGATTTAGTGAGTCAGGGACAGAAACACTGACCCATCCATTTGTATGTCTGTGATTTAACAATTAAGTCAGACTTTGCAAGTCTCTTGTTTTGTTTCAACTCAGAATTCTCTGTTTTGGTATTTTATTCAGCAAATATATCTTTTATTCTTAAACCCTAATTTGCCTGTGACAGTTAAGAAAACTGAATTGGATTTTTTAAAAAAATCTTTTCAAAGCCTGAGTTGGGCAAATTTCTGGTAGTAATTTGTATTTTAAAAGACTGCATAAATATAATTTGAAAATAGTAATATAATATGCCTCTTCCAGTCACCCCTTGATATTAGTCATTGAGATTCAAATGATATGGTGTAATTTAGAGTGTAAAATGTTTCTTCAGAACGACAAACCAAAATTCTGTGAATATTCCTCATAACTGATCATCTGAGTTCCTTTTTATCCTATCTTCATTTTATTTCTCAGCACCTTCTAGTTCCTCTAAATAATATTTTCCAGGCAAACGTTTCATAAAGAAGAGACCATTTCACTTCTTTTCAATGAAGCTAAAAAATTGCAATAGGAAGGTAGTAAGTGGTGCTTTGTTTTATTCTGCTACTGCTGTAGAATGGAGTTTCAGGACAATTGTGACCTTCCATGTTCTTTTCCAAAAACTGAACAGCATCTCCTCTCACACCCTCTCACGTCACTAGTGCAAATTTACACTGACTCACTATGTTTACCTCTCTTTTCCTGGATAAGGCTAAGTATTTTTGGTGTTTCAAACAATCCTTCATACCACCATCAAAAATATTACCATAGTGCCCAGTATAAGGTTAACTTCTAAAGCAAAAGCCAAAAAAAAAAAAAATCACATAACTATTTCCACTCAACTCACCAATGAAAACAAGTCACAGTTTTATGAAGTTTTAGAAATGTAAATAATTAAGATGATATTCATATCTCCCTTATGTCGAAACACATCACAATAGACTGTTCATGCTGTGTTTCTATTTAGGATGCTCTTATTAATAACTTACCACACACTAATTTACATTCTTGGATATAAAATAAGAGAAATAATAAAAAACTATTGTAAGTTTTCCTTCATTTGAATAATGTCAATTTAAGGTACAAAAATGAAACTGTACAATATGGGATTATGGAAAAGGTATAGAATTAGGAACCTATAATCCTGATTTTTAGCTACAGCTCTGGCAATAACTAGATTGCAACCTTGGGCAAGTCAATTGCCCTTCTTGGCACTCAGTTTCCACATCTGAAAAATGAATAGATTGCACTAGTTGCTTGTTAAAAATATTTCTAGTTTTAATATTCTATGTTGTAGGGGTACCATCACTGTGTAAAATAGAAACAAGATAAAATAACTTCTTATAAAAACATAATAATAAAGAGAGAGACCACAAATTAGATACTTTCTGTAATGTCCCAACTCATAGGATCAAAAATGGCTTCATGTTCCTTTTAAAGACAATTGTTAAATTTCAATCTCAAGCATAAATAAACTCTAATTTCATTAACTTTATAGGCATTTAAAGTGTCGCTATTCCACAAAGTGACAATTTACTAGCTGTTTTATACACTTAAGGTCTAAAGTGGGGTTAATAAAAATGGTTCCTATTCAGAAGATTTAAAAATCAATTTCAAATGTTCCTTCACATAGCCTTAAGATTCACCTTTTCCCATACTATTTACTATTCCTTATAGTTCATATGTATTCAGTCAATAAATAGATCAATAAATATTCATTGAGTGTCTTCTGTCTATTCACTTTTGTGTGCACATGTTCTGGAAGATGGGCCAGGAAATCTTAGACATGGCTATTATTTAATTTGGAAGATGAGACCAACACACAAGAAAAAATAATAAACAATAAGTGAAAATATGTGATAAATATGCAACAAATAGTAGGAACTATAATTATTTCAAATTACAGAAATATGAGAGGTCCTATGGGGTGAATATTCAGAAAAGGCTGCATGAAGGAGGTGAAATTTGAACTAAGTTCCTTTTCAGTAGTCGTGAAGGAGTGAGGAAGGTCCTTCTAGCAGAACAGGAGTGTGTAAGCCAAGGAAAGAAATTGTAATATCTATTCAGAGGATAGCAAGTAAAAGGATTTGGCTGAATCAGGGGGTCCTAGGAGGCAATTCACGGGAAATGAAGCTGGACATGTAAGTTAAATGTAAATGGAGAATGTAAAGCAACAAACCAAAGAGTTTGGGGCATGTTATACTACCGTGATTTCTGTGAAGAAAAACTAGACTTTGAGAGACCAACTGGAAGTCATTGTAGCAATTCAGGCGTGACGTGACAAAAAGCCTGTCCTCGGGTGGTGACAGTGGTGAAATTAGTAACATGACTTCTTAACAACCAATTGATTCTCTGGGTGATGGAATCAAAATGGCTTCAGGATTACACATCTGCATGTTTAGAACATGGCAAATACTTGCTATTTCTAGATAAACAGAAAAAGGATCCAATTTTGAGAAGACCTTGAGCTTGTCTTTAGACAAGTATTTTCATATAAAATGATAAATGTGTGTGTGTGTGTGTGTGTGTATATATATATATATATATATATATATATACACACACACATATATATGTATATGAATGTTCATTGGAAATGAGGAATTGAAACCCAGGAAGTCAGGGCTAGAGATAAAGATTTGAGAGTCATGCAAATATAGTCAGATGGTATTTAACATCATGGGACTAAGACATTTACAATAAATATACTGAAACACGTAGAAAGCTGAGGCCAGGGCTTCTGGTGAGTAAGGAGAAAAATCAAATTCATTAAAAGAAAAAAGATTAAGAGAGAAAAAATTTATATATCCAGGAGACAAAGAAAGTTTCAAAAGTAGACAATGGTCAATTGAATCAAAAGATTCAAATAACTACGACTGAAAGAATGCTGAGCAAATACATTGGGCTTGGTAATTAGGAATTTACTGGTGACCCTCAGCTTAGAACTCTGGCCTTTTAGAGAATAACACATATTTCTTCCCAACCATAAGTTTACTGCTTCTTATCCCTAGCATCTTTTTGGATGCTAAAAACATGTGGAATTGAAATAAGACATCTTTAATGGTTGAAGTTGCTTATTAATGGAGTATCTTTTCTCCCCACATAGGTCCTACTGATCAAGGTCAAGCTATTGGCTTGACCTTCCTCTCCAGCCATCCCAACCTATAGTGATATCTTCCTCCAATGAACTCTTATAGAACAAATCAGCTGACCTTGCTGTAGATGCTATAGTGTGTTGTAACTTAATATATTGTCTTTTCCAAATTAGACTGCAAACTCTGAGAACACAGATTGGTTTTAGGCTACCACATTGTCTATGAGAGTGCCTTAAAATTAATAGGGTCTCAACAAATATGTTTTTATTAGTGAATGAATATGGAATTCTTTAATATCAGATACATTTTTCTTTTTTAATCAAAGCAGAACAAACACATTGGAATAGATAAATTTTAAACAGGTTAAGCATATTTTCTGATAAAAAGTGTTGTTATTAACTGGAATGAGTTGTCAGGGGAAGACAAAGAAAATGTCTCTATTATTTCTGGATATTCAACTCACAAGTTTTATTCCTAACTGAAAGTAAGGAAAAGACCTCTAAATTTCCTGCGCAAGTCTACAAATCTATTACATAGTAGAATTTAACCAAGTTCATATCAATGAATAGAGTAGTCTTTTAGAATCTAAAAGTATCTCCTTCCTAGTATATTCTGCTGAGTTAAAATCTGTAGATACCACTCATTCTTTCTTAGCCTGACAGCATCATACACCTTCCTAAAGGCCATCTCTACCAGGAAGCCATCTGACAGTCTCCCACTCAAGATTAACCACTCATTCTTTTTTTTTTTATTCCTGCGGTACGCGGGCCTCTCACTGTTGTGGCCTCTCCCGTTTGTGGAGCACAGGCTCCGGACGCGCAGGCCCAGCGGCCATGGCTCACGAGCCCAGCCGCTCCGCGGCATGTGGGATCTTCCCGGACCAGGGCACGAACCCGTGTCCCCTGCATCGGCAGGCGGACTCTCAACCACTGCGCCACCAGGGAAGCCCACCACTCATTCTTTTGAGGGTCATTCTCTCTCATATTATAATTAGTCACCTGCAGGTATGTTTCTCTCCACTAGATTGTAAACTATTTGAGGGCAGGAATGATGTGGGATTTTGGTCACTTTCTCACCACAGACCCTAGAATGGTCCTGAGTCAGAAAGAGTTTTTGAAGAAATGAGAGACAAACAGCACTTGAACTTTCCTTTCCCATTTCTGGGTTGACATACTTTTGACAGTGGACCTGCAATAATCAATCAGACATTTTCATCTCCCATTGTTCCAATCCCCCAAATGAGGAAGACTCAGTTACATTTGACTGGTCTCTAGCCTTCGTGTCCTCCTCTGTTTAGTCTGTCCACATTCTTCCTATAACCCTTTTCTCATGGTCCAAATTCCCTTCTTAGAATCTTTAACTGTCCCTCAGTACCTATAAGACAAAATCCACATTCTTCAGACAGGTATTGAGTGCCGTCCATTTCATACCAACAGTGTTGCATTCTTATCAGACCAAATCCCTTGGTAATATCAAAAAAGAATCACATGTATACCAACCTCTGAATCTCTGCCCATGCTATCCCTTGAGACCCTAATCTCTCACTCCCATTCCTCCAATTATCCAAATTCTACCCACCTTTCTGTTCTTCAAGGCTAGCTCACCTCCCATTTCCTTAATGTGGCCATCCTTGAACACCCCCAAACCACATATATCTCTTCCTTGTCTGAAATCCCACAGCCCTCAGGTGCACACCACTAATTTTAGCATGTTGAATTGTTCCTCTTTATGTTATTTGCACATATTTCATCTAGTTAATTTCATGGAGACAAGCAGTTTCTTGAGCTATGAAATAGGGGTAAATTAGTATGACCTTAGTATGTGCCCCCCAAATATTTGCTTTAATAAAAGGGCTAGTCCCTGTTTTCCTCAAAGTGCCCAGTACAGCAGTGAACACACATGGTATGCATTATGACTGGTAAAATGAATGAATGAATGAGCGAATGAATGAATGAATGAATATTAGGTGGAGAAGAAATGGACTCTGAGGAAGGAAGTCACAATAGGTGAAAACGTCCCCTGTGGAGGGGATTAAGTCCAGTATCTTCAGAGAGTGAAACCAGGATTTAAGTCTCTGAAATCTACTTGTTAAAGGCAAAGAAAAACAGACTATCATTACTTTTTTACAGCAAAGTTAGATTAGCAGCATAGCAAAATTGATCTACAGCATTGAAAGCCCTGATTTATAGTAATAACTTTCTACATTGCATTTGATGTTTCTACATTGGTTTTAATGTTTCAAAATTTTTTAAATGTATGCTTTAACACGTAAAGAACACCTTTTCACAAAGAACTTTACATCTTCCAGATATTAATCTTGTTCAAAATCAGGATGAAATTATTATGTAGAATTTTTTTTTTTTTTTGTGGTACACGGGCCTCTCGCTGTTGCGGCCTCTCCCGTTGCGGAGCACAGGCTCCGGCCGCGCAGGCCCAGCGGCCATGGCTCACAGGCCCAGCCGCTCCGCGGCATGTGAGATCTTCCCGGACTGGGGCACGAACCCGCTTCCCCTGCATCGGCAGGCGGACTCTCAACCACTGCGCCACCAGGGAAGCCTCTATTATGTAGAATTTTTAAGAGTGTGTTTTAAAAGGTATTTTCTAAGAAGATTAGAGAAATGGAAAACCTTGGGAGCATTATAAACATGAGTTTGCCTACATGCTAGTAGTAACAAGGATCTAACTTAGGTGCATGGTGATCATTAGCATTAATGTGTTTCCACATGCATATATATATATATATATATATATATATTTGGCGTTACGCGGGCCTCTCACCGCTGTGGCCTCTCCAGTTGCGGAGCACAGGCTCCGGACGCGCAGGCTCAGCGGCCATGGCTCACGGGCCCAGCCGCTCCACGGCGCGCGGGATCCTCCCAGACCGGGGCACGAAACCCGTGTCCCCTACATCGGCAGGCGGACTCCCAACCACTGCACCAGCAGGGAAGCCCTTCCACATGCCTATTAAGACCTAAATAAGCCCCTGATGTTTTCCTCTTTGTGTGAGAGTTACCTTTACTCAAACAATCTAGCACTCTTGTTTTAAAGGGCTATTAATAACCACCTGCATCTTTGCTTCCTTTGCTGGGAAGAGGAAAACACCTTACATCTAGGAACTGGGTAAGGCCAGTTGAGGTCTCGGTTCTTAATCTTATATAACACAAGAAAATTATTGTCCAAGAACTAACTGTACTGACTGTAACTAACAGTCGTTAAACATGCTTCCAATATTTTAGGAATAATATATAAACGCTTTTACAGATAAAAAGGCAAAAGTTGTTTTGGGATGCTCTAGATTCTGGAGTCAGATAAACTACATTTGAATTTTGTCTCTACCAGTTACTAGTTACATGAACTTGAGTATAGAATAAGCCTTCATTCTACATGGGTAAAGTGGAAATAATGATTCCCTGTTTACAGAGTCTGACTGTAGCGATTAAATGGTATATCATTTTTAAAGGACCAAGTACAATGCCTAACATATACTAGATTCTCACCCTCTCTTGGTTATTTTTCTGGTTTGTTTGCATCTGCAAGTAAGCTTACCCATTTCTATTCATTAAGAAATAAATGGATTCTGAACTATTTCCTCCCTTTGTACTGGCTCCTCATTAACTTCTCTGGAATACCAAAATACAATATTTAACACATTTGTAATGGAAGGACTAACCAGTCGATTCTGAGAACCTTGGCCAATTAAATTCTTTTGACGTCTTGGAAAACTACCCAGACAAGTTGTAGGACACATTTCTTTTCACTGCTCTGAGGTTGCATTTGAAGTTAAAATAGAAAGATTAAGAAGGAATAGCTTAGTTTTCTATCTCTCTTCATCTTTATCTAGCACCTTTTTTTTAAATGTAGAAGAGGATTTAGTAGTATTTATAATGTTTGTGTATAAGGATGTTGAAAGCTCTCAAAGATATTTCCTTCTGACTAGCATCAGAAATCATCTTTTTTTCCTTCTGTCCTGTATAACAATCAAATAAACAAATAATATTTGTCACTTGTTAACAACCACTCAACTATTTCCATTTGTT
Organism: Lipotes vexillifer; assembly: GCF_000442215.2. Lineage (NCBI taxonomy): Eukaryota > Metazoa > Chordata > Mammalia > Artiodactyla > Lipotidae > Lipotes > Lipotes vexillifer. Next base: position 2,040,696 of record NW_006795112.1, on the reverse strand, counting down.
CTTTTCATAGTATTCGTTGTGTGCTGAATTGGAACTGAGGTTCAAGAAACAAAGGAAATAGAAGATATAGTCCTATCCTTAAGGAATTCAAAGTCTTATGATGCCACTAGGAAAGACAAAAATCACAATGACATGAAGGCAAAAGTTACAATTATAGCTTCATTAGCTATTCAGATCCATAGTCAATTTGGGAGACCCTACTAAGTACAAGGCATTTTTTTAGGCATCATGAAAGATATAGTGAACACTCACTGTCATTAATGAATGTCAACATTCAATTGGGTAAAAAAAAACAATGGAAGATGAATAAGAAATGTGTGTATAATGTTTAGCACAATTTTAGGCATAATGCATGTTCAATTGCTGCTAGCTGTTATTATTATTATCAGTAATGATTATAATAGTACATGGACTAAGATGTTTTATTTGAAATACAGAAAGCTATGTAGATTCAACTGAGAAGTTTTCAGTATTGCAGAGGGTTTCTGACAGAGAGTAGTGTCAAACCTTAGAGACATGAAATTAGGGAGGTGACTTAAGAGACTGCACATTTCAGAGAAGGTTTTTCTCCAGGATAAAGGCTTGTTGAACATGCCTCTGTGCAAAAAGAGAGACAGCGAGAATGGCCGAAAATGTAAAAGGAGACGAGGCGAAAGATGGAGTAGGTTATCAGAAGAGTTGTGAGGGAATAGCTTTGGATGGTAGCCTTGGCTGTGGGCAGAGACACATCTTATTTAGCAATAAGATCAAAAGAAGAAGGGAGACTTGTTGTAGAGAAATTTCTGTTGAATTTTAGGTAGTTGATAGAATTCACATCATTTAAGTTGCACTCTTTGAAGTAAGTAGGAAAAGATATCATCAGTTGACAGTATGGGAATGGGAATAGGGTTGGAATCTTCAGGAATGGAAATTTAGAGTAATTGCTGTGGACAATGTATGGAGATTCAATTATCATCATGAAAGAATATCCTCTTTTGATAACATAGACAGAAACAAGGCTATACAATTATTTACGTTTCTTTAAACATTTTTTTATATTCTAGGAACAGAGAAATTGGGCTGGATTTTAGTTTGGCAAGGCCAGAATGACACAAGAACAAGGGGCGGGGATGGAAGTGATTTCCAGCTTCAAGGTGAACTGAGGCAAAGCAAAATCAGAATGGGTGAAATGGCCTGAGGCACTTGTCGGGGCCTGATTATCACAATGAAGTACCTGTTTCAGGGGATGAGGAACTGAATGATGGGGTGGGGTTGAAATCAGAGAGTGAAAGTTCCAAGTTTCACTCAGAGAGATGGCATTGTCCCAGGCTTAGCCATACCAAGGGGTGGCTGGCCATCCCTGTTGTTGGACTAGAGAAGATTAGAGCACCACGCAGCCAGGATTCTGCACAGACTATCTTTTGAGTAATGAAATTTCCCAGAATGACAATAATGACAGCCTGGGGAGAACATATTCATGGGATAAGTGTCATTTTACTTGAGCTGTATAGGTTGTGTCCTAAGACATGATGGTGAAAATGGATGACATAGACTTCAAAAAATTACAGATTGGAGGCTTTTTGAGGGTCCGGGTTAAGTTTGCTCTTCCCCATGTTTCCCCTCGGTAGGTGCAGTGTTTATACAGCCTCGGTGGTTGATAAACAGGTTGCTTGTTGAAACAAAGCATAAATGCATAAACAAAGAAATGATAAACAAATAAATAAAATAGGCACTCTGGTTTGAAATGGGGGTATGAATGAAGGCGTTTGTTGACCCATCTGTGTGTCGCTCAGCGTGTTAAGACAGATGAAGGTGGGAATGGCTCTGCTGGAAGGGTCTGTGAGGGATGGAATATTATCAAGAGATGACACAGTTTCATTTAATCTGAGAACTGGAACTCATGTAGGAGGACATCATTAAGCATGTGGGGGGATAAACAAGTAATATGTGAAATGGGAAAGCAAAATGAACCGTGAATAAAGTGTTTCTTGGTCTCTAGTCCTAAATTAAGCTTAAGACATTTTTTTATTTACTAAAACCATAATTAATTAATTATGTAATTAATATAAATTCTTCCTTTGCAAGGTGTTTCATAAAGTTATTTTTGAATTGAGTGCCTTTTGCAACATGATTAAAATTAGGAAATATCAGAATGAGAAAAATACAATCCCTAAATATTAAATGGAAATTTTAAATAGACATCGTGAGTGGAGCATTTGAAGAACCTCTGTGATGTTTTCCATTTTACCCCAGTATACTTAGGTGCAGGTCACTCAGTCAAAAAATAAAACAAGTGCATAGCATTCAGAAGAGCAAGGACGTGAAAAGAAAAATAGAGAAAAAAAGTTTAAAATATGATATTTTATTTACATTGAAGTTGGCATTTACATTGCCTTTCTGCCTATTAATTTTACAGTGTTATAATGTTGTTGTTCAGAGCTACTTACAATGTCAGAGCAATCATTGCAGCATCTAGGACCTATTCAAATTATATCCAGTCAGTTAGGCAAGAAGAAAAACTAAAAAGATGGGGTTGTCACTCTCTCTGTCTTTCTCTCATACGGACTCTTTATGGTATAGTGTAAAGAGTAACGGGTTAAGAGTCAGGATACATGAATTCCCCATCCAGCCCTACCAGAAATTATTTTTTATTTATTTTTAACTTTTTAATTTTTTTAATTTTTTTTTTTGCGGTACGCGGGCCTCCCACTGTTGTGGCCTCTCCCGTTGCGGAGCACAGGCTCCGAACGCGCAGGCTCAGCGGCCATGGCTCACGGGCCCAGCCGCTCCGCGGCATGTGGGATCTTCCTGCACTGGGGCACGAACCCATGTCCCCTGCATCGGCAGGCGGACTCCCAACCACTGCGCCACCAGGGAAGCCCCAGAAATTATTTGTGTAATATTCTATGAATCATTAGCTTCACTGTACCTTAGTTGTATCGTCTGTTAAGTGAGGACATTAGACTAGAAATTTTGGACTCCACCCACCCTACCCTTTCTTCTAATGAGATTTTACTGGGAAGCGTGAACAAAGGAAACAAAAAGCATGGGCTGTGCGAGTTGCCATGGGAGGGGGAGGTTCTCGGGTCTCCTGCCTCATGATCCTAGACCCAAGGCCAGGGTCCTGGGTGTGCGACCTACAGTCACACAGGGGCCTGCACTGGAAGGGCCTTGCCCTTGGTTTGATGCTCTACTGCCACCATTTTGCACTGAGCCTGGCAAATTGTGTAGGCAGTCCTGCTTCTACCTCACAAAAGGTGTTAAGATAATCTCTGAGTATGAGCAGGATGGGAAGGGGTGGGGTCAGGGATTCCCCACCTGAAGTACCACATATAAACACCAATTCTGTTCAAGTGTACAGGATCCTTTGGCAGTATCTCGGAAGCATCTGAGTCCCAGGTAAAGATCTAGACCTAGATTGAAAATCTTATTTGAGCCAGAAACACCGTGATACAAGGTATAAGTCCCCCAAATTGGTAACAGGAGTGATAAGGTTAGCAGGCTAGCAGTCGGTTAAGCCTCTTTAAGTATGAATTTTGTGTGTCATATCATTAGTATAGAAGAAAGTGGAGAAAAGAGTGAGAACGTTTTTGTACCTTTGTTGTCTTCTTGGTTTATAGCTTCCAATTCCTCTTATTGAGCTTATATGGAGTTTAAGTTAAAATTTTTAATACAGCTAGCTTTCTTCTATGGGTAACAGAAGCCATACAAGTTGTATCGTAAGGTATTTCTCAGCAAGAGTTGAGTTGCATGTAGAGTGTTAATCAATTGTGCAAGATCAGCTTATCAGATAATTCAGTTAGTACCTAAATACTTAACAAGGAGAGAGTCCTGCTCTTATAAAGCATGTCATTTTCTTCTTGTGTATAATATCAGTCACATTTTTATATGTTGGAAGAGTTTTGTCCTCCAGTCAGATCTTTCATGCATATTATCATTTTTAATTGTTTTAGTTAATTTCATACAGTGAGTTTCTAAAAAGAAAGTATAGCAAGAGATAAGTTCTGAGGAGAGAAAGACAGAAGTAGCACTTGGCAGGTTAGACAGGAGGGTCATTTTCAGACTGTAATCAGTGTACACCGAGAACAGCCTGTTACTTCCTGGCGAATGAATGCTGCAGTTTTATGAGCTTTGTTTGCAGTTAGGAACAGCTATCTCCACTTCACAGCAAGAGTTCCCACAAGAAATAACAGATATCCCAAGCTTCTTGAGTGTCTCCTTCATTCATTCAGCAAATATTTAATAAGCACTGTTTTCCTTGTGATATTGTCTGTGGTTTCCAGGCACCTCTGAAATATTTTTTCTTAATCTGTGGATATGGGTCCTCCATCAGAAAACTGTGTTGCTTTGAGTTTTTAATTGAAAAGAATACAGATAAAACTCTCTAGGCCTAGCCAGTGAATAAAAAAGCAAATTGATTAGGGCAAAGAATTAATTGAAATGATGCAATTCTGAAACTTCGAAGATTCCCGGGAAAGCATATACTAGCTCATTTTACAGAAGAAGATATTGAGATTAAAAAACATAAGTAGCTGAGTCAAAATGAGTAGTTTAATAATTTTAAACCTGGTCTAATCATTCAATTAGTGGGCATTAGCTGTGTGCCTGACACTGCCCTAGGCACTGGGATAACAAAGGTGAATAAGACCCTCCGTGCCTCTATCAGCTAGCTCATGGGCATGTTAAACTAAAGATTATAATGTGATGTGATAAATTCAACATTTGAGATATGCAGATGGTATTCTGTAGAAGGAGGGTATGAACTCAGGTTGAAATCATCAGAAAGGCTTCCTGACATGGAAGTAATTCTGTGCTGTTTCCCAAAACCACGTTACTGAATGCCTTATTTAGCCAGGGGAGACAGAGAATTGAATCCCCAGAGTAGTGATTCTTTAACTGGGCATGTATCAGAATCCCCTAAAGGGCTGGTTAAAACACAGATTGCTGATTCTGTCCATTTAGGGTGGACCCCAAGAATTTGCATTTTGAACAAGTTCCCAGGTAATACCGATGCTGCTGGCCTGCGGACCACATTTTGAAAACCACTGTCCTAGAGCATCCTTAGGTGTCGTATGTCTCTACAGAAAGCATATGAAAGAGCACTGAATTACTGGACAAAAATACCATACTTCATAAACCTCTCTAAAATATAATAAAATAGTCTGAGTCTTTTTGGTAATATACCAATTCCAAAATTTTAGGTTTCACAGGTATATGAAAGATAAACATGTTATCTAACGGGAATTTTTGTTTTAAAGACATGGTCTTTGTACCAATACGTAGCAATCAAAACTGTCTAAGGGTTAGTAGTCTCTAAATCTGATATTCAGAATCCCCTAATAAAAGATCTCACTTTAAAATTAGACTCTGTCCCTGACTGGGCTGCTTCCTGCTGTTTAGGGAGATATTTGATCCTGCACAGAACTACAGATTCCCATCCCTTTGGAACTTTTTCTCCTGAAGCTCTTACGCATTGGGAACTCTCACTGGCACCTGAATATGTGCTCCCAGGAGAAAGCCATGTCAGAGCAGGCATGGAGAGACTGGCCCAGAAGCTGTACTAATTCCCAGGAAGAGAAGAAAACTTTGTCACTTTTGACCTGACTTTACACACACCTCTGTAGCAGTCGGAGGCTCTGCTGGGCTGCCCGTGTAGCTGTGTAATGAGAAAAAGATCATCTTCCCTCATGGTTGTTTTTAGATATTTGGTGCCAGTATGTATTTCAGAAGCCTTCTACAGAAAGGCACACGTGCATTTTTAATGATAAAATGCCTATATTACATTAATTAGTCAACTTTAAACAAAGTAGCCATGAGGATTTATATACCTCCACAAATGCTGAATATGGGCTTTCTTTAAACTAAAAAAATTAATACAAATGACTAAATAAAAAATAATTCTCTGTGTTTTCTTACCATCTAAAATGTTGTTGAGAAAGAGACTATTTTTCAAAAAGATGATGAATACAGTTACCTAGATTTCAGGTCCCTTTGCCTTGACATTTGAAGTGAGTAAAAGCAGATGATATGATAAATGCATAATTTCGATGTTAGACTGAAGAAGTGTGTGTGTCTCTGTGTGTGACTCTCTGTGTATATATGTATTTATATTCCCCTGATATACATGTATTTATATGTCTGTATACTGCAGAATAACAACCATTTTATGTACTTGTCTCTAAATATGAGAATCATAGAAGTAGGAAAACAATTCTCAGTCTATATCTTTGTGTCCTCATCCCCAAGTACACTCTCTGGTACTAGCAGGCACTCAATAAACAGTTATTAAACAAAGGGATGGATGAATGATTCTACTCAGTTTTTTACATATTCTTACTTCAGCTCTTCTAGACCCTCCAAGATATTTTCTTTTCCAAAAGAATTATTTATTCATGTTGATGTTTATTAAAATGGCTTAGCATAATATTCAAATATATTTCTTTAATTTTTAAGTGAATGTTAAAAACATGCTGGGTAACAGACCAGTGTTAATAGAGCACCTGTCTTCCTACATGAACACATGCTTGTAACAAATAAATGGTGAGGGAATAAAAGTAAAGAGAAGGAAACAGAAAAGGAGAAGCAATAAGTATCAAGGTCTCATCATAATATAACTACTTGTAAAAGTATTAAGAATCTTTGAGAAATACCTAAAACAAGTCAATTATGGGGAGAGCAGGAGCTGACTGATTTGAAGACCAATATAACTCTTTTATTTCGGGGTTTTCTTTTTTTTTTTTTTTTTTTGCGGTACACGGGCCTCTCACTGTTGTGGCCTCTCCCGTTGCGGAGCACAGGCTCCGGACATGCAGGCTCAGCGGCCATGGCTCACGGGCCCAGCCGCTCCGCGGCGTGTGGGATCTTCCCGGGCCAGGACACGAACTCATGTCCCCTGCATCGGCAGGCAGACTCTCAACCACTGCGCCACCAGGGAAACCCTAGGGGTTTTCTTTAAAGATGTTAACATTGCTTGTTTTTAGGCAATAACTTGAAAAGTCAGTCCATATTGATAGTCATCATTATCTATCCAAAAATATCAATATCTAAGATAGACATAAGGGTATATATGAAAGTATTATTAATTAGTAAGCGTGACCAACATATTTACAAGAAATTTGAGGCTGTTCTGACTTAAGGGACCTAGAAATTTACCCTAACAATATTAAAATACACTTGGCTATGAGGAAACATTTTTAATTAATGAAGTTCTGTTTTTGGATAGAGGAAAGTTTACCTGACCTTAGGGAAGGTTGAGATATTTGCAAGACACTAGGGTAAATTTTAGGACTAAATGCAAAATCTCTGGAGAAGGTGTGGGAAGAAATTATTTGAGGTTTCTTGTGAATTTTTGCTATGGTTTGATCATAAATACCATGCAAATATACTTTGTCAGTGTGTTTTGGCAATTCTTCCAAGGATACCAAGGAGTGAAGAGAAAGGGGGGAAAAAAAAAAAGAAAAAAAAAGAAGGTTTATTTTACACTAGAAAAATGCAGTGAAGAATTTTATAACTTTCTAGCAAATTTTCTACCTCATCTCTGAGTCCACTATACAGTATTACAAAATCTTTGTAAAAGCCAAAAATGCAGACTTCCAAATAGAATCAAAACATTATGCTTCCCAACAATTTTGAGAGTAACAAAAATTTAATTCCATCATTTGTTCTAGAATTGTAACAGTTAGGGCGATTTGGAGTCTGGGACATTGAGACACAACATAGCCTAAAGTAGAAAAGGGAATTTTTCTGCTCTCTGGAAGGACGCAGGTGCTGCTTGGCCTCAGGAACAAGTGTAGCTAGAAAAGTACTGTCAGGACTTGCCATTTTGTCTCTGCTTTTCTCTGTATATCTGCTCATTTTCTCTCTTCATAAATCTTCTTATTCTACATGGGATTTATCAGTTCTTTCATTCTACATCCTATAGCTGCAGTCGCTTGGAAAAAAAAATCTGCCTTGGTGATCTCTTTGGACCCATGTTCTAAAATCAGGGGGAAGGGATTGACTGAACTCAGTTGGATTAATTGGCTACCACTGGACCAGTCAACGGTTTGACCTGGAGGAGGGAGGTCTAAGATTGCTTCACTTCAGGTGCAGATAAATCCACTGTAACTAGGGGACAGGATCATGCAACAACATGGCAGCTGCCTTGGGTACCATAAGGTTTGGCAATAGGGACAGTGGAGAGCCATCCCAGGCAAAAGAGAATGTCATGGTACTGGGCAGAAAAAAACCATATATTACTAGTATCCATAGCAACACCAGGGAAAAACACATTATATCCATGATGGTCATACCTAGTTCATAGAAGGCTAGATTCTAGCCCACTTAAGTGACTGTAGATATTGAGATTTATAACTAATAGCATATCTATACCACGTGAAAAAAAAAATCTTGATAGAGCAAATAGATTTAAATGTTTAGGTTTCTTCGTGAAACCCTTTTTGAATACTCATCTGAGCCCTATCAAACTCTTGCAAGTATTTATGATCACGAATACACAGTTTATCATGTAATTGTTCTACAGTTACTTGAATAGTAGGTCTGAGTTCCTAGCTCAACTGTAGGTGTCTTGTCTTATGCTTCCTTTTACTAGAAGACTTCTGCACCAAGATCAGTGTTAAGGACATAATTTATTCCACATTCATTCCATAAATGATTCTTGAGTGCCTACTAATTTCTAGGCAATATATTCGATGCTCAGGCCACAAAGATGATCCTTAATGAGAGCACATGATTTGATATCTTTTGTCCCTATCACACTTGACATAGAAATCTAGTACGGCCAGATCTGATCTAGCGAGTGAATTGCTTCTCCAAATACCAATAGTGTTATCTAGATGCAGTTTAGTTTGCCTATCCAGAAAAATCAGAATTTTCCTCCCTTTTAAGCCGAAAGGCTATTAATGCAAATCCAATTGAATTTGCATTTGATTACATTTCTGATGGAAACATTCATATGCAAATGAAAATTCATGCAAAGATAGCCAGATAATTCAGATACTTGCTGAAATATCAAGATAAAATTAGCATGATATTAAATGTACATCCATCCATGTTTACTAGATTACACTCAGGATCTTCAAGTGGGACAGTGTTCTTGAAAAACTTAAATTGTGTCTTAAACATTTGACAATGTTCAAGTAGATCTGGATTTAGAAAGTTACTATTACCTTACTTTCTACTGCCACAGTGCTGAAAAAGAAGTCAGTCCCTGGTCAGATCAGTGAAGTTGTTCAAAAAAGCTTCATCTTGGACCCACATGTTTTGTCCCCTTTATCTTTTCTTGCGCTTAAAACAAAAGGTGACTTTTGATAGAACTGAAGTCATTTTGATGATCCAAAATAATGAACAAATATTTTGTGCAAGCTGGCAATTCCTTCATACCCCATAGTGACTTAATGGCGCAAGTTAAATGACACCATCACAATCACCACCAATAAGTATCCTTTGGAAAACACCCATGACAACATGAACAGACCAGAGGGAAAGTGATCCTAATCAATGTCCATATTCTTCTAAGAAAAGACTTAAGCAAAATTTCAAGATATAAAATCTTAATCCACTATTCCACATTCCAAACCTACATTTGAAGGAAGTACAGATCTTGGAATCAGACCATTGCTCTTCTTAAAATTAACAGAAGTTGAAATGGCAAAAGAGAAAAGCTTGAGATCACAATATTCAGAGAGTTAGCACTTAGTTTAATAGTCTACAAAGTGTAATGCTCCCCAGCTTTATTTTATTTGATCCAATGTATTCATTCATACTTTCAAATCTTTTTAGAATTCCCATGCTTCCTGGTGTGGTGAATGTCTCTTACCATCCATCAAATTCAAAAAGCCTGAACCTAAGGGAGGGTCTTAGCCTTTCCCTCCTTGGCTCACCCAATCTCTCTCCAAATCTAACAATCTTACTTTTTAAGTATCTCTCAAATCCAGCCACTTCTTATAGTCTCCATCACCAATTCTTTAACTTTTATCATTTGCCTAATCAATGGCAAGAGACTCCTAACTGGTTTCCCAGAATCTACTTTTCTCTTCCTGCATTCCCTATCATACTGTAGCCAGAGTTGTCATATTAAAATGCAGGTAATCTACAATTTCATCCAACCATCCTCTCTGCTTAATACCCTTCAATGGCTTCCTGTTTCTCTTAGAAGAAAGCTCAAATCCTTAACAGGGCTAGCACACGCTGCAGGGTCTAGTCCCTACCTTCCCCTTCACCCTTGCATCACACTGCTTCCCTTTCTCTCCACACTCTAGCAATGTCCTTTCAGATCCCGAAATGCTCCATTTTCTTTCTAGTCACCACTGCTGTACCCCAGCTTCTAAAGTTAGTTAACTTCGTGCTTCTCAGTTAAGGCTTTCCTGATCTTCCACACTCCATCAGGTCCCCGTCAGGTCCCCCTGTTACTTCTGTAATACAACCGTACAGCTTTCTTTCATAACACTTATTTGAGTTTGTAATATTATATCTACTTTTTGAGACAATATCAGTTGTATTGATCATTCTCATGGCTTCCTAAAGAATGAGGCTGGATCTGTTTTTTGCTTATCCAAACAAGGCATGATGCCTATCTCATACCAGGCATTCAGTAAATACTTGTTGATTAACGGAAGGTTCCACTTTCTGTTCTTCTCATAACAGTTCATAACAGTGAAAGCCAAAAATAAAAATTGACTGGCTTGCTTGAACAACACCCTGCCACAAATTGCCAGGGAGAATTAGGATGGCAAGTACTATAATATCTTTTATGACAGAGAAGGTGAGATGAAGAATATAGTGGAATCAAGGTTAACTGTTCTCAAAAACTATGAAAGTAGGGCCCCACCATTAATTATACTAGCAAAAGACTTTTCTTCACTTACTTCTGGTAGAAAATAATGTGGCAGCCACTTTCCCAACACTGTCTTATGCATAAGTTTCTACTTAGGATGTTTAATGCCACAACTTATTTCAGAAACATAGCTAGTGGTTTCTAATATACAGTCTTGGGACAAGAGTTGCTAAAGTTGATTTACAACTATCATTCATGTCATGGGAATAGAGTCATAATTACAAAAGTTAAAAATCATATCAAAATCACACTGCAGCATAGCCAGTTTCTTAACTCCGTCTGTTACTTTTTTATTTCTATCAGTGTGAGCTTTATTTTATTTTCAGCAGCTTTAAAATACTGAGCTAAACATTGAAATTTTAAGGAAAGATAAACTCCCACATTCCCTGATTTTTTAACAAAGTCCCATTATTATCTCTCTAGGAATATCCGTCCTTTCTCATCTCTCTCGGACTGGGTAGTCCTGGTGGTCTGTGATGTTCAGAGACTGAACATTTAGCAACAGGATGTATACGTGGTTAGGAACATTAAGTGTAGTGGACTATAAAAAATTAATTATACCTTTCTTAAAAGAAAAGGAAGTTTTATATAGACTACTAAAGTAGCTTTGAGTTCATATTATCTCTCATGTTTATGGATCTGAGAATATAGTTCTGTTTTTTTTTAAATTTTCCCTGAAAAACATTAAAAAATTTCTTTGATTCTTTGTGAAGCATGCAGACTAGTATTCCAAGAAGAGGAAAATAAAATATGCTTATTTAACTTAAAGCAAAGTGTCCTCTTTTTTTGCATATATTATGAGAATAAGCATTCAGTCAATAACTGGTCATCTGCAACACTTCCTACAAATAAACTAGGTATTTGTAACCTTTTTGCAAGTCTATGTGTCTTACTAACAATGATGTAGGCAGACCGAGGCTCCTAGGAAGAAGGCCCTGAAAAGACATTTCTTCTCCTTTTTACCATTTCAGTTAAGAATGCAAATTGCACATCAGACTTTGAGGAATACTTTGCCAAAAGAAAACTGGAGGAACGCGATGGCCATGCAGTCAGCATCGAAGAGTACCTTCAGCGCAGTGACACAGCCATCATTTACCCAGAAGCCCCTGAGGAGCTGTCTCGCCTTGGCACGCCAGAGGCCAATGGGCAGGAAGAAAATGGTGAGGCTGTAATTCATTTTTAGCCACGACGCTGACCTCTGCAGCTGTTACAATTACAAATGCACTACATGCCTGGGTGTTTACCTTAAAATTTGAAGAACAGCTGCAGAGGCATGGAATTTCATGAGCAAAGATTAGAACTGTAATTTTAGGGTATTGTGAAATTTTTTTTGTCAGCAAATTTGTGTCATCTGTACATCCAATAAAGAACCAGAACAATTAGAGCCTATTTCTAAGAGATAAAAATATCTACATTGATTCCTATCTTTCCAAAATATTTCACTTTTTAGGAAAACAAAAAAGTTTAGAGATACTGACCCTAACCTTTGTTCTTCTTTACCGACACCTGAAAAGCTCCTTCACCCCATGACTCCCTGAGTCATATGTGACTAAAGGTTTACTACGAACTGTCAGTCACCTAAAGAGAATCTCCTCATTTATCAGCTGTTTAAATTTCCCCCCAAATGCTCCAGTAATTAATTAATTTTCCAGCACAGTGAGAGCTGATTTCGACAAGTCTGCCCTGGGTGTGCAAGGGGACTGGTGTGCGTGGAGGCCGCGTGCGCCTATGGCACTCTCGTGGAGCAGATTGCAGTGATTCCTGTCATACCATCCCGGGCAGTCAGCCCATTAGCTGCCATTGATTTACTGACCTTTTGGCCTGCTTCTCTCCCTCTCATCTCTCGGCTACAGACCTGCCACCTGGAACTCCAGATGCTTTTGCCCAACTGCTGACCTGCCCCTACTGCGACCGGGGCTACAAGCGCTTGACATCACTGAAGGAGCACATCAAGTACCGCCACGAGAAGAATGAAGAGAACTTTTCCTGCCCTCTGTGTAGCTACACGTTTGCCTACCGCACCCAGCTCGAGCGGCATATGGTGACGCACAAGCCAGGGACAGATCAGGTGGGGGGTTTGTTTTAAGTGATTTCTTTCTATAATAACCCCTTAGAGAAACGATATTGCTTTGATTGGCAATCATTATTAATTTTTCATGGCATTTTGAAGATGCAGATCTTTTAATGGTAATAGCTTTAATTGAGGTCTAAATGATTTTTTGATGGTCTCTTCTAATATGATTTAATAGTCTTATGTTCACGATCGAATGAGTGTGTTAATTTCTAATTTAGAAATTTTATTTGCACTTTAGTTTCATTTTTATGTTCCACAAAAAGTGAATGAAATTGTAGCTTTTTAATTATACATTATTAAACATCTCAGCAATTTTAATTCCATTTTTCACCTAGTTTTACTTAGATTCTTTTTTCATATGAGATCTAAGTCATAGTAAAAGAAGTGTGCATTTTTTCATTTGTCACATAACATCTTCAATTACTTAGACTATTTTTACAAGCTGCTCCTAGTTTATGAAATTTCATTAAGTGTTTTAAAGAAAATCAAGAAAGCCTCTAATATATATGCATATCTATATAAAATAAACTGGATTAATACTAAAATGTTGGATATGCAATAAAAATGATCCCTTTCTGATATGCATATTTGTTACTAAATGTTAAAATTGCTCTGCCTCTTTCGGCTTACTTGTGTTAAAAATAAAAACTCTGTCTTAGACAGCATAGCATCTTAAATCCTTAAAATGATTGAATAGGATTGATTCATAGTGTCCCTTAAATGTTTTAGCAAAACTGCTCTTTCTGTCCTCCTGGGAGAATTGACTGCAGATTGATATTATGAGGTGTTCATATGGTAACAGAAATGGTGTGCCTTAAGTCCCAATAACTGGTCCAACAGATCTGGAATCACCCGTAAACCTTGACACCATATCTGTTTTTAAAATTATCGAACAGGATATTGTCTAAAATTCTTATGTTTCTTTCTTATGGGCTTTATTTTCTTTGAATGAGGAAAATGAGAATAAGCAAACATGATCCAGCAATGGCGATGATACTATATTATGGAATTTTACTATTTTAAGAAAACAGCTCATGTAAATCATTTCATTTATATCTGATTGAACTTGTCACCTGAATGTTTTTCCAAGTTCAGTTACAAAAACTATGCTTGCATAGTTACACTTATGTAACAGCTTCTCTCCCCTTGCTTATATGCACAAAAACTCTAGGAAAAAAAAACCAAGCCTAGATATTTATCTAGCATAACTGCTTTAAATTTCACATGCAGAAGTGTGATTGTGTTGGCGCATTATGAATGGTAGCTTTGGTGTTGAAAAGTCCCCTCATTTGCTCATGGCATTTACAATTAGTAAATTAAAATGATTGTATCATATTAACAGTGGCACAACTAAAGTTTATAGTAGTCCTCTGAGGACTGTGGGGGGAGACAAAGCAGCTGTTGCTGTTTGTTTATGCAACTCAGCAACATATGAGCGCTGGTCCCTCAATGGCGCTCGGCGGGCTGGGCTCTGCTTGATCTTTGAAGGTTGCTGCTGTTTGAACAAACCTCCCTGTGTCCCATGTAACACCATCTGTCTCACTAGGAATGTGGGAAGATTCAGCACACCCTAGCAGTTGTCATACCGTTTCTGTGCTGTCTTTTTGCAAAAGGCTTTTGTGTCATTGCTGCTTGAAAAAGGCTGGCCTCCTACCTTGAGCATCCAGAGTGGATGACTGTATTTCTTTCTTTCCTTTTTTCTTTTTTTTTCAGAATTCTAAGTCACAGTGCTTTTGTTCCCTTGTTCAAAAAGGTCAGCTGTGTTTGATTATATCTTTGCTGCTTTTAACTTGTCTTTTCAGCAAACTTTTTGTCTTTTTCATCCCTACTCCCTAGCACACTACTAAAAAGGAAAATGACAAGTCGGTGAAGTCTTTCCTACTGGCCTGTGATAAAACTGCTCAAGCAGCTCTAACCCAAGATGTTGTCTGTTACATTTGATAATGAGTCAGATCTTACATGCAACATCTCAGGAAAAACAGAGTTTATATTTGCTACTAGCACAGTGAATGGGGTATTTAAACATGCTTATCATGTAATGAAATAGTTATAGTCAAGGATTTTTTAATTTATGTGTGTGGGGCTTTTTTTCCTTCTTTAAAACTGGTATTGCTTCATTATAAGATATACTTTTACCTCAATACAGAAAATATGATAAAATGAGTTATTTGTGTGGGGAGATTTTTGGGGAGACTATTTAGGATTTTGAGGATAATATTAATTTTTTTCCTTGACAAAACAGTTGCATTCCAATAGGGAATCTTCAGATTTTAGAATTTGCAGTAAACACAGAGAACCACAAACATCTTTGCAATGATGCTTTCTCATCTGTAACGGCTCAAAGAAACATTCTGGAAAAGAGACTACAGAGATAATCCTAAAGCAAGTGTTGGATGCGCATGTGAAAGCACTTTTTTTTTTATTTGTTCCAATTTTATTGCCAACATTATCACTTTTATTGCAACTCTGAAAGGCTGGGCAAATAAATAAACATGCACTCAAACCTTTTGGCCTGTCTGAAAATAGAGGCCTTTTAAAAATATTTGTAACAAATTTCCTTTGTTCCTCCTGCACAAAACTGATGTCAGTCTTCCTCCTTTTATAGCACCAAATGCTGACCCAAGGAGCAGGTAATCGCAAGTTCAAATGCACAGAGTGCGGCAAGGCCTTCAAATATAAACACCATCTGAAAGAACACCTGCGAATTCACAGTGGTGAGTAACAGAGGGGCTGGTGCTTACATTTGCATTTTGTTTCATTAGGGGCATTTTTAAAGATTGTGTAAAATTTACACAATCCTGTATGTAGTTTTTTGGATCTACCCATTTATGTCATAAGCTATGTGCACCTGCTTTGTCATCGTGAGACTTATGGTACCACCAGTAGCACTACTAATGAGAAGAGGGGTGCTTATACTTCTTGAAAATTGCAAATGCTTTGATTTATTGTGAAATCTAGAGGCTCCTTTTTGTCCTTTTAAAAACTCTTCTACAGATTAAATGTTTTGACCTGAAGAAACTCAGCTGGCAAATTCTGAAGGATATTCATTTTTGATACCCAACCTTGAAAGAATGTGGGAGAATTTTGGAAAAGAGCTTTTGTATGATAAGTGTTCCTTGATTCCTGAGAGCTGTATATTACAGAACAACAACCTACCACTGAGATTTCTTCTTTATAACTATTTTGATAGCTCTGCCAAGCATTTTATTACCAAATTGGATGCTATTCAAAGGACTAGTTGGATTGGTAGAGTCAATGGAATCTTCACAGAGTTGATTAAAGCCATGGCTACACTTCCCTTTGAATACTGTGACATCTTTATCGTGCTATTGACCACACATTAATCTGACACTCTGTTTAAATAGGAGGCCGCCGATGGCAAGACCAGATTTGGGATCTTGGCTGAAAAAGGCACAGATAGCCCTCACCTTCCACTGCTAACATCTTGAATTATGTCCTTCCAGGGTAGATAAAGCCCTGAAACAGTGAGAGCCACATAATTCTAATCTAACCACCAAGAACGTAGAGGTGCCCCATTGTGTTCCTTTCCTTTGGTTGCACAGATTCTTGCCTTGGTAGACAACTGCAATCGTTACCCAATCAAAAAAATGTAACGTCAATTTTAATTGTCATTTTAGGTGAAAAGCCGTACGAGTGCCCCAACTGCAAGAAACGTTTCTCCCACTCTGGTTCCTACAGTTCACACATCAGCAGCAAGAAATGTATTGGCTTAATCTCTGTAAATGGCCGGATGAGAAACAATATCAAGACAGGCTCTTCCCCTAATTCTGTTTCTTCTTCTCCTACTAATTCAGCCATTACCCAGTTAAGAAACAAATTGGAGAATGGAAAACCACTTAGTATGTCTGAACCAACAGGCTTACTTAAAATTAAAACAGAACCACTAGACTTCAATGACTATAATAAAGTTCTTATGGCCACACACGGGTTTAGTGGCACTAGTCCCTTTATGAATGGTGCCCTTGGAGCCACCAGCCCTTTAGGAGTTCATCCATCTGCTCAGAGCCCAATGCAGCACTTAGGTGTAGGGATGGAAGCCCCTTTACTTGGATTTCACACAATGAATAGTAATTTAAGTGAGGTACAGAAGGTTCTACAGATTGTGGACAACACAGTTTCCAGGCAAAAAATGGACTGCAAGGCTGAAGAAATTTCCAAGTTGAAAGGTTATCACATGAAGGATCCATGCTCTCAACCTGAGGAACAAGGAGTTACTTCTCCTAATATTCCACCCGTAGGTCTTCCAGTAGTGAGTCATAATGGTGCCACTAAAAGTATTATCGACTACACGTTAGAAAAAGTCAATGAAGCCAAAGCTTGCCTCCAGAGCTTGACTACTGACTCAAGGAGACAGATCAGTAACATAAAGAAAGAGAAGCTACGTACTTTAATAGATTTGGTCACTGATGACAAAATGATTGAGAACCACAACATATCCACTCCATTCTCCTGCCAGTTCTGTAAAGAAAGTTTTCCTGGCCCCATTCCTTTGCATCAGCATGAACGTTACCTTTGTAAGATGAATGAAGAGATCAAGGCAGTCCTACAACCCCATGAAAACATAGTCCCCAACAAAGCTGGAGTTTTTGTTGATAATAAAGCCCTCCTCTTGTCATCTGTACTTTCTGAGAAAGGAATGACAAGCCCCATTAACCCGTACAAGGACCACATGTCTGTACTTAAAGCATATTATGCTATGAACATGGAGCCCAACTCTGATGAACTGCTGAAAATTTCTATTGCTGTGGGCCTTCCTCAGGAATTTGTGAAGGAATGGTTTGAGCAACGAAAAGTCTACCAGTACTCAAATTCCAGGTCACCATCACTGGAAAGGAACTCCAAGCCGTTAGCCCCCAACAGTAATCCTCCCACAAAAGACTCTTTATTACCCAGGTCTCCCGTAAAACCTATGGACTCCATCACATCGCCATCTATAGCAGAACTCCACAACAGTGTTACGAATTGCGATCCTCCTCTCAGGCTAACAAAACCTTCCCATTTTACCAACATTAAACCAGTTGAAAAATTGGACCACTCCAGGAGTAATACTCCTTCTCCCTTAAATCTTTCCTCCACATCTTCTAAAAACTCCCACAGTAGTTCTTACACTCCAAACAGCTTCTCTTCTGAGGAGCTCCAGGCTGAGCCTTTGGACTTGTCATTACCAAAACAGATGAAAGAACCCAAAAGTATTATAGCCACAAAGAACAAAACAAAAGTTGGCAGCATAAATTTAGACCATAACAGTGTTTCTTCGTCATCTGAAAACTCAGATGAGCCTCTGAACTTGACGTTTATCAAGAAGGAGTTTTCAAATTCAAATAATCTGGACAACAAAAGCGCTAACCCAGTGTTCGGCATGAACCCATTTAGTGCCAAACCTCTATACACAGCTCTTCCTCCACAAAGTGCATTTCCTCCTGCCACTTTCATGCCACCAGTCCAGACTAGTATCCCTGGGCTACGACCATACCCAGGACTGGACCAGATGAGCTTTCTACCACATATGGCCTATACTTACCCAACTGGAGCAGCTACTTTTGCTGATATGCAGCAAAGGAGAAAGTACCAGCGAAAACCAGGATTCCAGGTAATGAGACATATCTTTTTGCTTCAAAGAGAGGAGGTGAAAATGATATCGTTTATGTGTATATAGGAAAAAAATCTTAGTTAAAAAATCTAGCGCTGTGTTCTCAGCAGAAATAGAAGAGTGGGTTTGAACTTGAATCTAAAACTGAGTGAGCTACACAAATAAACGGAGAAACAGTGGAACACTGTGCTACGTAAGCACTTTTGCCTTAAGAAAGATAAAGAACTTAATATTTATTTTTGAGATTTATTTGGATTGATCCATCTGCTTTCAGAATTATACATTGATATGAATATTTGGTAGGATTTACATAGATGCTAAAAGTTAACATTTATGACAGTCACATACTTTTAGAGACGCTCACAATTTGCAATAATGCATGTATAAATTTGATGTTCACTTCATTTTATAGTTTATTTGGAAGGGCATTTTAAAAGTATTTTGTACATTCCACATGATTTCTTTTGTAGGTTTCAAGCTAGTAAATAATTTATGGTTTTTCAAATACAAAAGCAGGTATGTTCTAACATCATGGAGTATAATCCCTGTTTGCAAAATAGGAGCGAAAGTAGCAGGGCACCTCTGTAACAGCTGTTCCGGTATTCCAATTTACAGTACATCTGCCCTCTTTGTAAATGTATTTAAGCCTATTTAATCTTCTCTAGTATTAATTAGTGCAAACGTAGTCTAAGAAAACCGAACTGTGGGCTAGCAAATGGAAATGTATGTTATCATGCAAGTTTGCACTCCTTTGGATCAAGACAAAATAAATATCAAGAAATTTAATAATTTACTGATCCACATTCATTATTGCTCAGTGCTGAAGGCTGTTTTAACATAGATAGAACATTGATAAAAAAGTGTTATTAATATTCCCTATTTCAAATTAGAAAATTAAATATAAAAATATAGCTTGAGGCCTTTAGTTGGTAGACATACATTTAAATAGATTGCATAATAATAACATTTTGTACCTAAATATAAAATTCAATTAAAATGGGGTTTCCACAGCTATGGATCATTCCTAAAGTTAAGCACACTGGAAAATACACAAATTCTGATGTTTAATTCTCACTCACAGGTATTTCCTGATAGGAAGAAAATTCAGGAATTTGGGGGAGTTTATGTTTTTCTCACCTTCAGAGTTGACCATTTTCTATCCCTGAAAAACAGCAAGCTCTACCACCTAGGGCAGAGAAGGTTTATATTTTTGTTGAAATGTGAAACCTCATATATTGTTTGTGGAAAGTAATAGTTTTTAAAAACTAGATCGATTCGTCGCGAGCACCTCTGAGGTTCTCCAAATGTCAGCCGATGCGAAGTTGTTTGGTACAAAGAGAAGCAACTGTGTTGAACTATGTGATTATATCACAGGGAGAATTGCTTGATGGAGCACAAGACTACATGTCAGGCCTAGATGACATGACAGACTCCGACTCCTGTCTGTCTCGAAAGAAGATCAAGAAGACAGAGAGTGGCATGTATGCATGTGACTTATGTGACAAGACATTCCAGAAAAGCAGTTCCCTTCTGCGACATAAATATGAACACACAGGTATGAGTGACTTTGACTAGCTAGTTAGAGCTTCCCGGCCTGCTGTACATTTCATAATATTTAATGAGTACACTTGTGCAACATAAGATGTAGCATATGCTGATACCTTCAACAAGGAAGAAATAATGCTTTTGCCTAGCTCAGTGGGACTTTTTCGTTGCCTGTTTATTGGATCATTCATGTGTTTATCAGTGTGCTTGTCTTATATTTTTTGAGTTAGTCTTACACCAAATTCACAAATCATGTCAAAGATATATTTAAATGGCCAGGGCAATGAAATGACATGACACAAGCCAGCTATTGAAAATATCTTCAAATTCTTAAGCTGTGATGAACCTGTATATGGAAAAATTTAACAATAAAAAATTCAGTCAATGCTGTATTCGTTTCATCATCGAAACATCAAGGAAGCCACGATTTGGGGGTGATTCTGTTTGGTTTTCATAAGTTGGCCATGTTTTGAATAAACTAAAAGGGTTAGGACCGTGAAAGAAAAGACATAAAGTGGATAATAGGCCAAATGAGCTACTGAAATTACTAATATTTGGAAGACTAAAATACAACTTTCTAAATTTAAATAGTTTCTTTCCAATTCATGCATTCCTCATTAGGAAGCATAGACAAGATAGCAGCCTGATTCTTCCCCATAAGGAGAGAAGTAATGGGTTAATTTTTCAAAGAAAAACTGAAGTGCCATAAGGTGAAGCAATATTAGTTCCCACAATCCAAGATCTGATCTGCAACTGTGTGCTGGAGCTACGCCTGTGTTCCCTCCCTCCCCCTCCTTCCATGCTTAACCACAGAGTAACTCGGCTTCATCCCTGTTCTTAACCCATCTCCAGCTTTTCTCCAGTAGAAATTTGGCATGCTGTACTGGCCCTAAGTGGGGAAAGAAAGAATGTAGGATCTCAACCAAAATACTGATGGGCGGAAATTATAGGAAAATTCTCATTTTAACCAAGATGTCTAGTATCAAACATTTTAATATAGGGACTTCCCTGGCAGTCCAGTGATTAAGACTCCGCCCTTCCAATGCAGGGGGCGCGGGTTCGATCCCTGGTCAGGGCATTAGGGTTCCACATACCTCGCAGCACAGCCAAAAAATAAAATAAAATGAGCCTTGAAAAAGTGTTTTTAACATAGAGGAAAAAATTAACCTAACATTAATGCTCTTTGGGGAAAAGTAATGAAGAGGCAAAAAAGAACAAGAAAAAAGAAGAAAAGGGAATGTGAATACCTCCTGCCGCAGTTTGTCTAAATACGTAGCACCCTTTTTAGTGACTGAAAACCATCCTTGGGAAGCCTTTGTACTGATAACTCTCCCTTATTCCTCACTGGGCATGTGAGGGAGGCAGTACAAGTGACCACAATCACCTGAGGGTCAGGGAAAGTTGGGTGAGTCCTACAACGTTAAGTGTTGAGGGTATTTGTAAAAAGAACAAGGTTGATTAATAACAGCGCTCTTATTCCAACCAACCCAGTTTTCTTTTTCTTCAATTGTCTGATACTAATTGCTATGATTTCAAAAGTTCAACTAATGATACTTTTAAAGCAACCTAATTTGAATAGCAAATCCCAATAGTTTTTACACTTGTATGGTAAAATTCAATGTTTGAAATGTCACAATTTTCTTACATTTGTCTTTTTTTAAAAAATTTATTTGTTTTTATTTTTGGCTGCGTTGGGTCTTTGTTGCTGCGCGCAGGCCTTCTCTGGTTGCGGTCGAGCCGGGGCTACTCTTCGTTGCGGTGCGCGGGCTTCTCATTGCGGTGGCTTCTCCTGTCGCGGAGCACGGGCTCTAGGCACGCAGGCTTCAGTAGTTGTGGCTCGTGGGCTCTAAAGCGCAGGCTCAGTAGTTGTGGCGCACGCGCTTAGTTGCTCTGTGGCATGTGGGATCCTCCCGGACCAGGGCTCGAACCCGCGTCCCCTGCATTGGCAGATGGATTCTTAACCACTGCGCCACCAGGGAAGTCCCTGACATTTGACTTTTATGGTAGATATCAATAGATGTTTTCTTTAGTACCAAGTCCTATTTTTGTATTATAGATTAAAGATATTTTCATACCTAAATTTACTTTAATATCTTAATCAACCTCAAATATATTTTGTATTCATTATTCAACTACAATAGGCACATCATTGAAGGCATCTTTCCCTCTCTGATTGGTTTTATTATATGACCATATGCAAACTCTACCGTTTACTACATGGTGAGTGTAAAACTTTTATTTTAGTGAGGGCTGTCATACATATTGACATCCAGTCAGTATCTTTATTTCTTATAAATTAGTCCATAAACTTCAAGGTGTATAGATAGTTAAGAGACCCCAAAGTTGACAAATGCAAATATGCATAATCAATTTGAAAAATATACTGTACTAAAAAAAGATAAAATATTCTGGTCCTTTAAGATGTGAGATCAGCTGCCTAGAAACATTGCCTAGCAACAAGATGCTAACCATCCAATGGTTTCTCTAAACATGTGATTAATTATCCTCCTGTTGGCTTCCCAGCTTGTCAAGTTTCCAGTGTGTTAACTTTTTGGTCTCCTGACCAAATATCTCATGACATTACTACTGTCAGTTATTAGGTTCCATCAAAGTGAGGTTCTTCATGAATTTTCTGTTAGTACGATATATGTGGAAATTTAGTTCATTTTCCTTCCCTAATTGGGCCCCACAAGCCTTTTATTTGTTTATATTAAGCACTAGTAATACTTTGAGAATGTGTTAATATGAAAATTATAAGTGAGAACAATCTTTGGGTTGATTGATTCTAAGGTTGGGAAATGAAGTTGAATGGTCATTTGATTATGTGTTGATTATGAATGTCATTGATAAAGTGTGTTTGTTACATCTGTCTACAATTTAACATATAGAATAAATTAAGAAGGAAATTATGAGCTACTTATTCTCAAGATCCTGTGCTCTTTTACCCTGGTCTGTTTATCTCCTAGGCAGACACCAAAGATATAATGCTTAATTCTCCTTACCAATAGCTCATTGATTGCTTGCTTTTCCTGGGAACTGGGACTGGGACAGAGGAAGGAAACACTACATAAATGTTGATTTCAGTAGGATTAATTGTCACAAACAGGACTGTGAAATGAAAAATCTGAAATTCCTGTTAGGCACGGTAAAGCACTCACTTATATTCCACTAAAATTTAAATCTGACATTTATTGAGTACTTTCTCTATTGAGACATTGCAGTAGGTGCTCTTAAACCCACTTTATTTAGAAAAGTAATAAAAATGTTTCTACTTTTGAGTGAAGTCAGAGTTTCAAATAAATTACCAGCCAATTTTGTTTCTCAGTTACATGGTAATATTTTTCATACCGCAAACCTTTCATTTATTAACTTCAGTTATCATTCTAGCTGTCAGGTGAATCATGAATCTTGATATTAGAGAAAAAAATCTTACCCTGAAAAAGTTTTGACTCACTCAGTATCAGTTTGGATGTTTTTTTCTGAATCTTATTCATGTGGAAATTTAATTCCAGGACATCTTGATTTGAATCAGGTAAACCGATCAAACAAGTTAAAAAGAGATAAATGATGAAGTAAGTTCCTATTTAAATTGAATTTATTAAATGCTTACCAGTGAAATTTCTGGAGATGAGTAGAATATTTAGTGCAAGGCATAGGTCAACACTCCTGCTTCCCAGTTCTGCCCTTTGTATGGCATAATAGCTGAACATTTTATTCTTTTAGGTTGTCAGTTCATAGTGTAGAATTAATGTATTTCAATATAAGCATATTATTTATTATCAAAGGAATTCCCTGAAAATTACTTGCCGGTAGCCATCGAATATCTGTATCTTAGACTGCAGGTCAGTGGGCATCCCCCAGGCATTTCTAACAGGCCTTGAACTTGTCCTTGAGAATGCTCCTTCTCTCTCAGGATGCTGCTCTGTGTTTTGTTCCTTTGGAAAAGAGAAAGCCACATCAACTGTGATGTTCATTCAAAGTTATTCACACACTGATCCACGTAGTTACCTGATAGACATTTTTGTGCTCTTGAGCTGCTGAGACATTTAGGGAGGTGGTAGGACAGTTCTGCCCACGCGTGCTGTAGCAACTAAAGAACCAGGAAAGTTTTTATCTGCAATTTCTCTTCTCTCCATTCAGATTCATTTCATCCATGTACTCTGCTCCTGATACATGCATCTTTCTTATGACTTGGGAAATTATTGAACATGTATTCATAAATACAAATAAAAATATGAAACATTCATCGAGTGCTTACTATGTGCAATCCTTGTGCTAAGCACTTTACCTACATTGCCTCCTTTACTCCTTATGCCCAGTCTACAAGTTAGGTCCCCAAATAATTTCCGTTTTACTGACAAAGACCCTGATCCCTGGAGAGGTTAACATGCCTGAGACTGCACAGCTGGTCATAAAAGATGGGTTTGAACCCAGGAAATCAGACTCTAGAACCCATCTTCCTTATCTAGCACCGCACCACCCTGCCTCTGTGAATGAACTGCCACTGTCAGAAACATCTTATCCTAGCTCCTGATAGCATTTTTTTAAAGGTCCAAGTACACACAAGAGAGAGCAAATTCATATACAGCAACTTGAGATTTTTCTGGAAGGCAAAACCTCTGTCTTTTTCCCAAATGCACTTCTGCTTCCTTTTAAATTAACTTCCCACCCGGTGGTCTTGTGAAATGGAAAAGCACACTATCTTTCCAAACTCTTGGCACTTTATTGAAATTTTCTTCTCTGTTATCTAGTTTACCTCATTTAAAACAACTTTTCCAAAAGTTAAGGAGTGGTTCTTGCGTGGTTTGAATTACACTTTTTTTCTTCAGACTATAAGCTGCCTTGAAGCAGATTACTTGAATCTTCTTTATTCCCAATAACAATGAGTAGCCACCAACAGCTACCTTTCTGATTTTCCCTCTTACAGGTAAATAACTTCTTCCTACTCTAATGTTGTGCTTTACCATGTCTTATCACTTGATTTATATTGGACGTTACAGTAAGATAAAGATCATTGATGAAATAACATATAGCAGCCTATAGCATTTTCTAAATAGTAGCATGCCCCAGAGGCATTCAATAGCATTATATTAAAGATATTTGATTACTAACTGAGATTATGTATCACCATATAACTGAATACCTGAGGTGTGTAGAATGGTTTCCTAATCTTAATGTCACTTAGCAAATGAAAATGATGTTGAATCTACTAATGCTGGTTTTCAATTTGCTGAAATTCAGGTTTGTATTAGGAAATATAAGCACACAGCTTCATGCATGTTATGATGAGACATACT
>NW_006795112.1:2002856-2010356 GCF_000442215.2 Lipotes vexillifer | reverse complement strand
AGAACTAGACAAAACATACACCCTCTTTAGCATAAATTGAGCTGGGAGTGGAGTGGGAGGGCTTGGAGGAAGGAAAAAAAGAAGGGTCTGTATTTCAATAAATATGAATAAATTTATTAGATACTTTTCACAATCAGATAGCTCCAAAAAAAAAGAAAGTTTATTTTTTATCTTCTAAGGATGTAAGCCTTAATGAAAACAAATCCTAGTTACAAATTTAGCGAATTGCCCAATAATAATTTTTCATGTATTAGAACCGAAAAATTGTTAACCACGTTTTTGCTCCAAGATGTGTGAGGGCCATTCAAGGGCTGTAGGGCCCTGGATAGACACACAAACAAGTATGTGTATATCTGGAGCCCCACACATTGTAATAAACACAGCTGCATTTATTTGAGTATGTGATCCCATATACACGTAAAAACATTCAAACAAACACACTCAGCAGATTTATTTGATTGTGCAATGGGGCAATTATTCAAATAAACATGCTCGGCGCAATTATTTGAATCTCACATTACATGTTCATCAATCACAGTGCTAAAAAAGAGGGGGGAAGAACACCAAAGATTTTACATGGGAAAAAAATACATGTGAAAACAACCTTATTATAGATTTTATAGGGTTAGCCAAAGTTATGGCTCCCTCCTTAACTGTAACTCCACTATTCGGTATTCAGCGACATTTGTTTCTAATGATTAATTAGTTCATTCACTTGGCCATTATATCAGAGTGACCACAACATTCAGATTTATATAATAGCAAACTATACAAACCTGAATTGGGTAGAGATACGGAATCTCTATATTTCCAGTGTAGGATAGTTCTTTCTAGACATTTTATGTCAAGGGGACACCCCGGTCAAAGTATTATGGCTTTAAATAGCACTCCCATAAATTAAAAAATTTTATACATGCAACAAAACATTCCTACATTTGAAGACATTAAAAAAAAATCACAGGTGACTCAACCGGTCATTTTATATATTGATAAATATTATGACATATATGTGAACACATCAAGAATCATATAGGTGTACCAAGAGGCAACTTCTGCCTCTCTTAAGTATGTACTGACATAACTTAATATACTAAAATGGGAAGGGGTGTTTAGTCACTGAAATATGCATCGTGTAACAAAGATGAAGAAAATACATGGCTTGTGCCCATCATAAAAAAGATTCAGACTGAAGGCTTAGCTTTGGTTTTTATTCAATTAAATTGTTAAACTGTGCACAGTGATTTTTTTTTTAGAACTTGAGACATTTGTGATGTTGGCTGTTTAAATCTTTGTTACCTTCGCTGTGAATTGAAATTGTACATATTTAGTAAATCATGCAGACAAAACAAACTTTTTAGACAATATTTTTATTGGAGAGTTTTCTTTTCCTGTATCCATGTTAAAAAAAAAAAAAAAAAAAGACCTCCTTTCCCAAAATAAAAATGTCAATACTAAATTTAAAGAAGTATAAAGGAATGATTGCTTCCTTTAGAGCTAAATATTTAAATAAACATGGAGATAATTGGCAACATGTTCTTTTGGGCTAATAGGCCGTGTCCAATTTTTTGGGTCTGATGTTTCAGAGGTCCTCTTTTTCAGGGTTGAAGATGATATATTAATCTCTGAATTAAACAAATGCTATTAAATAACAGAAATAAATCCCTCAGTCTTCATTTGTATATGAAATATGGAATTAGAGAAATGACACTGAGATGATGTGATGCTGAATATGCCACAAACTAAGACTTTCTCTACTAAAACAGTCACCTACCACCTATAATCTAGTATGACATGTTAAAATGCTCCAAAATATTGAAAATATAAAATGAACAGTACTATTTCCATTTGGCCTTGAGATGAATAAGACAAAGATTCTAATAATTTTAGTCAAAGAAAATGATGAGTAAAAAATACATGAAGATTAAAGTGGTGACAAATGATCTTTTAAGTATTCTAATTGGTCTTCCTCATTCATGTCTTTAATTCTACAGAAATTGCAAATCCTGATGATTCTGATTTGTAAGTGCACCCAGTCAGCTTTTCTCTCTTTCACTCCACAGAATATGCCTGTTAGATCTGGAACGAAGAATAAGCCCCCAAAGTGTTAAAAATAGACTACTGCCCTGGCAGGAAACTTAGCATTGGCAAGCACAGAACTCAGAAGGAACTGATCTAACATAAGGAAACATTCAGAAAAAGATTTGTGCATCATGATCCTGTTCTGACCATTTTCAGAGCAATCAAAGGGTAGTAAGAGAGAGAGAGACTGAGAGACAGACAGAGACTGAGAGAGAGTGTGTATGTGTGTGTATGTGTTCTGTGCACGTGTAGATTGCTAACTTTGTGTGTGTACGTTTGAATAGCTAGTGTTAAAATAAAAAAACAATACCCAAGAGCTGGAAGGAATCTGAAGGAGTGCTTTTGAGACATTTTATATATTGTTATCTTACACAAATGGAAAACACTTAAAATGTTGTTACTGGAAAAATAAAATTTCACCAAAAAATTCTATATTACTTACCAGATACTCCAACAATAAAACAGAGAAAATATTAATTTATCTTTACTCTTTTTGTAGGAAACTCAGATTTTAGTTTGTGACCTTTCCTTAAAGGAGCATCACTTTTATCCATTCCTAAAACAGTCTTATTCCAGGGCAAAGAATGACAGTTATACTTCATTCTAGTTTTGTTAAGGAAAAGAAGAATACTGTCTTCAAATCACTTGAAAAAAAATATAGAGGAACAAAGGAATATAAATTCAGAAAGGAAACTCAGGAACACCCCTACACTCACAGAAAACATCATGGTGTGTTTTGTGACCAAAAGCAACCTAGACCTTGGTTTTTACCTCTCTTCTGAAAGATACCACTTCCAACACAAACGATATTTCCCAACCCTGTAGTGCAGCCCAGGATTGGTGCAGACAGAAAGGGAGAACACTGGCTATTGAATAACCCCTTAACCACTTCCTGCAGTCCTGAAACATTTCGTGGAGGTCTACCACTTCATTATTGAACATGCTTAGAAAGTGTGAGCTCATGCATTTCCGGTTGAAGGTACACCTAAGCAAGAGGGGCAAAAAGAGAAGTACAAACCACCCTGCCCAGTTTGTTTTAACGCTTAAAATGCTGTTGCTCAGAGAGTACGCTTGAGAATAATCGGCCTCACATCTAAGTAGACACTTTTTTTTTCTTTTCTGCATTATAAAGTGTTTTTATATCATCAAAGATAATTCCATGAAAAAGAACATTTCGCTCGCTTTAAATGGTGAGGGAACATTCGAAAAAAATCTTCTCAGAACACGAAGTGTTCTAACCACACTAGCCGCTTAAAATGTACTACCTTAATTTTAAAAATAAAAGTGGGAATAATGATTTGTACAAATACTTTTCAAGGAATTGTCGTGATCCCTTGAGTCAGATGCCTTCACCTACAAATCAGCCTATAACTCTGTTATAGACCTGGCCAAATTATAGCATACTTGGTGTCTACATTGAAATAGTCATTCTTCAATGATTTCTTCTTGTTTTCATTCTTCAATAAAACTCTCCTATGGCTTAGGAGGAAGAACATCTTGATGGTTGTAACACTTAGAAAAACAAAAGCTGTTAATTAATCCACCATCTGCATCTTTTAGATGAGAAAACTGAAATCTGCATAGCCTTGAGACCACACTGGTTGGTTGTTTCTACCCCACAACGATCTAGAAAGCAGTTAAGAATAGACTGTCAGAACCCCAGTCTCCTGACAATGCTCTCTACAACACATCACAGTAAAATGCTCCTTCAAATGATGTGAAAACATCAAAAGGAGTGAGTTAGTCTCCCTACTTCCTGCAAGAAGTCCGTTCTGGCCTACAAGAACTCTTCCATGCAAGAGTGGAATGAAAATAAGCTACTTTGGAAACCCTATATTACTCTAAGATGTCACATCATCATCTGAGGGCAGTTAACCACGTCTGGACTAAAGTCTCCTTTCACTGAGAGCCAGAGGCATTCTCAATTTTGAGAAATGCTCTTTAAAAATGACTAGCTGCTGTTCATACGTATTACCCACTAGTTCGTCCAAGATTTTTGACAGTGGTTATGTCCACTGAGGAGCTGTGACTCCACTGAGCCTCTCCACTCACAATTTTCAGCTTGAACCCACTGTGTGAGTCCCCAGTGCCATTCTTTCTCTAGTCTTTTTCCGAATCCCATGGGCACTGAGCAACCCAGAGGTGGTCAGAGGAAGAAATAAGGTGTAAGAGGAGCAACTGGAGATCATAAATCTGCAACAGGAAAATTGGAATAGACTGAAATAGACGTAAGAAAATTAGAGAGTGGAGGAACCTAGATACTCTCTCATTGAAAGTCCTGCTTTTTCACAGTCTGGGGCTCAGAAAGAATAAAAGTCCTTATTATCCTGCAGTTATTAGCAGGGCTGAGAACATAAGCCAGTTACGGCACACACACTCTTATTGCTTCTACTGATGCTTCTGCTACCTCTATTCTATTCTGTTTAGTGATCCTGGAAATAATAGTAATAAATAACAGTTACAACATTGATAGTTATTCAATTTACTGAGTGCCTACCTCACTCAGTGTGAGGTATTATAGGATGTACAAAAATGAACAAGACAAGATTACTGGCCTTAAGTTTCTTATACTCTGTCAGAGATAGACGTACACAAAGAAGTAGAATGCTGAGTTCCAGGTTCTATAGCAAATGTACCAGTATCAAAGTCCCAAGCAGTCTCCCTTTTATACCACAATGTCTCCCTTTTTTAAACACAAAATAACATCATTCCCTCACTAATGTGCATCTTGTTGAGTGACGCTATATGAGACACACTGTTTTATGTCCTAGGGATTCAGTGGTGATCAGACAATATCCCCCCGCCAAGGGACCTATATTCTAGTGGAGAAGGTGGAAAACAAAACAATTAGGTAAGATAACTTCACATAAGACTGTGTTCTGTTGAAAATAAAAGAAGGTGCTCTACTAGTGAATGAGACGGAATTGGAGGACAGGCAACCTCAGCTGGAGTGCAGGGAGGGGAGTGTCAGGAAAAATCTTTCTAGGGCTGTGGTGTCTGAGTTGAGCCTAAAGGGTGAGAAGAAGTGAGCCGGGGCAAGATCTGGAGCAAGTGTTCCTGGAAGAGCAGGTGCAAGTACCTGAGGCAGACATGGGTTTGATTTTTTGAGAATAAAAACGCCAGTCTAACAAAGCATGTTAAAAAGGGAAGATGAAATCAGACCAGTAAGAAAACAAGTCTCAGCCATGTGAATGATTTACAGTGTGATCTCCTGTAAGGAAGCATTCAAGAACAACTCGGCAGATAATATTCAGAGAATTTTAAGGAATGAGACTTCTTAGGTCCTTTAGTCCAATGTCATGATTTCATCGGTGAGAAAATGGAGTTCATTAATCTGTCAGGTTTACCTTGAGGAACTCAGAAGACAGTAAAGCCAGTAAAAAGCTCAGAAGTGAATTTAGCTACGTGTTTGTGGTCTCATCATAATTCCCTCCCCTGTAAACTGGGCAGTAGCCTTCTATGCCCCTCTGAGTTTAGAATGAGAGAAATCTCATTTCTCAGACTCTCACAAAACCACCTGCCTTGCGTCTGGTCACAGGCAGATCTGTCAGCCTGGAAAACAGAAATGATTTGGGCCAAAGGAAGTTTGTATTTTGGAAACAAAAGCACTAGGTACAGCAAACAGGCCGCCACAGTGGCACGCTACCCTGAAAGCCCCTTCCCCAGTCAACACGGCCCAGTGCAGTCCCCGCAGTTGCCAGTTTGCTCAAAACAGCTGTGCTAGAATCAGGCATGAGCAAGGGCCCCAGCCATCTCCCCTTCCCCTGAACTTCTAGAAAATACAAAAACTCACAGAGCTGAGAGAGGAGCCAGTAAGAAGTAAGGAACATGCAGCAGGTGGTACCATCTGTGCCCGGCTAATTCCAGCCAAAACAATCTGCTCCCTATAGAGTTCCCAGTTGTGGAGAAGGGAAGAGAATCTGCCAGTGGCAGAGCCGGGGGAGGGGGAGTAGCAGGGCAAGTGCCGAGGCTATTATTCAGACGTTCAGCTGGTTGGGGAAGTAGATTATTGATGCCAGTGAACTATTATCTCTCTCCTTTTCTCTTTACAACCACCGTGGGAGATTCTTCCAAAGTTTCACTAAGCTGGCAAGTATCGGATCCTACACCTGTGAGACAGACATGTAGGCATCCCCGTGAGTCTGTCACTACTGAGATGGGAAGGACAAACATTCCACAGCAAGACTAGGAAGCACAGCCCACACCAAGATGGAAAAACAAGAGGAGAAGGAGGTTATGTTTATCTTATCCTATTTTCCTAGCAACCGAATTCTCTCCCTCTCGCCTGTTCATTCTTTGAAAATCAGCCACGGTTAGAATGGGATCATATTCCTCATTGTTGATCCCCAGGTTGGCATCTTCTAAAATAAAATTCTTCTACTCGATGGACTTCCTCATGAGGAGCAAATCTTCTCTCCTGGCACACTTACAATCATGGGATGAATAAATGAAAGCAATGCAAAGATAGATCAAATTGCCTGTGGTAATAACTTTCCTTTAAGAGAGAAACAGACAGGAACCATCCGTCTCATAGGTGGAGGAGACAGTGATGATTTGAGGGTCATAGAAAGACCCGTCCACTCAAAAAGAAAATGTTACCCACGGCAAAATTTCCATCAGCACCTTTATGTTAAGGCACTGTCTCCAGGAAGTCATCTGTTCAATGCAAATAACTGGGAGGGGTAATATTTGCCTATTGTCATCTTCCCTTAGATTAATTGATCAGTTTATAGCTGAGAGTTGAGTCCTGAGGGAGTGGGGCCCAGGAGAGTCCACTTTTATTGGGAGAAGAGAAGGTTTGGATTCCAGGTGAAGACCCAGAAAATTGGGGCCTCATGGGCCCCTGGAGGAAGGGAAGATGGTGCCTGATACTAACCCTCCGCTTGGGCTGAACTGTGCCCCTCCCCAAAATGGTATGCTGAAGTCCTAACCCCTGATACTTATGAATGTGACCTTATTTGGAAATAGGGTATTTACAGATATAACCAAGTTAAGATGAGGTCATTCGGGTGGGCCCTAATCCAGTATGGATCGTGTCTTTATAAGAAGAGGGAAATCTGAACACAGGCACAGGCAGTGAGAATGCCATGTGAAATCAAAGAGACTAGAGTGAGCCAAGGGCAAGCCAAAGAAAGCCAGGGATACTGGCCATCACCAGAAGCTGGGACAGAGAGGTAGAACAGATCCCTCAGAAGGAAGCAGCCATCCCCCAACCTTGATTTTGGACTTCTAGCCTCCAGAACTGTGAGAGAATAAGCTTCTGTTGTTTTAAGCCACCTAATTTGTGGTACTTACAGCAGCCCTGGGAAAATAATACAGGCCCCAAACAAACCATGGTGAGGCTTTCAGTATTCAGTCTCTGGGTGGGTCTAAAAATTCAAGATCAGTTTTTGATCCAACCATTCTCCTGGTGCCTGGGCT
>NW_006795112.1:1989972-2002846 GCF_000442215.2 Lipotes vexillifer | reverse complement strand
GCAGGAATATCCCTTATAGTTTTGAGATGCGTGTCATCAGGAAAAAGACAAACTGCTTACTCTTTTACCCAAATGTCTTCTATAAGGTAATCTTTTTAATTAGGATAATTAAATTCTTATTTGAAAGGGCACCAAAGTGCAAGCATTATCGTCTGATTTCCTGTAAAGAGTCTTTTCCTGCCTCCTGTTCCACATGGTGTCCATTAACAGGAGAAGCACCAAGTGAGTCAGACGTTATGGTTGTAGGTTTGCGGCTTGTGTCAGTGCTAAGAAGAGGGAAATGAGAAAGGAAAACATAAATTGGGAAACAGTGTCAGAGGGCAGGCCGAGATAATGGAAGTACCAGAAAGCAGAGGAAAAGGGTGTTGTGTGGGAACCGAAACCTTGCTTCAGGTAGGAAATGTCAGAGAAATACAGTAACGTTTTTAAATGAAAGGAAAGGGGGGTGGAATCCAAGCAGTCCTTTATTGTGTTTTTTGGCAGTCTGAATTCAGTACCAGAAACGAGTGAAATGTGCCCTCTCCCCTGATTCATTACTGCTGTAGGATCTTAACCATTTTCAGCCCCAAGTCTCTTGGGAAATCGGCTAATAATTCCTGTGACGTCTTTACATCACTGAGATCTGGGGAGGATCTTGGGAGTTCTGTGAGTAAGGCAACATGAAAGCCCGAGGCAGGAGTGAGTCAGCTGAGGTGTGTTTTGATATATTGATATATTGCAGTGGTAGCCGGTGGCCTCAAGCTGGGAATCAGTGCGACCAGGTTCTGGGACACATTCTCAGATGTGGCTGTGAACTCCGTTCTGCCCCATTACTCCTTGCCTACCGCTGCCCACCTACCCACGAGTGGACCACAGAAGGTGCAGGTAAGAAAGTCAGGGGATGGTTCACTGAAAGTCTCTCATCTCTTTCCTAAGAAAAACAAACCCAACTCTACGTCTTCTTCACAGAAGCCAGCATGCCATCCTTTACATTGTATTTCTAGAAGATGGTATATCATCTTAAAAGCCTGGTTTAATTTGCTTTTCTCCAAGCTTTGTGGTATTTTTTATATGCCATTAGTCAGTTATTGCATGTTACTAGCAATAACAGTCCCACCTAATGTATTTAATTTGTTTTGAAAATCATAGCACATCTTTACACACAGAAGAGACAGCTTTTAACTCCATTGATGACTTCCTCTTTAAAAGTCCTCCTTTAAATCTCTAACCACAGTCTTCTTGGTTTTCTTCCTACCCACTGACCAAGCTCTGCTTTCTTCAACTCAATCTTTAAATGGTAGCGTTTCCAGGGTCCCTCTGGGGCTCTCTGCTCTCCTCGTTCCGATCACTGTGCTGAAGTCTCTTTTTCAACAAAGACTCAAAAATTCATCTTTCCAGTAAGACTTTGCTCCTGTGCACTAGACCTGCACATCCAAATGAATACTGGACATCGCCCCCTGATTGTCTCCAAAGCACCTCAAATTTGACAAGTCCGAGATGGACGTGGCCATGTCTCCCTCCCGCCCACCATCCCCCACCTAAAACCTGGTGACTGTCACTTCCTGGGTCACTCAGGTAGAAATCTTGAGAGTCATCATGCCATATCTCTAAATGGGTTATCAGGTCTTGTGAGTCATAGCCCCTGTTATCTCTCCTACTTGTTCCTCTTCCTCAATCACCATCATCATTCTGTTGTTTCAGGCGTACATCAAATCTCAAGAACTGCCCTAATAGCCTTTTCACTGGTCGCACTGGCCCCGGTCTCACCCAAGGTGCTTCCTGGCTCTAACACAGCAGGGAAGAGAGCTGTCACTGAGGGTCCATGGAGGAGCTGGCAGATAGAGGAACGCCCCCCTTTAGGCTCTTTAAAGATATGTCTGGATATTCTTCACATATGACTTTCTGGAACGTTGCTTTCTCACAGCCTTAATAACTGTTATGTTGACATATCTCCTTAAATATGGTTGAAAGAATGTGCTCAAGAGAAATAACTAGTGCCCTTCCCTCCCCTTGCCACCTGTAACTATACTTGTGGTTTTATCACCTTCTAACTCATTCCACATTCTGATATTGGCCAAAAGTGCTCTTTTGGTACTTTTATGCTTTCATGTCAATCTTCTCCTTCCTAAACGTGTGAGCTTTTTAAAGCCGGCACCATCTTATCTGTAGTCCCACCGCTCCGTGAGTTATTGCCACCAAGTAGATATTCAATAAATGTACACTGATTTAATTCACTGGTGCAAATTTGATTATGCAAAGCCTTACTTTAAAATCCTTCAGTGGTTTCCCAAAGCACCCAAAATACAACTCATATTCCTTAGCTTGGTTCACAAAGCTTTCATGTGTTGGTTCCTCCTTGTCTCCCTTTCCATCAGCTCTCACCATCTCTCCAGTTGCATCTGCCTGAACATACCATTTTTTTTTTGTCCTTCAGAACATAGATCAAAGGTCACTTTCTTAAGTCCCTCTTTCCTGAAACCCTAGTCTTAGATGTGCACCTCCTTTTGGCTTCTGTACATGCTTCGTGAATGCGCTATCCAAGGGTTCGTTTCCCAAAGGCAATGTGTTCTTAGAAGGTCAAAACTGTGAACAGGGCTTCCCTGGTGGCGCAGTGCTTGAGAGTCCGCCTGCCGATGCAGGAGACGCGGGTTCGTGCCCCGTTTCGGGAGGATCCCACATGCCGCGGAGCGGCTGGGCCCGTGAGCCATGGCCGCTGAGCCTGCGCGTCCGGAGCCTGTGCTCCGCAAGTGGGAGAGGCCACAACAGTGAGAGGCCCGCATAACGCAAGAAAAAAAAAAAAAAAAAAAAACTGTGAACATTCTGACTCCAGCACCTACTACAAAGCTGGAGACCCAGAAAGAACCTGGAAAATGTGTGAGTCCTCTGGAAAGAGATTTTCAGCAACATCTAGTCCCCACTGACCTTGGTCATTAGCCAAATAGAGGAATAATTCAGTGACAAGAGAGAAAATAACATAGAAAGTGAGCAATGTAAAAATAAGGAACTGTGGAAGGACCCCAATGCAAACCAGAAATGTGTAATTTAACGCACTTGAAGATTTTTGAAAACCGTTTACAGGATTATATTGGGGCACAGATTTTACCCACATAGATTAACAACTTCATTTCTCACATAACCACTAATTACATACAACAGCAACAACGTACACTGCCGACATCCAGATATTGATGGAATTGTAAAATTACTGAGGCAAAACTCACTACAATCCAAGTGAGGTGGGTTAAAGGGGAACATGAATAAATAAGCCTACTACCTAATGCTGAATGTGAGCATAGCCTTTAAGCTATTTTAGCAAAGACTCAGATGGGGAGCATGAACTAAATAAAAGAGAAAGAAGCCCAAAGTAATCTGAGATACATTTTCTTCAACCTCTCTGGAATTTTCAATTACCTCAGTTTCCTGACACAGCTTTGCTGATGTCAGTAATTTACAGTAACAATCAGCAAAGATAACAGCAGGTTTGTGTGGGCCAGAGGTAAATTGGGGTCTGATATGAGTAATATATCCTGCACTGAAGGACAGTGGGAGGCATGAGAAAAGGCACAATTTCTATTAGTGATTTTTAAATAAAATGAAAACCACATGCATATATCACAGAGCAGGTGAATATGCAGTCCTCACTGTTCTTTCCCAGGAAATGTAACTACTTGCTTCTTGAATCCTAAGTGGCTTTTTATAAGGACTCCACCATAGATGCTACTAGAAGATGCTCTGCTTTGGTATCTTAAAATTTGGTACACCAGAACACACTGTGCGTGCATACCCTCAGTATTTAGGGAAATGTGGGTAATTACAAAAGAGGTAGCAAATACCATCTTTTCTTTGCACGGTGTACAATTATTTAAATGACTTTAAGGCAGACAAATGGAAGGTAGACAAAATAACCTTTTGCCAATATATGAATATTGCCAATATAATCATATTCAATATGTGAATCTTCTTTGTCCCAGAGTGTGAAGCCCACAGATCACGAAGGCATTTAGCTGGAACGTTGCAGTTCTTTGGGGTCAACAATGAAAACTTCATTTCTCATTGTAGGGTCCTGAATAGCCACCGACCGTGGGCTTTCCCTGAAAGTTGTTCTCTTGGTTTTCTCATGAAATTGCTGATATGAACTGGTTGTCTCATAATTTTGTTTTTTTCTGCTAAAGACAGAGAAACCAGAACATTTGAACTGCGGGTTCTGGTGGTGTTTCCTTGTCAATAAGATGAGGGGTTGTAAAGGAGTCTTAGGCTCCTTCCTATGAAGTTTATGTTATGAGGATGGCTCTGGTTAAAGGGACTTTCCCTGCTTAACCTAAGAAGCTCTGTAGTCGAGGGGTGAGAGGCTATGCTTTCTTGTGAAAAGAACTGCCTTCCTAGCTGTGTGACCGTGGCCAAGTTGTCTCACTAAACCTCAGTTTACTTACCTTTAAAATGGGAATAATATATCAACAATTTCACAGAAAGGTTCTGGGACTCAAATGAGACAAGAGGTGTGCAGACAGTTTGCAAATGGTATCTACGGTAGGCTCTGGTAAAGGGGCAGACGTGTACAGTGTACGTATTTCATCGACTCTCCTTTTGACCCTCTTCCGCAGAGTCCTTTTTTCCCTTCTGGGTTTGAGGGAAGTCTCCCTGTGATAACCTATTCCTAGAGTTAGGTCCACAGAGAGTTCTCTAAAAAGGAACACAATAATTTCAGTACTTAGAAATTTTCCAGCATGTAATTTTTAGGGGGCCGGGATGGTCTCAAGATTCATCCTCAAAGAGACTCTTTGTTCCCTGGTGGGCGTGAGCCTTTGGTGGCTGAAAGAGGAAGGAATGCTTGACAATTATCAGTCCAATGAGAGACTTCAGAGCATGAGAACTGAGGAGGTTGCTCTGTCCTGATTCTAGATATGTGAGGCCTCCGCTGCTCTGAGCAGATAATCCAGGGCGATAATGAAATAGTCACAAGGGTGAGCCTTTGTAACAAGGCAGCAGAGGCCTTGCTCACAGTTCGAACTTTCCCCTTAGCCCTTTTGCATATTTTAGAGAGAGACTTTTAAGTCACGAAATAGCCTTGCATGTCAGAGTAACCGACCCATATGGGGAGCTTCTTTTGTGACTTGACAGGGACTCAGGAGGGGAAGCTGCTGGAGATGAAAACTGATGATCCAAATAGCAGGAAAAGGCTTCTAGTTTACGATTATTGTTTTCCTTTGGCTAATTTTAATTCTGATGAATACTAAGTTTTCTTTGGTACTTTTTGTTCCTCAAGTCTTTTTTTTTTTTCTGTTATGTTGTTCAGCCAAGTATTTCTTAAGCCTCTATGAAAACAATACTACATATTTCTTAAGCCCATGTAAACAGACATTTCCATGAAGACCAGCTTGAAAAATATATGTAGATGGCAACCTGAAAGGCCACTCCTATTGCAAAAATGAAAAGATTTGACAGATCTATAGGTGTAAATAGATAGATAGCATACTAAAACTTAATGTTAATTCAAACGGATTAGAATAATGTTAACCCTTGCCATCCTGTTAGTTACTTTCTGTTCCTCTAGCAGTGTAAACATGTGGAATGCCTTGATATATGCTGATACTTGGATGGGAGGATAGATGACAAACTGTTTGAAAACGGGTCATTTGCGAACAAGTATTTACTGATTGCCAGTAAACACCAGTCACCTGTGTTGGACAACAGGAATAGATGTGGAATAATAGATGAAAACTCATGTGCAAGCAGATCGTTATAGGGGCAACAGAGAGGAAGGAGTTCTGATCGTTCTGTGAGACTCTGCCCAGGGGAGCTAGGGAAGGCTTCAGAGAAAAGAGGCTATTTGAGTTTGGTGTTGAAGCGCCAATAGGAATTTAGCAGGTTGAGAAAAGAGGATAACGATGGAAGGCTTGGGAGTCTGAGGAACGTGGTGCGGAAAAGGAATGACAAGCTCACCATCCTCCTCGAGCGTTCGGTTATAAACTCCTCGAATGGGACCAAAGTAAACTTCATATTAAACCAAAAAATAAAAAACCCATACTGTAATAGATAAATTATCTCTCCCTCCTCGGTATTAATTACCTGTTTTTCACAATTGCTAATGAATAAATAAGTGAAGCAGCAATATTTGGGCATGAGCTATGTTGCTGATGAGCAACCTCCTTGCATTATAGGGGGAAGAGGAGAGAAAGCCACTTCAAGTCACCCCTGCCCAATAGAGATAAATATGGCTGGAACGTAACCATGAAAGTGACACAAGAACCTGATTGATAGGTCATCTCCCACTTGGGTTCTGACCTTTCACCTAAAACAACACTGTCTAGTGACTTCCAGATGTGGATGCTTGAACATTAGTAAGCAGTCAAGACTGAAACCTTATTTCCCACAAGCTATGAATAAATGGGTGACTTATAAGAATATCATCTCATTATGACAAACACTAAAAGAGAAATTTGAAGAAATAATTTAAGCATTTTAATGAAGCTCTTGTTCTATCCCCTCTTCCTGAAAACAGTATTTCAGAGTTAGCCTTTCTAACAGGAAATAGAATAGCTTGGCAAAAGGAACCACAACCGTATATCTAAACTGGCAGCATATTTGTATGGTGTGGCGTGATACATATGTTCACCACCCTTTACTGGTTAAACTGTATTTCATTATCATCTCCTTATTTCCACTTCTAATTCTAGCAGAACTATTTCCTATAAACAGGCCAGCTCTCTAGCAATTTCAAGCTTAAGAATTCTTTTTAAATGCCTGACCCCAACTTTATTAAGTAGTGTTTTCCTCATTCTTAATTCTAAGCCCCTTGGGTACACACTTAGGTCTGTTGCCATAAATGGAGAGAAAAATTAATTTACCACCAATTCCAACTGCACTGTGTATATGGATATTTATGCCCTCTGTGGTTTTTTGAAAAATGACTGCTTGGATTAGGAATATCTATTTGATATTATTATAATACAATAAATCTACAGATTTGATCACTATAATATTATATGATACTACAGAATGCAAGAATCCTCCCAAACCTCCATCAAGTTAATCTTTTAAATTCAATTCAATTTATTTAAAAAATGCTATACTTTGTTT
Source organism: Lipotes vexillifer (assembly GCF_000442215.2). Classification (NCBI taxonomy): domain Eukaryota; kingdom Metazoa; phylum Chordata; class Mammalia; order Artiodactyla; family Lipotidae; genus Lipotes; species Lipotes vexillifer. The sequence continues at coordinate 1,995,790 of NW_006795112.1, read as the reverse complement.
AATTTAAATAGCAGATGTTTTCCATATTCTGGATTTGGGGGTACTGAGGTTTTTTTGTTTGTTTGTTTTTTAACATCTTTATTGGAGTATAATAGCTTTACAATGTTGTGTTAGTTTCTGCTTTATAATAAAGTAAATCAGCTATATGTATATATATATCCCCATATCCCCTCCCTCTCACGTCTCCCTCTCACCCTCCCTATCCCACCCCTCTAGGTGGTCACAAAGCACCGAGCTGATCTCCCTGTGCTATGCAGCTGCTTCCCACTAGCTAGCTATTTTACACTTGGTAGTGTATATATGTCAATGCCACTCTATCTCTTCATCCCAGCTTACACTTCCCCATCCCCGTGTCCTCAAGTCCATTCTCTATGTCTGTGTCTTTATTCCTGTCTTGCCCCTAGATTCTTCAGAACCATTTTTTTTTTAGATTCCATATATATGTGTGAGCATACGATATTAGTTTTTCCTTTCTGACTTACTTCAGTCTGTATGACAGTCTCTAGGTCCATCCACTTCACTACAAATAACTCAATTTCGTTTCTTTTTATGGCTGAGTAATATTCCATTGTATATATGTGCCACATCTTTTTTTTTTTAACATCTTTATTGGAGTATAATTGCTTTACAATGGTGTGCTAGTTTCTGCTTTATAACAAAGTGAATCAGTTATACATATACATATGTTCCCATATCTCTTCCCTCTTGCATCTCCCTCCCTCCCACCCTCCCTATCCCATCCCTCTAGGTGGTCACAAACCACCTAGCTGATCTCCCTGTGCTATGCGGCTACTTCCCACTAGCTACCTATTTTACGTTTGGTATGTATATATGTCCATGCCACTCTCTCACTTTGTCACAGCTTACTCTTCCCCCTCTCCATATCCTCAAGTCCATGCTTTAGTAGGTCTGTGTCTTTATTCCCATCTTACCCCTAGGAACTTCATGACCTTTTTTTCCTTAGATTCCATATATATGTGTTAGCATACGGTATTTGTTTTTCTCTTTCTGACTTACTTCACTCTGTGTGACAGACTCTAGGTCCATCCACCTCACTACAAATAACTCAATTTCATTTCTTTTTATGGCTGAGTAATATTCCATTGTATATATGTGCCACATCTTCTTTATCCATTCATCTGTTGATGGACACTTAGGTTGCTTCCATGTCCTGGCTATTGTAAATAGAGCTGCAATGAACATTTTGGTACATGACTCTTTTTGAATTATGGTTTTCTCAGGGTATATGCCCAGTAGTGGGATTGCTGGGTCATATGGTAGTTCTATTTGTAGTTTTTTAAGGAACCTCCATACTGTTCTCCATAGTGGCTGTACCAATTCACATTCCCACCAGCAGTGCAAGAGTGTTCCCTTTTCTCCACACCCTCTCCAGCATTTATTGTTTCTAGATTTTTTGATGATGGCCATTCTGACTGGTGTGAGATGATATCTCATTGTAGTTTTGATTTGCATTTCTCTAATGATTAATGATGTTGAGCATTCTTTCATGTGTTTGTTGGCAGTCTGTATATCTTCTTTGGAGAAATGTCTATTTAGGTCTTCTGCCCATTTTTGGATTGGGTTGTTTATTTTTTTGTTATTGAGCTGCATGAGCTGCCTGTAAATTTTAGAGATTAATCCTTTGTCAGTTGATTCATTTGCAAATATTTTCTCCCATTCTGAGGGCTGTCTTTTGGTCTTGTTTATGGTTTCCTTTGCTGTGCAAAAGCTTTGAAGCTTCATTAGGTCCCATTTGTTTATTTTTGTTTTTATTTCCATTTCTCTAGGAGGTGGGTCAAAGAGGTTCTTGCTGTAATTTATGTCATAGAGTGTTCTGCCTCTGTTTTCCTCTAAGAGTTTTATAGTGTCTGGCCTTACATTTAGGTCTTTAATCCATTTTGAGTTTCTTTTTGTGTATGGTGTTAGGGAGTGTTCTAATTTCATTCTTTTACATGTAGCTGTCCAGTTTTCCCAGCACCACTTATTGAAGAGGCTGTCTTTTCTCCATTGTATATTCTTGCCTCCTTTATCAAAAATAAAGTGACCATAGGTGCTTGGGTTTATCTCTGGACTTTCTATCCTGTTCCACTGATCTATATTTCTGTTTTTGTGCTAGTACCATACTGTCTTGATTACTGTAGCTTTGTAGTATAGTCTGAAGTCAGGGAGTCTGATTCCTTCAGCTACGTTTTTCTTTCTCAAGATTGCTTTGGCTATTCAGGGTCTTTTGTGTTTCCATACAAATTGTGAAAGTCTTTTGTTCTAGTTCTGTGAAAAATGCCATTGGTAGTTTGATAGGGATTGCATTGAATCTGTAGATTGCTTTGGGTAGTAGAGTCATTTTCACAGTGTTGATTCTTCCAATCCAAGAACATGGGATATCTCTCCATCTGTTTGTATCATCTTTAATTTCTTTCATCAGTGTCTTATAGTTTTCTGCATACAGGTCTTTTGTCTCCTTAGATAGGTTTATTCCTAGGTATTTTATTCTTTTTGTTGTAGTGGTAAATGGGATTGTTTTTGTATCCATTCAGCCAGTCTATGTCTTTTGGTTGGAGCATTTAATCCATTTAAATTTAAGGTAGTTATCGATATGTATATTCCTATTACCATTTTGTTAATCGTTTTGGGTTTGTTACAGTAGGTCTTTTCCTTCTTTTGTGTTTCCTACCTAGAGAAGTTCCTTTAGCATTTCTTGTAAAGCTGGTTTGGTGGTGCTGAATTCTCTTAGCTTTTGCTTGTCTGTAAAGGTTTTAATTTCTCTGTCGAATCGGAATGAGATCCTTGCTGGGTAGAGTAATCTTGGTTGTAGGATTTTCCTTTTCATCACTTTAAATATGTCCTCCCACTCCCTTCTGGCTTGCAGAGTTTCTGCTGAAAGATCAGCTGTTAACCTTATGGGGAATTCCCTTGTATGTTATTTGTTGCTTTTCCCTTAATAGAGAATTAAGGGAATTCCTTATTAAGGGAAAAGCAACAAATAACATACAAGGGAATATTAATATTTTTATTAATATTAAAATATTACAAAAATTATTAATATTTTTCCTTTGTATTTAATTTTTGATAGTTTGATTAATATGTGTCTTGGTGTGTTTCTCCTTGGATTTATCCTGTATGGGACTCTGCACTTCCTGGACTTGATTGACTATTTCCTTTCCCATATTAGGAAAGTTTTCAACTATAATCTCTTCAAATATTTTCTCAGTCCCTTTCTTTTTCTCTTCTTCTTCTGGGACCCCTATAAGTTGAATGTTGGTGCATTTAATGTTGTCCCAGAGGTCTCTGAGACTGTCTTCAATTCTTTTCATTCTTTTTTCTTTATTCTGCTCTGCCATAGTTATTTCCACTATTTTGTCTTCCAGGTCACCTATCCGTTATTTTGCCTCAGTTATTCTGCTATTGATTCCTTCTAGAGAATTTTTAATTTCATTTATTTTGCTGTTCATCATTGTTTGTTTGCTCTTTAGTTCTTCTAGGTCCTTGTTAAATGTTTCTTGTATTTTCTCCATTCTATTTCCAAGATTTTGGATCATCTTGACTATCATTACTCTGAATTATTTTTCAGGTAGACTGCCTATTTCCTCTTCATTTGTTTGGTCTGTTGGATTTTTACCTTGGTCCTTCATCTGCTGTGTGTTTCTCTGTCTTCTCATTTTGTTTAACTTACTGTGTTTGGGGTCTACTTTTCGCAGGCTGCAAGTTTGTAGTTCCCGTTGTTTTTGGTGCCTGCCCCCAGTGGGTAAGGTTGGTTCAGTGGGTTGTGTAGGCTTCCTGATGGAGGGGGACTGGTGCCTGTGTTCTGGTGGGTGAGGCTGGATCTTGTCTTTCTGGTGGGCAGGACCGCGTCCGGTGGTGTATTTTGGGGCGTCTGTGAACTTATTATGATTTTAGGCAGCCTCTCTGCTAATGGGTGGGGTTGTGTTCCTGTCTTGCTAGTTGTTTGTCATAGGGTGTCTAGCACTGTAGCTTGCTGGTTGTTGAGTGGCGCTGGGTCTTAGCGTTGAGATGGAGATCTCTGGGAGAGCTTTCGCCATTTGATATTACGGGGAGCCAGGAGGACTCTGGTGGACCAGTGTCCTGAACTCAGCTCTCCCACCTCAGAGGCTCAGGCCTGACACCAGGCTGGAGCACCGACAACAGGCTGGAGCACCAAGACCTTGTCAGCCACATGGCTGCCTGGTGAAGAGCCCGCAGACACAGATGATGCACAGGATGTTGAACACCGCGGAGCCCACAATGGTCCCCAGTCCCACATCACCCTTGGTAATGAATATGCCTATGACCGATGTGAACAGCTCTGGAGCTGAACTGCCCGCTGCCATGAACACGGCCCCAGCCACATCCTCGCTGAGGTGCAGGCGCTCCTTTTTGAAGCCTCAGTTGGGGGTATTTTTTTGTTTCTTGTGTTATTTTGAAACTTTGGCTTAACCTTTGTGGAATGTAAAATTCTTTATTGGTTCAAACCCACTGAGTCTCTGTAGGTGTGGTAATGTTCCAGAATTCTGAATCATAGGATGTGGATACTGAATAATTTTAGATAATGGCCACCAGTGAAAATCACATTAATCAGGAAACCATATCCAGATGCCTCCCACATGTCCAAAGTCAAAGATAAAGCATCACATTGCCATTGATTTCTTCTCCTTCCTTCTCCCTGTCTCCTCTGCATCCTCCCTTGTCCCTCCCCCTTTCCCCTCCCCCTTTGCTCCTCCTTTTCCTCTTTTTTCTCTTTCATCCTCCTCCACCTCCACCTTCTCCCCCTCCTCCTCCTTCTCTGCCTCTTCCTCTTCTTGTCCTTCTCCTTCTTCAATATGGACTAAAAATGGACCCACTACTCTATCCTGTCAGGGTATTATTCTTTAGCATCTGAAAACTCCATCTAGAAAAAAGGACAGTTGGGATTCCTTTACATGGTAAGGAATACCCCACTAAGTAAGCTTTTAAGAAAACCAGGCTTCATATGCTTAATAAACCAACAGCATCACAGGACCTTGTTAAGACCTACCACCAAACCGGAAGTTCTGTGTTCTCAAATTTGAAACCAATCTGACAGGAAATATTCTGGGGCGTTAGGAATCCATACGCTAAAGAATTCCCTTACATTCACAGAATAAAAGCAATAGATGTGGTTGAAACAAATATTTCAGTAGTAAAAGCACCCAAGACCTGAAGCTTATTAAATAACTGAAACAATAATTTTGTAATCATGCAGCTTCCTTATATACTCAATGATGTATCTTCAGAGATAATTCAACTACAGAACTTCCAGAGGATGAGATGAAGCTTAAGATCTGGATCTGACCTTGACCTAAACATAGCTGCTATTTCCTAACCTTGAACTGTCCACAGCTACTATCTCATTGCTGCTCTAATGAATGTATGGAATCAAATAGTACAGTGCCTAATTTCTAGCAAAGGCAGCTTTCCTAGCATATCTCTTCCCACTTTTCGCTAAACTGAGGACAATTTGCTAATTTTGCATTTTTTTTTTCCACACTGTGTATTTAAATTTATTAGGAAAAAAATAACCTGATATCACGCCATAATGTTTTTTACAATAAAGAAGAAATTTTTTAGTAACTACAAAAAGAAAATAGAAAGAATTATCTTACATTCTAAGACTGGATTAATATTCAGCTTAACTAATTTTTTTGTATAAAATATTGATATCTTTATTTTTAAAATAATTCTCTTCTCTCCTTCCAAACAAAGGTATAAACATTTTGTTAGATTTTCTTTTAGATAGAATTTAGGGCAGTATAATATACTAGTGCTATTAAAGTTATTAGAGAATCAATGTTTTGAGGAAAGAGGG
>NW_006795112.1:1987310-1989935 GCF_000442215.2 Lipotes vexillifer | reverse complement strand
GAAAGAGTGACTTTAAGTTCAGGGGCAGAGCCATTTTCCAGGTTAACTCATTCCAAGAAAGAAGTACTAAAGGGTATAATATCCCAGCCTCCAGAGACTCTTCACAAAAGTGTGACACCATGAATACATTTAGGGCAAGAAACGGTTCTCACTATTTTCCTGTCAGGACACCCAGGTTGCACAGTATTCCTCCTCTGTGGGAAGCATGGCCGTCCTCCAATATGCTCTCTGGCTCTCCACTCATTCCTCTCTCACCTAAGGCTTTGCTTTACCCTGGAACACAAGTAAGTGAAAGTGAGAATTTTGTTCCTCTAATTTATAAATTTAAAAAAACATTGTCAAACTTCAATATTTAATTCTTATTGTCAAACTTCAATATTTAATTCTTATAGGTAACAAACACCTTATGCGATGGTTCATAATTAATCAAAACCCAACAGGATGCCTAACCATAGAGATTAAGAACTGCTGTGCTGTAGTCAAAACTCTCTGATTCTGTGCAGGATGTGGCATTCTAGAATGTTAGTGCTACCGAAAGCAGCCTTGCAGCATACGTTCTTTTTCCATCCCTCAACTAAGATTTGAAAAACCTTTCCATTAAGCTTTCTGTACTCCTAGCGTAGGCTGGGATATTTTCTTTTCTGGGTCACAGAACTTCAAGAGCTAGTTTGGTCTTTCCTTAAGGCTAAAGACTTCCAAAACTGAAAAGAGGTTCTCACCATGTGTTAGGGTTCTCCAGAGAAACAAAACCAATAGGATGTGCATATGTGTGTGTGTATTTATTTACTTCTGTTCATATATATAATGTAAATACTTTCTATATAAGTATATATAGATTATTACAAGAAATTGGCTCACACAATTTATGAAAGATAACAAGTCCCAACACCTACAGAGTGACTCGGCAACCTGGAGACCCAGGAGAAACCACGGTGTAGTTCTAGTCTGAAGGCCGGCAGGCTCAAGACCCAGGCAGAGCCAACGTTTCAGTTTGAAGGCCATCAGGCAGGAAGAAACCTCTCTTAATCAAGAGTGTTATTATTGTTTCATTCAGGTCTTCAGCTGTTTGGATGAGGCCCAGCCAATTTAGGAAGGGCAATCTGCTTCACTCAGTCTGTCCATTTAAATGTTAACCTCATCTAAAAACACTCTCACATGGACTTCCCTGGTGATGCAGTGATTACGACTCCATGCTCCTAATGTAGGGGGCCTGGGTTAGATCCCTGGTCAGGGAACTAGATCCCACATGCATACCACAACTAAGAGCTCACATGCCGCAACTAAGGAGCCCGCCTGCAGCAACTAAGGCCCAGCGCAACCAAATAAATAAATAAAGATATAAAAAATAAATAAGTAAAAAATAAAAACACTATCACAAAAATAGCGGAAATAATGTTTGACTAAATATCTGGACACCCCTGTAGCCCAGTCATGTTGACACATAAAATTAACCATTAGACCCTAAAATATGGAGAAAAGAGCATGGATTGTAAAGTGAGACATATATGGATTTGAATCTCACGATGGTCTCTAGCTTTTGTGCAATTTTTTTTTTTTTTTTTTTTTTTTTTGGCGGTACGCAGGCCTCTCACTGGTGTGGCCTCTCCCGTTGTGGATGCGCAGGCTCAGCAGCCATGGCTCACGGGCCCAGCCGCTCCGTGGCATGTGGGATCTTTCAGGACCGGGGCACGAACCCGTGTCCCCTGCATCGGCAGGCAGACTCTCAACAACTGCGCCACCAGGGAAGCCCTGTGCAATTTTTTTAACCTCCTTGAGTCTTAGTATCCTCATCTGTAAATTGGTGAAAATACCTACCTCCTAGGTTGATGGTGTGAGGATCAAATTAAATAACGTATGTAAGTAATAAGTATGCAATAAAAAATAGGAATCCCCTGCCCCTGTATTGGGGTCTAAGAATTTCACAAACTAGCTCACATCTCTGGCAGAAACTGCTTGGTGACAAATTATTTCACATAGGAGATAAAAGATGCTGCTGTTTTCCTCACCAACACCTACTCCTCATGACTTCCTTCTAGTGTTGTTCAAGTAGGGGATAACAGGGCTCTAACTTAAAGATAACTTGGAAAACGTGCAACCCTCCTTAATTCCTAGTGGATGAACCATGACTGGTCCAAGCCAATTACACTGTGTGGTAATTCTGTTCACCAGATGCCAGTGGTATAAAATGATCACGTGATCCTAGCTAGCCAGTAAGAGGAAAGGGGAAGTACGCTGACAAAAAGAGAAATTGCGTGAAGAAACCCTCTTCTGCCTCTTCTTTCTTACCTTGGAAATAAGTTCTAGGAAGACAAGATGTATGGATATGAATCATCCATCTGGTGACAATGAGACACTCAGGAAGCAAAAACAAAAGATGCCAAGAGCCTGGGTCCTTGATGATGCTGTTTGTGTACCACACCTCCTCCAGACCTGCTGTCATATCATCTCATCTAGTCTTCCTCCTTAAGCTGCTTTTCGTTGGTTATTCCGTTACTTGCCGCTAAAAGCATTCTAAATTACACAGAAGTCTGAGCCGATTTTTTTTTTTTTTTTTTTTTTTTTTTTTTTTGTGGTACGCAGGCCTCTCACTGTTGCGGCCTCTCCCGTTGCGGAGCACAGGCTCCG
>NW_006795112.1:1977992-1987176 GCF_000442215.2 Lipotes vexillifer | reverse complement strand
CATGGCTCACGGGCCCAGCCGCTCCGCAGCATGTGGGATCTTCTCGGAGCGGGGCACGAACCCGTGTCCCCTGCATCGGCAGGCGGACTCTCAACCACTGCACCACCAGGGAAGCCCCTGAGCCAATTTTGAACTAAACATTTCAAACCTATTTAGACTGCAACAGAAGTTTTTAAACCATTGAGACACAGAGGCTACCTTTTTTTGGCATTGGACAAAATAGAACTCTATGCCTCTATCATCTGCAGTTATTCACACATGTATTTCAATAAGCATGTATCAAAGGCTTCCAATGTGCAAAACACTGGGATAAGCCACGTGGGAAGAGAGAGAGAGGAGGCTACAAAGACGAATGAGACCTGGATCCTGTCCCAAAGAAAACTTACAGCCCAGTTGGTTAGATAAGAAACAATAAAACAAAAGCAAAATCCATAGTTCTGGCCTTAAAAGGAAGCTGGAATCTACCTCCATAAATCATTAAAGCATGCACCTATCACATTTTACATTTTATCTTTATATGCCCAGAAACTTGAGCTAAAAGTGGAAAAAAAGAGAAAAAAAAAAAAAAGAATGAGATAGTAGAATAGTAGACATTCAACAAGTGGGGCTGAATCACACTCGCACACTTTACAACTCAAGTTGGAATATAGGGGCAAATGTGATTGATGTCTTAGCTTGGGGCCTCTGGAAAAAAAGACAATGAGAAAGGCAGCTTGCTTTACCTGGCTCCCTTTCAGCTCAGGAGTTGGAAAGCCAATACCAAACTGGATTTCTAGGTTTTCTGGCTCTAGTACAATATAATAAATAAGACTCTGGCAATTTGTGTTAGATTCTTGTACTGGGTCAGCAATTACTACGTGTGAGAGTGCTTCAAAACGACAATCCTCTATACTACGCTCCAAATGGCTTTTCATATGTAGAAATATGATGTACTTTGCTCTTTGGTGTTTAAAGCTTAACTAGACAGAAATGATTCTTCATCATCTACAAAATAGCTAGAGTAAGCCCAAGACAACTCCCCAAAGTAAAACAAAATTCAGAATCAAAGGGCTGCATGTTATAGTGGCTAAAGAGCACAGACTTGGGAGCCTGACAGATCTGAGTGCAAATCCTCTTTACTGCTTTTGTTCATGTGACCCTGGGCAAGTTACTTTACCACTCTGAGCCTCAGTTTCCTCATTCAAAAAATGAGATAACAGCACATCCTTCAGAGAGTTACTGCAGTATAAATGAAGTGACATGTGGACAGCAGCTGGCTTTAGCGTGTATACTCAATAAATGTTACTCCCCTTCGCTCTATCTTGATTTTGATCTTGGATATATTTTAGAATTTTATCAGTACAGTCAACTCATAACTAGACAGTAGCAGTAGCCCAAGTAACACAAAGTGGCAGATAATCCCAGACTTACTTATTTTTTATCTGTAATTATATTTGATTAGAGTTAAGTTTTAAGAGAATTCATAAGATTTCAAAAATTTACAGGACTTCCCTGGTGGCGCAGTGGTTAAGAATCCGCCTGCCAATGCAGGGCACACGGGTTCGTGCCCTGGTCCGGGAAGATCCCACATGCCGCGGAGCAACTAAGCCCATGCGCCACAACTACTGAGCCCACGTGCTGCAACTACTGAAGCCCGCGTGCCTAGAGCCCATGCTCCACAGCAAGAGAAGCCACCGCAATGAGAAGCCTGCGCACCACAACGAAGAGTAGCCCCTGCTCACCGTAACTAGAGAAAGCCCGCACTTAGCAACGAAGACCCAGTGCAGCTAAAAATAAGTAAATTCATTAAAAAAATTTACATAAAATCCATTTGAGATAAACTAGAAATCTCATTTTGTCTCTTTTGTAGAATGATATTATATAACCAATATGAAGTGGGTACCTACTATGTACCTGATGGTGTTTTATAAAGAAAAGGGAGGTGGCGGTAAGGATTCCTTTTAAAAAAGATATCTTCACTCTCTGAAAGAACTAATCAGACTTGAACTCTCTCCCTTTCTCTTTCCTGTCTTTCTCTCTTCTTGCAGCTTATGATTTCTAGGCCTGGAGAGGGATATGGCTATTTTTGCCCCTCAGATTCTTGTGGTACTGCACTCTATGTATGATTCAGTGAGTCAGTTAGTTGTAAGATAGGCATGGGAATGTTATTCAGCAGAATTTCTGGGGGGAAGAAAACAAGCCAATTCTCACCGGAAAAAAAGGCAGAGCCAAAGACCAGATATCTCTTTCCAGGGAGCCAGGCAGAGCACGCCCACTTGGGGAGTGTGGCATATGAGGATGCAGTGTGGAAGAGGGGGCAAAGCTTCAACAGCAAAACAGTGAGGGAACTACTCTGGGGTGGAAAGGGGAGGCACATTTAGCAGGGGATTTTAGGGAGAAGCAGAGAAGCCTGACGATTTTTCAGAAGTTTTTAAATATCTTCATTATTCTTCTGCATCCTAAAGTCAGATTGGAGTTTCTCTGAATGTGACACCTCACAGCATCCAGTCCAGGGAACACGGGTTACACATCACCAAGATAGTTAGATAATAGGAACAATATCTAAGGGTACACAGTATTAGTAGACATGGCCCGATTCCCAACCCCATCACTTCCTGACTGCTCTCTGTTCGAACCTCCATTATTGCTTCCAAAAGCATCATTGTGGAAAAAATATAGTGCTTTTAGAGAAACATTGGGTTCACAAGTAGAGAAAAGAAGAAATTTTGAAAAGGAAAGGAAAGGAAAAAATGTAAAACAAAAATAGTAAAATGGAGTTAGCTGTTGGCTAACACTTCAGATGGCTTGGTGTGCCATTTAGTGTGTCTCGCCTCAGAAATCTCCCATCCCCGCATTCAGAGAGAGAAAGAGAGAGAAAGGAAAGAAAGAAAGAGAGAGAGAAAAAGAAAGAAAGAAAGAAAGAAGGAAAGGAAGGAAGGAAGAAAGAAAGAAAGAAAAAAGAAAAAGAAAGAAAGAAAGAAAGGAAGGAAGAAAGAAAGGAGGGAGGGAGGGAGGAAGGAAGGAAGGAAGGAAGGAAGGAAGGGAGGGAGGGAGGAGAAAAAGAAAAAAAAGGAGAAAGGAGTTTTCACAAAAAAGTCCTGGCAAAATCAAGGGCCTACTATTACCTCACTTGTGCACTTGTGAATTGGTTGGCTCAGATGTCCGCCTTGAGGCCCAGATGACAGCATTGTCTGATGAGGGGGGATTTGCTAAGAAGAGACTGGTTGCCACTTTGTTGGACAACAGAGCAGATGGTTAGAGGTGGGTTAGGAGCTTAAAGCAAGAGGGAACTAGATGCTGGGAAGAGAAGCACTAGGAGGTAGAAGTGAAGGGAAATCATGAAAAGAATTGTCCCAGACTCATTTTCCCATCAAGAGATCAGGCCTCTCGTTTCTATATGCCCATTTGATTACTCTGTGGTTCTTAGCACCAGAGGGCATTAAAAACTACATGGGAAGCTTACTAAAAACATATCTTCCTGACCAAGACACCCCAAATTCTGATTTAGTAGGTCTGAGGTGGGATCTAGGCATGTGCATTTTTCATAGAATCCAGGTGATTCTGATACAAGTGTTTCTCAGTCCACTTTGAAAAATGATGGGTACACAGCCTGGAGGAAGCTGATTAATGAGTCCTGACAGTATAAATGTCCCAGAAGGAGGTGGTACTGGGCATGGTAAGCCTGATAGGGCCAAACATGAATAGGTCCTCTTCACATACCATTCTGTAAAAGGTCTATCCTTCTTGGCCTATACCCTCTGGACAACATGATCCTGATTTAAGATGTTGGTTCAAGTTCAGCTTCAGGTAGCTCACCACGGAATGAACTGAGGACTTTCTAAATAGCTGCATACAGTGCCCTGCATATGTATACAGCAATTACTAATAAAGCTCAGACTTTCAGAAGTAGCTCTCAACAAGTATATTATAGCTTCCTTTGGTAGCGTGCTACCAAATTTTTAGCTCAGTGGGTAATTTTTGTTTTTGCTACAACAGATAATGTTGTTGATTTTATCATATTTTTCAGAAGCAATGTTGAGCTGAGTTCATTGCAGAGTTCTAGGTAAGCAACAGAGAGAGTTAAAAAGTGTAGTATGAGAGCCACCTGGAATCTCTGAAAGTTGTATGTTTTCTGGAATATGTAAAGACCTTGCCTTGGAAATATTTAAGAGGTGTGAAAGGGCAAGTAACAGTTTTATGCACCTAGTGGCATGACACCGGCTATTGAGTGTCATAATTAAGGACACAGAGGAATCGCTCTAAGTGAGCTACCAATATACCAGAATCCAAATGTGTCCGGGAACCAGAAAAGTCAGAACCACTGCACTGCAGTGGGATTTGGTGTTAAGGAAAAATCGTGCCTCACTAGAGCATTGAGTACAACCTGCATGGACTCAGGTTAGGTGGAAAAAGCTGAGGAGGGGGCTAGGGGTGAAGGGAAAGATACAGAGAATGGACAGAGCCAGAGGCAAGAAAACTAGGTTTCTAGGATGAAGAGCTGACTCCACAGATTCTCTATCAACCCAGAATAACTTTGATGCTTAAGATTCTGATGAGTGAGGCAGAACATTAAAAGTCTCTAAGAAGTGATGATATTCACAATTAAGAGATCATAGCTAGCTTAAATAGCATTCCCTGGAAATAGACTCTGAGTCAAAGAGTGGCATGCAGAAGGTTCACTGGAAAGTGATCTCAGGGGACAGGCCTGCATGGAGGTGAGGAAGGCGAGATTAGGCAAAGGGAGCTGTTGGCTGGCAATTTGGTTGCAAATCAGTCTTTGGGCTAATCCTATAAGCGGGAGCTGCGATAGCCATTGGGAGTTTCACAAAATGAGGCAGAGCTGAATCCTTGCTGCTGCTCCTGCATGTCTCTGGCCTTGACCTCCCCATTGGAAAGTGTTATTACATGGGCAAGGCAGTGCTCAGTGAGGGACACAGCTGTGAGCCTCAGCTGCTGATTTTCTCAGTAGCTGGGGAATAGATACTGTATTAGTCAGCTTGGGCTGCCATAACAAAATCCATAGACTGTGTGGCTTAGAAATAGGAACTTAGTTCTGCAGGCTGGAAAGTCCAAGATCAAGGTGCTGGCCAGTTTGGTCCCTGAGTGAGGACCCACTTCCCGGCTTGCACACGGCTGGCTTTTCACTGTGTTTACATGGCAGAGAGAGAGCAAGACCTCTGTCTCTTCCTCTTCTTATAAGAAGACTAATCCCGTCATGGAGCCCTCCACTCTCATGACCTCATCTAAGCCTAATTAACTCCTAAATCTCTACTTCTAGATACCACCATATTGGGGGGGGTAGGACTTTAACATATGAATCTGGGGGGACTCAATGAGGTTCATAACAGAATATCAACCAAAAAGAGGGGCTCTGGCAAAGCACAAGAGTATCTACTATAATAATATAATTTGGGGTACCACTTAGGGTGGAAGTCATTGAGTGAGGGCTTTGTGGCAAAGATGAGTGGGAAGTGCTAAACAAAGACACATCTTGGCCCCTGACAATAAGTGGTTGGCTGAGGCTAAGCACATTACCACTGCCCCAGGGGAACAGGCTGGCTTTGGTTGGGTTTCTATTCCCAATAAGAAACTGGAGACTGTCTCAGGAATTGAAATGAAGCCTCTTCCTAAAATGTAGGAAATTGCACTGATGTCATCACCAATGGGAGAAGGCAGCAGATCACTATCCATGTGCATAAGTATGCACGAAGGGAAAGATACTATGTTCTTCAAATACAAGGCCTATGCCTTGCAGTAGTGGAAGTAATTCAAGATCCATGGAGGGTCTGGCTTTTGGCCCATTGTGTTATTTGTAGCCACTTCCTTGGAACAGGGCTGTTATAATACTTGCAGAGTTGTCATTCAATAGCTAGAGTAGCTAAAAGTCCAACTGCATCAATAGTCTTTAATTGGTATTATCTGCTATTATCTATGATAATAGATATTTATATGTGCCATGTTCAAAAGTGAAGATGTGAAAGTGTGACACCAACAACATCTACAGAATGTTATAGTGCATAGGAAGTTTTTACAGATCTTAGTTTAAAGCAGAGTATAACCTACAAGGCTGAGTGAAGCCACAAATTTCCCCTTCATGAGTCAGAATATATGCCCACCTCCTGGTTCATTTTTCTAGATTCTGAATTTAAAAGCTATAATTTTTTTTAAGTGCCTTAAAAAAAAAATCCATCACCTGCTCCGTATTTTACTATTTATAATGGAAGATAGCCCAAAATACTTAGTTGCTATGATTTGGAAGATTATATCAGTTCTTCACCATTCCCCCTCAAAATAATTCATGTTTTCCTCTGAATTTTGAGCTTTAGTAGTTTTATATGGTGCCTTTTCTTTCTCAATGAATCTACCTCCACCACCCATTTAGGTTCACTCAGGAACTTTCTATGAATTTAGTAACATTTAAATTTTGTAGTCAGAGCACAAGGGTACCTATCTTGGATATACAATTCATTCTTATAGTCCATGCCTATCTGTCTTGAAAAAGTCATACTGATCAATGCCAGTCCTGAGTTATCACATCAAGAATTTGTAATGCCAATTAACTCAAAATTTCCATCATGTATAAAGATTTATTACTCCAGTGATGTCTTGACTTACTAAAAAACAAGCCCTGAAATTGCTAACACAAGGTGTGTCTTCAAGTATGAAAGCATAACTTCAGGAAAATGACATTACCTCATCCTTTCCTGTACAGATTATTTGAAAAGAAACCCCTATATAGATAAAATTCAATTCATGCATTCACTTCCCCTTATGTCATTATATGATACTTTCTAAAAAGTATCAGAGTATAAACTCTTATTCATATGATAATTTATAAACATTCAAAATAATTCTGATATACATTGGAAATAGGAAATGTTATCTTTCTGTCAGTGTTTCTGTTGGCAAAAAAAAAAAAAAAAAAAATTACATGGCTTAAGTAATAGTAACAGTATCCTTTACAACATAATGAAAAATTATATGCATTGTGTATAATATAAGAAATACAATAATCACATGTATGGAAATGATCATCTAAACATTTACTTAAATGATATAATTTTTAAATTGCTAGAATATTGAATGACACACTGGAGACTCCAATTTAATAATCTGCTCAGACTTTTCACATTAAAAATATGGCAAATAACAGTTTAATTCAGAAGAATATTTTGAGGTATGTTTACCTTGAACAAATTCTCCAAAAGATTAATCATTTGTGTAAAGGAATAAATAATTACCAAAAGAACACAACTGCATCCCCATGGCTCAACTGCAGAATTCCACAAAGAAAAATATTTCACCCATGCAAGAGATCTTGTCGTGATGAGGTTTGTTCTTCCCTACATGTCCCTTCAATTTTGCTCTTTTTGAAAGTAGACCAATGGTAATTTCTATATTTGGTAATGTTTCCTGCCTTAATCTCATCTAGGCTGAAATAGGGAGTTGTTAATGTCTCAGGCTGAACTTTGCCAGTAATCCCACTGCCACCTTATCCAGAGGAAAGTAACATTTATTGAACACATATTTATTGAGCCAGGCCTGTACTTGCTAATGCTTCAATATGTCATTTGTTCATTCATTCATTAAACATTTATAAATGGCTACTGTTTGCCAAGCACTGGGAATATTAAAAAAATGTGTCAGATTCCATGTCTTTAAGAGATGTAGTCTGGTTCTCTAATCCAGATCATTCAATCTCACAATAACTGAAAGAGAAAAGAATTAGTATCCATTTTTATCTAGAAGGTGAGGAAACCGAGGCTCAGAAAGTTTCAGTGATTTGCTTCAGTGAAGCGGTATTTAAGCTCAAGTCCGTCAGACTTCCAAGCTGCATTCTTGCTCCATTTTCTCTTTGTTGTTACCAGATAAAACACTCCTACACTCTACTTGGAGTGCGATGGTGGGAACTAAGATGTCAGTAAAGAACTAAGTGTCAAAATGTCATGACATGCAGTCTGAAAGCTTTTTTTTTTTCTATTTTTCACTTTCTGTACATCTATAGCTTATATAAAAGATGCCTACAAATGGTTCTTTGCCTTTCCCACAAATTAGAAAAAGAGGCAAAACTGTATCGCATGACGAGCAATCTAGTAGTCATTTGTTGGTGCTGGTTTTCACCGGAGCCCAAAATGAGCAAGCTATACCATTTAGACTCAAATTCAGTGAGAGGTGATAATTTTCAACAGTACATTGGTTGAGGTCCTTTAGTGCGACTCAAGCTCACTCCTTCACAGTTCATTTCTCCTGCCAGAGGATTCTTAATACTAACTCCTATTTTCTATGCATAAGTGCCATGCTAGACCAGGGCAAGCATTTAGTTATAAAGTGGGGTGTGTGTGTGTGTGACTTTGAATGAATGACCTGGGGCTTGGCCAAAGGCCAAGTCCATTGGAAACTCCCCTCTAAGCTGTGCATTTTTAGGCTGTGGTCATCTTTGGGATTTCCCCCCAAAATCTTCTCTGTCATGGCAGAAATTTAACAACCCCATTTTCAGTATAGTATACAAAACCAGGGTGTCAAAGTGAGTATGAAATAATTTGCTTTGCATGTTGATTTCTCTCTTCTTAAATTCTTCCTCATTCTTAAATCCTTTTCATTTGCATATTCTTAAATCTTTCTCTATTTGCATATTGAAGTCTTCTTGTAAAAGTCTCTGCTTTCCCCACAAAATGGTGCACTCAACATTTCCTGACAGCCTATGTCCCATAGAATTGTAGGTACTTTTGGTTTGTTATAACCAAGACGAAAGAGAAAGTTTCTAAATAGCATTTGACAGGCTTCTAAAGTAATAAGAGCTATAGACTAAAATGTTTTGTCAAATACAATGATACAATTCATGTTTCCACCAAGCTGTTTCTTGGTTAAAAAGCTGGACTGAATTTCTATATACATAGGCACAAAAAAGACATATTCAGAAACAAAAGGTCATGCATATTTTTTTTTTTTTTTTTTTTTTTTTTTTTTTTTGCGGTATGTGGGCCTCTCACTGTCGTGGCCTCTCCCATTGTGGAGCACAGGCTCCGGACGAGCAGGCCCAGCGGCCATGGCTCACGGGCCCAGCCGCTCCACGGCATGCGGGATCTTCCCAGACCGGGACACGAACCCGTATCCCCTGCATCGGCAGGCGGACTCTCAACCACTGCGCCACCAGGGAAGCCCAGGTCATGCATATTTAAGTTGTTGGTAACAGCACTAGATGACT
>NW_006795112.1:1943602-1977977 GCF_000442215.2 Lipotes vexillifer | reverse complement strand
GGTTCAGCATAATAAAATTTTTGGCCTTGAAAATGGTTCCTCGAATGACAAACTGTCATGGAAAAGATCCTTATTGGTAGAAAGGTATCAAACTATCTAAATTATTCAAATGATTATATCTTCTAAATAGGCCTACCATCTCTATACACACTAGAAGATCAAAAGTATATTCAGAAATTACTGGTCAAAAACTATCTGTGACCCAGATACTGTTTGGATTTGCATGAGATGTTTCCAAAGCAGTCCGGGAAAGCCCACAAATTCAAAGCACCCTCTTTATCCTCACCCTATTTCTGCTGAGTCCAGGAACCTTATTTCATTTCCTGCATGGTAGGCATTTTTTAGGGACTAGGTAAGCCATGACATCTGCACTGCTTTCTGAGTCATTGTCGTGAAATGATACATGCTTGGGTGTAGTACAGCTGCTTGGTTCCCAGAGAAAACAAACAAATAAGTCAGCTAGGAACTTGAATTTTGCTAAAAACAAAGACCATGTACAATTCAAAAATTTTTTTATTTATTTTAAAAAAACAGAGCTTATAGCTTTTAAGTTTCCAAATGCTATTTTCTAACCCTGAGAAAATATTTTAAATGAGAGCCTTTGCTCTGCATGCCTCATTCAGACACATGCCATAATTTCTGAAGGGAACTGGTCAGGCCTCTTCCAAGAATGTCTGTCTCTGGAAGATTGAGATATAAAGCTCCTATTTTGGTAGATCAGTAGGGCACGTACTCACAGAAAAATCCCTGTATTCAAATAGCCTTAAAATAAGTTCACCATTTTTACTTTTACAAGGGGTAAATATTTATTGATTCTATTAACTGTCATATATGACAGTATCCTAGGTCCTGCACAGTTATAAGGAGTAAAATATAGTTCCTACTTTCACAGAACTTGGAGTATAGCAGATGGGGAAGGGGATGAGACATGAATACAAAAGCCCCTAACTTCAGTATATTATGAAATTACAAATAAAACATATAGAGACTTCAGAGGTAGAGGAGGAAAACAACATAAGTTGTTTCCTACTAGTTCGAATAGAATATATTTGGTAATAGTAATCAGATTTCTTAAATCTTTGAAGTAAAAAACAGAAGCTAGAAGTGTTCCTGGGAAATTCCTAGAACGACAACAAAAACAAAACATTAAGTCAATGATTAATTCTACCTTCCTCTTGGGTGAAAAATAAAGTTGGGTAGAAAACTGTTATCCAGTGCTTATTTTATGCCAGACTTGGATGAGATATTAATTCTCTGATCAAAATAATATCCTAATATCATTTGCTTCTTTTTTTTTTTTTTTTTTTTGTGGTACGCGGGCCTCTCACTGTTGTGGCCTCTCCCGTTGTGGAGCACAGGCTCCGGACGCAGGCTCAGCAGCCATGGCTCATGGGCCCAGCCGCTCCGCGGCATGTGGGATCTTCGAAGCCCAGAATATCCCTATTTTAGATAATATGGTTCTTCTACTCAGAAGTGGCACATACCAAACTTGCCCTTATTTTGTTGCCCAAAGTAAGTCACATGGGCAAACCTGAGTTTGTTGGGCAGGGGTAGGTAGTTCCTATGCTGAGGAGCAGCAGATATTGTGAACAAGAATACAATCTATCACCCTCTGCCCCCTTGATTGCATACTACCATTCCCTCCCTTCTGCACCCTGTATTTACCCTGTCCCCAGAAGAGACAATCCAAAATTCCTGTCTATTTATGAGACTAGGCCCAAAGTTCAGGATCTTGTGATACTTTCTACATCAGGTCTGGATGGTGTTCATTTTGATACAGAGACCTGTAAATTAAATAATAACTTATTTTCCCCCTTACACACCCAATATACAGTGATGAAACAAGAACAGGATAACCCCAGCAAACATTTCCACATGGAAAGGGAAGAAGAGGAGACACACAACAATTCCTGAACCACCAAGATCCTAAGATTCCACCGTGGAGCTGTGGTGAGAGCCTCCTGACCTGGGGACAGGCCCCCTGGCTGGGGTCACTCCAGATCTGGGGCAAGCTTGATCTGTAGGATAGGTGGCACATTTTGAACTGGAAACAAAAGTAAAGGTTTGATTTGACCTGGATTGGACTTTTAAGTGATTGAAGGTGAGTCTTAATCTGGGCTACAGAAAGTAACCAAAAAGTCTGTGATCAGCTGAGGATGTTTTAAGGGAGAGAGAAGGGAAACTCAGCAGAACATTGCTGAAAACAGTGACTAAAGCAACTGCAAAATCATTGCATGTTTCTACCTCACTGAATTCAGACTTTTTGTAAAACTAGAATTGGCAGATAGAGGGGGGAAAAAAATCAAAGATTACTACATTTTCTATCATTAATAGCTGGGGAACTGATGATACTATACACAGGCACTGGGAAACAGAGAAGAAAACAGATTTCAGAAAGGAAGCGATGACTTTAACTTTGGATATTTTAAACCTGCTAAGTGTTCAACATTAAGCTAAATATTATGGTCAAGAGAAAGAGAAAGAGCAGAATTATAAGAAACATGTTCAGGCTCAGGAAACTCACAGTGTTTTGAGCTAAGTAAGACTAACCTACAAGAAGCAAAAGTGGCAATATAACGTTTGAATTTGGTTGTTGACCTGCTTTTAATAAAAGTGGAGGTTTAGGAAGTTGATCCCCTCTCTCTCCTTGCATGATGCTAAGGCTATGCTCTGTCTGTCTCAAGGTTACATTTATGGCTCCTAATAATGTCTCGGCTAACGTCTTTGGCTGGAAAACCCAAACGTCAGAATTTCCAAGTGGTTCTTTCTCCATTACATATCTAACCTTCATCACTTAGGAACATCCTTGAACAGGCAATTGTCAAGGACAGAGAAAAAAAGGACAGCGTGAGGTTGGGATAAGATTGATAGCCTCAAAACCTAAGCCACAAAGATGTCCAGGTGGGTATATGTATGACTGAATCACCTGTCGTGGATAGGCATCCTTGGACCACTACTAGAAGAGTCTACTCACCATCATGGAGCAACTAATTTTTTCACTTTCTCCTTCTCCAAAGATAAGTCAAACTCAGTAAGTTGTCATCTATTCTATGCCACAACTATAAAATTATTTTTCAAAAACATGTTATTTATGTCAACATGAACTGGTTTATTATTTTAAATAAAATAAGTAAATAAAATAATAAATTTTAATTTTCTATTTAGTTAATAGATTAATATAATGTTAATATATATAATTTTTAATTAACATGCTATTTAAAGTAACAAAATAAATATTTTAAATGTCTGCTTTAATTTCTAACACAACTAACAGCAATAACTATAACCCATATTTTATTTAATTTTTATTGAGTTATAATTGACAAATAAAATTGTAAGATATTTAAAGTGTGCATTGTGATCATTTGATACTTATATACATTGTGAAAGAATTCCTCCCCTCTAGTTTAATAACATTTCTATCACCTGACATATTTATCCTTTTCTTTTTTTTCTTTTTTTGGTGAGAACATTTAAGTTCTACTCTCTTAGCATATTTTGGTTATACAATACAACATTATCGACAATAGTCACTATGTTTTACATTAGATCTTCAGACATTATTCATTTTATAGCTGAAAGTTTGGACCATTTTACCAGCCTCTTCCTATTTCACCTATCCCCCAGGCTCTGGCAAACACTTTCTACTCTCTGTTTCTATGAGTTTGACTTTTTAATTAGATTCCACATCTAAGATATTCCATGCAGTATTTGTCTTTATCTGGCTTATTTCGCTTAGCATACTGCCCTCAATGTCCATCTATGTTGTCTCAAACAGCAGGATATCCTTGTTTCTCATTGCTAAATAATATTCCACTGTGTGTGTGTGTGTGTGTGTGTGTGTGTGTGTGTGTGTCTTCTTTATACATACATCTATTGATGGATACTTGGGTTGTTTTCATATCTTAATGCTGCAGTGAACATGAGAGTGGAGATTTCTCTAATATCCTATTTTTGCTTCTTTTGGATATATACCCAGAAGTGGAATTGCTGGATCACAGAGTAGTTCTGTTTTTAATCTTCTGAGGAACCTCCATACTGTTTTCCATAATGGCTGCACCAACTGATATTCCCGCCGACAGTGCCCAAGAGTACATTTTTCTCCAGTTCCTCACCAACACTTGTTATCCTTTGTGCTTTTGTTGACAGTCATCCTAACAGGGTGATATCACATCTCATTGTGGTTTTGATTTGCATTTCCTTAATGATTCATGATGTTGAGCATCTTTTCATGTACCTGTTGGCCATTTGTATGTCCTCTCTGGAAAAATGTCTATTCAGTTCCTCTGTTCATTTTTTAAGTGGATTGTTTGGGTTTTTCTGTTTGTTTTGTTTTGTTTTTTGTTATTGGGGTTTTTTTTGTTGTTGTTTTTTTTTTGCGGTACGCGGGCCTCTCACTGTTGTGGCCTCTCCCATTGCAGAGCACAGGCTCCGGACGCGCAGGCTCAGCGGCAATGGCTCACGGGCTCAGCCGCTCTGCGCATGTGGGATCTTCCTGGACCGGGGCACGAACCCGTGTCCCCGGCATCTGCAGGTGGACTCTCAACCACTGCGCCACCAGGGAAGCCCTGTTATTGGGTTTTATGAGTCTTTATATATTTTAGATATTAACCCCTTATCAGATATATGATTTTCAAATATTTTCTCCCATTCCATAGGTTGCCTTTTCATTCTGTTGAGGGTTTCCTTTGCTGTGTAAAAGCTTTTTAGTTTGATGTAGTCCCACTTGTTTATTTTTGCTTCTGTCGACTTTGCTTTTGGTGTCAAAAAAAAAAAAAAATCATCGTCAAGGCTGATGTCAAGGAGCTTACCCCTGTGTTTTCTTCTTGGAGTTTTACTGTTTCAGGTCTTAAAGTCTTTAATCCTTTTTGACTTAGTTTTTGTGTATGGTATAAGATAGTGGTCCAGTTTCATTCTTTTGCATGTGGTTGTCCAGTTTTCCCAACTATAACCCATATTTTTAAAAGCTTGTTAGGATCCTCAATAGTTTTTAAGAGTGTTGAGAGGATTCTGAGATCAAAGAGTTTGAGAACATCTGAGTTATATCATTCACTCCACCTCTGTGTCCTGCAAATCAATTGTTGCTGCCATTGCCTTTGCTTTATCCCATATCTACCATATCTACAATGTATACCGTTAGTTTTGCCGGGGCCAGGGATCATCACTTGAATTTGAGAATGACAGGAGAATCAAAACATCTTGAGAGCAGGGACTGTGTCATTTTCACCCCTGTATCCCCAGTGCCTAGCTTGCACATAATAGCTGCTTAATAATAATAATAATAAAATTTATATAAGTGAACAGAAGTGATAGCTCGATTTCTTGACATAAAATGGATTTCTTGGTTTGCTTAATGTTCAAAGGAGACTCTAAAATAATGACTCTAAAATGAGAAAATGCTGAAGTGATATACCACCAGTAGACCTGAACAGACACCAAATAACATATTTTAAAACATAACAACAATGAAATGGTAAAAACTAACCTTATTTATTTGAGCACTTCATGTGTCAAACACTGAACTAAGCCCTTTGTATTCATTATCTCATTTATTCCTGAAAATAACTCCAGGAGTTCGGTGTTATTATTCTCACTTAACAAAGATACTGATCATTGCAGAGGCTAAAGCATACACTGGTGAGGGACAGAGCTTGGATTCTGACTCCACCAAAATATACTGTTACCCCTAAGATGATAAGAACTGTTTACAGCATTTATGTCCACTGTATCATTCTTTTCTCTCAGCAACCCAGAGTAAGGGGAGAGGCTCAGGTAATATTCCTCTTTATAAATGTGGAAACGTAGGCACAGAAAAGTCCTGCAAATCACCTAAGGTCTCACATTGAGCGGGAACAGAGCAAAGCCCTACTCAGAGGCATCTCCTGCTTGGATGTGGAGCCACTGTAGTCCAGGAAATCTGTGAACTCAATAGGCATTTCAACTGAACCAATACATACTAAATGTGTCTCCCATTGGCTGCCCCACTGCCCAAAGAGAAGAGAGACTGTCCTTCGAGGACTAAAATCCTGTTCAATACAATAGTTTGTAGATACTTTGAGTATCACTGCTTGCTGAGTGCAACTGTACATTTTATAGAGAAAAGCTAGCATGTACAGGATAGGAAATGAATGAGAGATGATTTGTGGTAGAGAAAGAGGGGAAATGTGGGAAATAGAGGTGAGAAAAACTGTTTCTGTAAAACTATTCTTATCCATAGTTATCTTTACCTGAGATATGAAGAGAAATAAGTAACAGATCAAGAGATTGGGTTTGTGTTTTGTTTTTGACTAATACTACCTGTATGACCTAGGATAAGTCACAGTATTCCTCAATCTCAGTTTCCTATTAATAAAATGTAAGGTTTGGGCTAGATCAATAATTTTCCAGTTCCTCCCAATACCACGCCCAGTCTCATTAGCAAAAGGTAAAACTCTCAATACATTGTGTCTTTCCATAAATAATATTTAATGTATATACAAGCTACACATACCGACATACATGCATGTACATACACATCTCTTTTTTTTCCACACAAATAGGATTACACCATGCATATTTTTCTGCAACTTTCATTTTCCACTTAATTATAGATCTTGAAGATCTTTCTCTAACAATATCTACAGATTTATTTTTCCTTTAAAAACAGCTATTTAGTATGCTGTTGTACGAAGACACCATAATTTACTTAGATCCCTATTGAATGACATTTAGGTTGTTTCTAATTTTTTGTTATTACAAACATTGCCATGGTGAACCCCCAGGAGCAATTTAAATCTTCAGTGTTTGGCAGAGAATACATCATTCTTTGTGAAACTCCTGAAGCATCGCCACAAAGCCCCAGGGTTCCAGGAAACACAGTTTGAAAACCAGTAAACAAGATGATCTTAAATTTCCTTTTCTCTCAGTTAAATGAAACTCTTTTAACCTTTAGCGTTTGTTTCACTCACACTACTTTGCAGTATCTTCTAACAGTTTGGAGTGAGTAGATATGTTTTGTCTTTCAAACCAGGTTATAAATAGTTTGAGGCTACTGATTGTTTAGCATCTTTTTTCATTCCTCAAAGCCTAGCATACTACTGAGTGAGGCATAGGAGTGCTTAATAAATGTGTGTTGAAGGGTATTAGAAGATAATTGGGTTGGTAAGACAGAACACTTAGCTATACTCCTTTGTCGATTGTACTTGTCAAATAGTGTGAGCACCTAATAGTTACCCTTGATTTCAGTATGGAGAGCTTCAATGGGTTACATGCAGTTTAACTGTCACTCAGATGGGGTATAAAGGTGAAATGGGCAATCCCTCCATGCATGCTTTGCATTTCCAGGGTTGCCAGCCATGTACAACTCTGGAGGCACCATTCAAGTTGTATTCTATGTAAATGGCACCTCCTAGAGCTGTGCTCTAGTTAGCTAAATTCACATTTATTACTCACAGAACATGACATGAATTATGCCCCTTAGAGTTGTACAGGGCATTGATAAGATACATAACACCCTCTCCTCTGTTCTCAGGAACTTTGCTCCATCTATCATTCTCTCTGTTACCTAAATCTCTAGTTCCTGCCATCCTATTTACTCTTTTCATATTAACATGCTTAAGTCGCTTTCGTCATCATAGTAGTCATAATAATGATGATGATAATGAGAAATCCCTTGCCTACCACACTTTTCTGTATTTCACAGGTGAAGCTTTTTTTTTTTTTTTTTTGGTCCGCGGGCCTCTCACTGCCGCGGCCTCTCCCGTTGCGGAGCACAGGCTCCGGACGCGCAGGCTCAGCGACCATGGCTCACGGGCCCAGCCGCTCCGCGGCACGTGGGATTTTCCTGGACCGGGGCACGAACCCGCGTCCCCTGCATTGGCAGACGGACTCTCAACCACTGCGCCACCAGGGAAGCCCTCACAGGTGAAGCTTTTTGAAAGAATAGTCTATACTCCTGTTCTCAACTGTACAACCATCCCACTGGGTGGTTTTCTGTCATTATCGGACTTAACCTGTCTGTGGCATGAGCCTCTATTCACCACCTCATGCTGCTGGAAGCTCACTCCTTCCTGCCCTTTTGTGATGGCACTTTTCCTGGGCTTTTCTCCCAGCTCTCTGTTGACTTCTCAGCCTCCTTCAGGAGCTCTTCTCCCTCTATTCAGTTCTCACATCTTCTTTCCTGAAGCTCCATTCTCTGACTCTGTTATCCTGAGCCTAGTCTCTTTCTGATTCATTGCCCTTAAGGCAAATAGCTTCCTCTAAAACTGGCTCCTCCTCCTAGGTTCCACATTTTTATATTCCATTTTTAATATTCCATTTTAATTTGATGAATATACTACCATCTACCCAGATTCCCAGACCTGAAAACTTGGACCCCTCCACCACTCCTAGTCCCACTACCAAGAGATAAAACTCTCAATGTATTGTGTCTATCCAGAAATAATTACAAAGTCATGTCATGCTTGACTTTGTATTCTTCTTCAATTCTAACATTCAGTCACCAAGTTTAGTCAGTTGTAACTCTTAAATACATTCAAATGCATTTACATCTTCTATCTCTAGAGTAACTGTCTAGGTAAACCACTATCTTCCTGAATTATTGCAACAGTCTCCTAACTGGACTCCTTGCCTCTAGTCTAGTCCATTTCAATTCATTGTGCTTCAGATGAACTTTCTAAAACATACACCTACTCGGATCAATTAGATGTCTAATGTTCTCAGTAGTCTCTTACACCATTTAGGATCAAGTCCAAATACTTTGCTTAGTACAGAAAGCCTTTCTTGTCCTGTTTATTTCTCAGTTTTATCTCCTACCACCTCTTCCATTTAATTCTCCTTATGTTTATATACTCAAATGGTTCTTCTTGGAATATCATGTCTCATCTTCCCTTACTTTTCCCTGCGTTTACTTTCTTTTCTGTAACACCAACTTCCATCATTCTTATACATCAACCTCAAGCATCATCTCCTCCAGGAGATGGTCCCAAGTACCAATTCTCATTTGACCTCCTCCCTCAGTCTGTGCTCACACAGGTCTTGAGTATAACTTTCCCTTAGTATTTGCCAGTATGTGGTGCAATCACTGATTGACCTTTCTCCTCCCACTAAATTGTAAATCCCTTGATGTCTTTTTCTACTTTGTATTTCCAATACTTAGAACAAAGAGTAAATATTAGTTGGATGAATGAATGAATAAACTGTCTTTTGATGGGGTTATTTTGAGAAAGAATGCCTATTTTTGTTAAATATGAATACCCAAATCTTGAACCTTTAATACATGAACTTTAATATTTTTTCTTGATTATGAAACTCTGGATTTAGTTATAATTGATTGTATAATAATTGGTCATACTTTAATGAAAATAAAAATTAATTTTTAACACTCTCCATTATAGTATCAGAACAAACATGGTCAATAAACTATTTCGCTCTGGAGAAAAAATGAAGCTGATTTCTGTATTGGTTGACATTTTATAACATTGCCAAATAAGAGTCAATAAAAAGTGCTCAAGAAAAAGTTGGGGGAGGGGGAGGAAACAGATCTTATAACACCTCTTTTTTTTTTTAAATGAAGTGAGAGTATTTTCTGTTTCATTATTTACTCTGGTCACCTATACACCCTTTCATTCTTGTTATTCTTTATTCATGTTTCTCCCTTGAACTCCTTCTCTCTCTAATCCCTTCTCATGAATGCTCTTATTTTATCTCTCGCTCCACTGTTCTCCAGATCGCCTGAGTCTCTCTCCTCCCCAAGTCAGGTTCCCCAGGCTCTACTTGGCCCCTGGCCCTTCCTTCCTCTCCCAGGACTGTGTCTCCCCTGCCTCTCATTTGCCTCACAGAAACCTAAGCAGAACAATACTGGAGTGGAACTGGCACTCTGACAAAAAGGAGAGCAACTGGAAAGAAAACTTTACTCATCAAGAGAGAGGCAAGTATCTCACAAATATCTGTGGGAAGGTGTTTGCTAAATCATCTGCTTCTTCAGACGTGGAACTTTCAACAATCTGGTTTCCCCTTTGGAAAAGGTGGGCAACAAGCACCTTCTTAGGCTGGATGATTGAGCAGATGTGAGGAATTACAGACCTCAGTAACTTAGCCTTGAATAAAATTCAAGACTTTTTCCCTCTTTATTCATGTTCTTTCTTTCTTTCTGAAAGCCCCATTGCAGGAATTCAAAGGGCCAAGTTCTGCCCTCAGCTGTGAGTCATGACTCCTACTAAAGCCAGGAGCTCATATGTATGTATTCAGAGGAAGTATTGGGCCTTGGGGACTCAGATTCAACAACAACAGTCCAGTCATTTGTTTGCTTATATTCTTAAACCTTTATAAAAGAAGCACAAGGCCTACTGTACCTGAATGCCTTTTTATAATCATTTTTAAAATACACAGTAGAATTTAAATTCCCACAGTAGCTCTCCTGCATTATAGCACAAATAATAACAGTCTATCTTACCCCATGCCCCACATCCAGGAGAGTCATAGGAAAAAGAAGCAAGAATGAATTTCTAACATGCCAGCCTTTCACTGAGAAAGTTCTGTTTGTATCTCCAGGGAACTCAGCATCAGGGACTGAAATTCAGTGTTCCCTGTAAACGACATGAAATACCTAAACAGCTTTTATTCTTCAGTGCTAGGTAGCTGAAGGTAACAAGGGCCACGCCACTGGCTTTAGGAAAAACAAAGGAATACAAGCAGGAATTCCACCCTCCCTTCCTAGTTCATGTACCTTTTTCTCCTCATCTTATGGGTTCTCCTGCCACAAAAAAACCAAAATCATGTCCAGTATCAGTTCTCTTTGCCATCCCTCTCCTAGAGGGATGTTTTTTTTTTTCTCTGCTAGTACAGAATCAATGTACTTTATTTAATCAAAATAAAAACTACACTTGATATTTTTTTTAAAAAACAGGATTATTTCTCTAACTTCTAATATGTGTAAAAACCTTGTCATTGCTGTTATAACGTATTTTATTTTATTTTTAAAAAAACACTTCCGTTTTTATTGGCCAACCATCATAAAACAATAAAACTACAGAGATAGATAAAGCAGACATGAAAGCCCTCCTTCAGTTCTATTTTCCTCCTCCAGTTCTATTTTCCAGTGGTAACCACTGTTAACACTTCCTAAAGCATTTATATTTAAGTTTTTAAACGTAAAATAAAATATTGAGGAGATTGGCCAGGTAGTATATACTGTTGTCTCCCTTCCAGGCACTTCTCAGTTCCCCAGTCCCAGGAGAGGTGTCTAGAAGGCAGACAGGAGTGTCTAGACACCTCTGGGTTTTTCTAATACCAGCGCTGGAATGTGGCACCTTCTCTGCCCAAGTACAGATCTACCTGCTATGCAAATTTCTTCCCTGTAGCTTGTCCTTTCCTTCATTTTACTGCCTGAACACAAATGGAAATGTCTTTCCACACTTCTTTTTTTTTTTTTTTTTTTTGCGGTACGCGGGCCTCTCACTGTTGTGGCCTCTCCCATTGCGGAGCACAGGCTCCGGACGTGCAGGCTCAGCGACCATGGCTCACGGGCCCAGCCGCTCCGCGGCATGTGGGATCTTCCTGAACCGAGGCACGAACTCGTGTCCCCTGCATTGGCAGGCGGACTCTCAACCACTGCGCCACCAAGGAAGCCCTCCACACTTCTTAACAACAACTACTCCCAAGATGCCCAAATGCCAGGATTCAGAGTTCATTCTTGCTGTGCCCACTCCCTATCCTTTGTTTTTCTTTCTTGGCCTGAAACGTGACACTTTGGCTCACATGGTAAAATTAGGCCTGTGTTTGTTTCTGTGTATGAAGAGGATTAAACTGACCCAATATTAAGCAAACAAACAAACAAAACTTTGTAAGATGGACATTGCTTATAGATAGTAGAGAACTAAGGAAAAAATAAAACTTAGTAGGTTTATGTCATAGTAACACTAATGACATCATTTACTAACCATACTGATTGACCACATAATTTAATGTATATTATCATTCATCCATTCATCTAAGAAGTAAATATTTATTTCCTAATGAATTTTAATTTTGTTGTAAATATGATTTTATTACATGTATTAGATATTGTTTTATAAATTAACAGTCTCCTTCTAGAAGCATCATCTTCATTCTTTGGAATGATTACTGCTTCAAACACACTCTCCAGCCTAATGGTCAGCATGAGCTGCCATATTTAATGTGACTCCACACACTTGACCAGTATTCATGGATCCAGTAATAGGCCCTGGACCCAACCTACATCAAAAAGATCCCTTCCTGGAAATTTTTTGAATGAGAACTGACAGCCAGTCTGGTCTTAACCTGAGGGGAAAGCTGTGGGAATGAGATCTGAAACCCAGGAACTATTGGCTACTTTGTTTCCCACATTGAGAACACCTTGGGAACCTTTAAAAACTGCCCTGGCACCAACCCCCAGAAATTCTAATCAACTTGGCCTGGGGTGGGAAATATTTCTTTAAAACTCCTCAGGTGATTTGAATGTGCAGCTAGT
This sequence comes from Lipotes vexillifer, assembly GCF_000442215.2. NCBI lineage: Eukaryota > Metazoa > Chordata > Mammalia > Artiodactyla > Lipotidae > Lipotes > Lipotes vexillifer. The sequence continues at coordinate 1,965,508 of NW_006795112.1, read as the reverse complement.
GATGAGAACCACTGAACCAAGAAACAAAGTTTATAGTGGGAAGGAACAGAGTCATGACCCGCAGCAATGCCAGAAGAGACACACACGGGCTGAATTGCTTCCCAGACTCTGTTTCACTCCATTCTGTTGACAAATTCTTTTTTCAATTACCTGAGATATTCCTGTGTCTTTCCAATAAATCCTCCTTTTATCCTAAGCTAATTTAAGTTGCATTTGTGTGGTTTGCAAACAAAGAAGTCTGTACTAGATCTCTGTTTTTGTGTGCTCAGGCTTAATAGATTTTTACACTTGTAGAAGAGTTTCTCTCCATTCGTGTCCTCATTCACTAAGTTATTAAGCAATAATGCCCACAATATTCCTAGTTCTGTGCTACTTACCAGGAATCAAACAGACTATACAGTTCCTTTATGTGAGCAGCATCCACTCCAATGAGAGAAATGGGCACACAAGAAGTAGCAACACAAGAAGTGTTATAATAGAAGTATTGACTGGTTACTGTGAGATCACTGAGGAAATGTTTAGTCTTGGGAAATCATGGAAGCCTTCATAAAGGAGGTAACTTTGGTGTTGCCTCTGGAGGAGTGAATTAATGTCACCTGGTTGACCATGAAGGGTCGACATGAGAAACTACAAAGCCAAGGGCCCAGAATTATAAAAGAGTAAGGCATATTAGGGAGTGAATGTATTTTTGTTAGGGGTGGAGGTTGAGGGGGCAGAGACAGAGACTAGACCACAGACATTTGCATTATGTCATGCTAAATATTTGAGATTTTGCCCTGTGACTACTGCAGAGACATTGAAATTGTTTAGGTAGAGCCGGGCTTTGACAGATTTGAGTGCTGGAAAGAGTTCTCTGGAGAAGTGATTGGGCAGAGACCAGACTGTCTGGAAGGAATCAAGTCAGGAGGCCACTGCAACTGTCCAGGAGAGAAATAACGAGATCCTGAATTAAGAATGATAATGAGAACCTAGTGAAAAAAAATTTAGAAGGTAGATTCCCCTGGATATGATAACCAATTGAGATCAACTAAAGAGAGTGTGTATGCATGGGGGAGTTGTGAGAGAAAAGGATGGGGATGAAGCCCCAAAGAAGGCTTACATATTAGGGAACATGGGGGTATACAGGTAGAAGAAAAACTGCTTGCAGAGGGAAGGGAGAAGCCATAGAACTAGGAAAGCATGGTGCTGGGAAATTAATAATATCTCCAATGACTTCAGTATGGAGTTTCAATAGAATGTAATTATCCACCAACAAAGGTTCTTTCTTTCTTCCTTTTTTTTTCTTTAGGTATATCTTGTTTTCACCCTGCAACAAGTCAGGGGATAGAACTGATTAAACACAACCAAGAAGGGCTGTTTTACTCTGAGCCTCTTCCCACACCTCAGTCCCAGCAAGACCAAATTCATCCCCACTTTGGTACTCTGGCAGGGCCAGAGAACTGGAAAGGGATAGAGAAGGTAGAATAAGCCAAGTATACAGCTAGATGTTTACTGTTGACCCACTTAGGTCTGATGACAGTGGGACAAAATCCTTTTAACTTCTTAAACACCGATTAGAACATTTGGCCCTAAATACCATACCTCTTAGACCAATAGTCTCTGAACTCTTCCATTATACAACAACCTCGTACAGTACTAAATTTCCTATAACCCAATTAAATTCCAGTACTCACTGTATGCCAACACTGTGTGTGAGTGGGGTGTTTGTGTATGGAAGGGGATAGTTCCAGCGAAAAGAGCAGAAGGAATGATCCATGTTTTTAAATCAGTATTATTTATTCTAATAGTGTACTGGAAGGAAAGGAAACAAATGAGCAAAATGTGAGCCAAAAAGGAAACGGAAAGTTTTAAATTAGACTGGAATTTTTTAGTCCATCCTCACCAGCCCAAGAAAGAGAGCACAGTGGTATCAGGTGCACAGAACACATTTGTTCTGGTAGCTTGGATGTTGTAGATATTTGGAACACTGATTTCTGATGAGGGAACAGGGAGTTCCTGACAGTAGTGCATAGGTATAGAAAAGAGAACAATATTAGAGTTGGTGAGAGCTTGGTTTTCAACGACCCATCAATAAGATCTGAAGGAAGGATAGTCACTGATGAGAAGAAGGGGTTCTATATTCTCATCCTGCCTCACCTGAATTTGCCTACCAGGCATTCATTCTCGTTTCTGGTATTAGCACCTGACTTTTCTTTGGGAATCCACCTCTGCCTCACTGTGTGGGGGTTGGTGGGACTGCCAGTTTTAAGGGATACTTCTGTGCCCTAGCCAAGGAGTAAGTACATGGCATAGACTATAACTCTGAGCAGAGTGGAGTGATACACAGCTGGAAAACACGTTGGTCTGGCTCATCACAATGGCAGTGCTCTCAAGAGACTGCCCACAAGATTCCACTCCATAGAACTCTCTTCTCCCAGAGTGTCTGATTCCCGTCCTGATTCCCGCTAGCATTTAAACCTTTTCTTCCAGTCATTTACTTTTTAATTTTTATGTGTTTGTTGTTTGGATTTATTTGGCTAAAGTTGGTTTTCTATATTTTCAAACAAAGGATCCCAGGAAAAACATCCTAGACATTACCTAGTAGATTACTTAATGCAGTCATAGCTAGATTACAGATTCATTTTATTTTATTTTTTTATAAATTACAGTACTTTTACATGCTACAAAACTTTGGAATTTGAGCAAAACTCTAATTTAATTTTCTTGTATCATGCCAACTTAAATGTAGAATTCAGACATAGTGTTAAGATTCTAAATAACACACCATGCCAGAGAAAGGCATAGGCAGGGTCCCAGGGATATGCTAAAAATAACCTAATCCAAGTATAGGATTTCTTTTGCTAATTGAGGGGATGCCTAGAAAGGAGAAAGTAAAGTAAAGATAAAAATCATATAAGAAAATGCTAATAGTTAGCATACAATGACTTAAAGGATGTAAGAATAGGTATTTTAAACATACTTAGGTGTGATGATTGGGTTATAATTACATAAGAAAATATTCTTTTTATTTTTTGAGATATACTGTTTCATTTAGGGGTGAAATAACATAACATCAGGATTTTCTTTAAAAATATTCCAGCAATAAAAACAACATCATAGAAATCACGAAATCTGAAGCAAGTGTAGCAAATCTGAAGCAAACATGTTGATGGCTTCATGGGGAGTCCCTTATAGTAGTAACATTCTCTCCATTTTTGTGTATGTTTGGAAATTCCCAGAATGAAAAGTTAAAAGTTATTGCAGAATTAATAGGTACAAACTTCCAGCTATAACATAACTAAATTACGAGGATGTGATGTACAGCATAGGGAATATAGTCAGTCATATTGTATTATAATAACTCTGTATGGTGACAGATGATAACTAGACATCATGGTGATCATTTCGTAATGTATAAAAATATTGAGTCACTACGTTGTACACCTGAAACTAATATAATATTATATGTCAATTATAATTCAATAAAAAAATAGAGTGAAACACCTTTAAGAATTTAATTCATCTGTGTATGTGTATTCTTGCACTGACATTTAGATCCTTTCATCATTTTTTAAAGCACCTTGGAAATTGTGTCTTTTGGCAGTGGTTTTCATCCCATCTTTTGTAATTTACTGTCTCACGATTTATAAAAGATTTGCTTATCAGTGGTGACCTGCTGACAGTAAATTATTAAGCTCTTTTTTTGAAACATACCCCCTCCTCTAACATGCCCATCTACACCCAAAGGAAAACCAAGTGGCAGGAGTGCAAAACGAAAAAGCAAAAGCCTCTGCTTACCTAACTTGATCTTTGTGTTCAACTTTTTTTAGATGCCAAAATAATATGCCACCAAAAGACATCTTACTAAATGTCCTTAGGGGGAGGAATAGGCGGGTGAATGGGAATGAAAAAAAGAAGTCCCTTAAGAGGAAAACATTACTTTTTCAAACACTCAAACCTATTGTAAAGATGTAAAGGTGCCAGATTACTAAACACTAATAGTCTTTGCTTTACCCTTTATTCTCAGGTATTTTTAAAAACCCAAAGCTAGCCTGGTAAAATCCTGTTTTATTTTTATTGCTTCTACTTTTTAATAGCAGCCAATCTTCGAGAACAGAGGTCTCATAGAACAAAATGAGTCATTACCTGAACTATGAGAATGCTAGTATGAATAATTATTGTACATAAATTAGACCTTAGTACTTCATTCTCTTGCTCGGGGACGGCTAATATAGTCTCTCCCCTTGATTTTTGCAATGTTTACTACAATAATGAACAATTTGGTTAATGTGCCTGTAAAAATTGATTTTGTTTGTCCTCCAATATTTTGTACTAATAAGAGTTTCCCTTTAAAACACAGCTGGTTCTGCCTCATCAACCTCAGACTTTCATTTTAGAGGGGATCTTCTCATTATAAAACCATCCGGTGACAGTCTGGACAAAAATGGCATCCTGGTTAATACCACAAAAGAATATGGATGCCTGAGTTTACACCAATGCATGTCCTCACCTAAAAAGGGGGGAACCTGTAGAAATTATGATATTATTTCATCTAAAACATTTGAAACAGTCTAACTATTTCAGAGAAACATATAGGTGCTAAGTATTCAGCGAGGAATATAATATCATCTGTTAAAAAAGGTCAGATAGTTTTATGCAAGTTAATTTTCAGAAGCAAACAGATCTTGAAATGTTCTGATGATAGGCGACACCAATTGGCATTTTCTCAAACATTCTGCTAAAAGAAAAGAGGGAAGTTTGATAACATCAAGATCGGCTTCCCTTTTGTAAAGTTTTCTTAAATCATAACTTCTCTTCTATAGGAACAAAAGCAGCATGGCCCTATTTCAAAATGGGGACAAATAAACACTAAATAGAACTGAAAATGATTTCAGTGAGTCCTTTTCATATGGTTCTTCGGTATAATTGCATGAATGTCATGTGGATTTGTTTGGAATTATTGAAAAAGCAACAGGAAAAAGAACAGTACTTTTTTTTTTTCTGTTTGGTCTGTGAATGACGGGAAAGTTGATGTGTTAAAATATAAGAAATGTTATTAACCGTACTCTACTCATGGTAGAAGCAAACTGTAGCTAGCTTGTGTTTTATATCCCCCTCGTTTCAAAAAAAGATTTGAGGCAGGTATAAGATTTTAAAGCAAGGGCATAATTACTGACAAAAGAGTCTCTGCAGTGCTTGAGAACCGATGAAAGGAGGATTTTCCCTGCCCCTTCTTTATGTGCCTTTGTAGCTCTCAAACTACAATGATTTTGTAATGGTTCAATAGTAAAAACTGGCCTTCTGCTGTCAGGGGTACATCAGCAAATAATATAGATCAGTGATGTCTGCAAGGTATTTGATCTCTATGGGAGTTGTTCTTCCATCATTCATCCCCTCCACCAAAGTTGTCTGATTCATCCTTCCCATAGGTGCTGGTCCCAGGTGTGTGAGGGCAGCACCCAAAGCACACAGAGGAGCGAATCTCCATGTTTGAGCACTGCACACATCTGTGCAGTAATGAATTAGGAATATAAGGGCTAATCCCATAGAAATTTAAGGAGTGAATTTTAAGCGGTAAATATGAATAAGTACTCAATCCACTTCTGATGGTATTGAGTATGGGAACTCCATCCATTGGAGAGCCTGGAAGATGGACTGTTAATGATGTATGACCAGGTTGGAGAAAAAGAGGATCTAGAAATGACAAGGACAAAGATATTTTTCCTAGATACAGTGGACTAAAGATTTCACTAATTCTTTAATTTAAGGGAGGATTGGAAAGCAGCACCAGAACTGAACTACATAAAAAACTTTTTTTCCTACCGTGCAACATACTGTTTGGGATCTTTATATATCCATTTGTTCTTAAATTATTTATTTGGTAAATTGTGCACTGTTCATTTTATTATTCTTTTGCCGCCATTACATGGTCCAAAATTTAAAAACTGTTTCTGCAGTTGTGAAAGAGAGATAGCTAAATCCAGTTGGGTTCTTCAGCATAGGCTACACAATGATAGCACAGTTAACAATATCGGACCACTCAGCTCTTTAACTGTTAAAGGTTTACTTCTAGATCATAAGAAATTCCTTGAGGGTCTAGTTGCTCACCAGACTAGCTCCCAAGGATCCAGGGGTGCTTCCTTCTTATAGCTACACCATCTGGAGTATGGGGTTTCTAGGGCCATGGGAAGAAAAAGTGCTCTTAAAAACTTTGAATAGAAGTGACAAATTTCATTTCTTTTCAAGCCCATTGGTCAGTACTAGTTATGTGGCCCCAATCCAACTACACAAAAGAGTGGAATATATAAGAGAGCCACAGAATGGTTCATGAGCACCACTGCCCCTGCCATATCTGATTACTACAAGTAAAATTTGTGCTGGGCTTCCCTGGTGGCGCAGTGGTTGAGAGTCCGCCTGCCGATGCAGGGGACACAGGTTCCAGCCCCGGTCTGGGAAGATCCCACGTGCCGCGGAGCGGCTGGGCCCGTGAGCCATGGCCGCTGAGCCTGCGCATCTGGAGCCTGTGCTCCGCAACGGGAGAGGCCACAACAGTGAGAGGCCCGCGTACCGAAAAAAAAAAAAAAAAATTATGCTAAGAATGTCTAGACAGAGTAAGTAATCCCTCTCCTAGAAGTTTATCTCAAACATTAATAAATATAAAATTACGGGGTGCTTGTTGAAAGGGCAGATTCCCAGGCCCACGTGTCAAGTTTGGTTTACTAGTGTTAGTGCCCTAATTAGGCTTATTCTACAAAGGTATGCGTGCTGCATGGGGTACATGGAAAGATTCTGCATTGAGGTGTAATGTAAAAAATCTCTTTAGGGAACTAGAATGTAAATGAAATGAAACTAAAATTTAAAAATAAGTCATATGGGACAGTCAGTGTCTTTTTGAGTCACTCCTTCTATACCACAGGGGAGTCCATTCTACCCTATGGTCCTAGGAAGTTGGACAAATATCCCACCAACCTCTTGTAAGTACAAATGCAGCACTGCCAAACCCTGTCTGTGAAGAATCGTGTTAGATCAGGACCTTTGTTCAGACTCCTTACAGAAATCTCAGGTTTTCTTCTTTTGCCAGTTGTTCTTGTACTCGACTTGGAGAAAATGTGTTAAAGGAAAACATGTTTGCTTCTCCTCCAAGCTCTAAAACAGGGTCTTTCCATTCTTTCTTTTCTTCTCAGATTGTTACTGAGGCTTCATGCTCATCAGGTTTTATTCTTTGGAGAGAAAACTAGAAGAAAAAAATTAGGTGATAATATGGGTAATTTTAAGTGTAGGCATGTACGAAAACTTCTTGAAAATCAGGTTGCGGTATGCATTCTTATTTAGATTTGCCCCTGTTAACATCTTCTCAATAAGCAGGTGCATAAACTTCCCCAATCTGTCACTGTTGTTTATTTAGCCTGTATGCTTCAAAATCTACTGATGGATGATACCCAACCAGCTTGAAGCTTGACTTTCAGAAACCAGAGCCTTGAAGTTTTGAGACTTTCTTAAAGTGTAGTCCAATGAGTTTTTTAGAATAGGAGCACATCTCTCAAAGATACCGTATCACATTTGTATGCTAATTTTAGTTCAACAAATAGGAAAAATAATTATGAGTAATAGCTCTCAGCTTTCAGATAATTCTTTTCATGTTCAAAGTGCTTGACAAACATTAATTAAATCACTGGCAGTCAAATTAGATAAATATGTTCTCTGTATGTGCATAACTATACCTTCCATGCACACAGTCTTCTAAATCACATCACTGCAGATCAAATATTTTTTTGCCATCTGAACTTGATTGGCTGACACTGATTCCAAGCAACAGATAATTACTGGAAGGGCTAATCATGAGGAGAGATTATGTAAGCTTTCTTTGTTTTTTAAACAAAAACATGAATTTATCCTTGATAAAAGGTACAGGATGAACCACAGCATAAAACGTTTCTGTCTCCAGGCCAGAAGGTAACAATGATAAAGCAAATTCCCTTGCATTATAGTTTTGGAATAGCTAAGCCCTAATTTAAAGAGATCATTTCATCAACAGAGAGTACATTTTATGCTTCCTGGGCTACTGAAGTTTTTGGCCTCTTTAGCACCAAAAATGAGAAGGCTTTGCAGGCTAAATATGGTGTTGATTTCAGCAATGTGGTAAATAATTGTTCATTAATACTAGGAATCCTTGGTCACTACTGACTTGAGAAGCATTTGGGCCAGCAAATTAAACATAATATATTTCATGATGATTTTTAGAAAAACTTAGTTATTTTTCCTTCATTGAATTTAATGAAGCTTTCCAGACCATCCCAAGAAATTAACTGCTCCCAATAGACCCCCCCAAATGAAGTATATTCCAAGTAAAAAAGAGTGATAATAGCATTCCATCCTTCAATAACACCTAACAAATTAACACACTCTACCTATCTACATCAGACAATTGAGAGAAGGCATGTACGTGCATGTGTAGACAAAAACTTAGCCAGAGTCAGGCTTGGTTTCCTCGGATGCTAAAGCTGCAGAGCTACAAATGGAGGGGGCTTGACTTTCTCCTTCCACTCCATCTGCCAAAAACTAGCCTAGTCTGTTTCCAGGGAAGAAGGGTACTTGTTAATTGTCTCACAAGTTGCTGAACAAAAGAACATCTAGTTCAACCAGATTGTCTTTTGGAAGGACTTTGCAAATCTATCTGTTGGAGTCATGGTAGCTGTTCATGTGGATCTCACAGAATGGTATTTGTTTCTCTTTTATAGAAGTGCTAACTTGTATTCCTCTAAACCTGAAATATGAGAGGTTCCTCTTCCTTACTAATGAAAACGTGGAGTTCAGTGAGGTTATGTGATGTGTTCAAGGTAATATCCACAGCCCACATGGTTTGGATCTGACAGTTGACAGCAACGGAATCATAATTGACATGGTACTACATCTGCCTTAGTGTTTCTACTGTTAGACTCTTGCCATATCCCAGGAGTAAGAGTGAACTTAAAAAAATAATTCAATTTATTAAACTAAAACCAAAAACAATTCTCCCTTTTCTCCCACCCTCAATCCCCACCTTTGGCAACCACCAATCTGTTCTCTGTATCTATTAGCTTGTTTAAATACATATATTTCTTTGGATAAATGCCCCAAAGTGGTATTGCTGGATCATATAATACTTCTATTTTTAGTTTTTTGAGGAACCTCCATACTGTTTTCCATGGTGGCTGCACCAGTTTACATTCCCATCAACAGTGCACAAGCATTCCCTTTTCTCTACATCCTCACCAACACTTGCTATTTCTAGTCTTTTTGATAATAGCCATTCTGACAGGTGTGAAGTGATAGCTCATTGTAGTTTTGATTTGCATTTCTCTGATGGTTAATGATGTATAGCATCTTTTCATGTACCTGTTGGCCATCTGTGTGCTTCTTTGGAAAACTGTCTATTCAAACCTTCTGCCCATTTTTTAATCAAATCATTTTTTGCTACTGAGTTGTATGAGAAAATATTCACAAAATTTTCTTCCATTCAGTAGGTTGCCTTTTTGTTCTGTTGATGATTTCCTTTGCTGTGCAGAAGCTCTTTAGAAGCTCTTGATGTAGTTCCACTTGTTTAGTTTTGCTTCTGTTGCATTTGCTTTTGGTGTCAAATTCATAAAATCATTGCCAAGACCTATGTCAAGAAGATTACTGCTTATGTTTTTTCTGAGGAGTTTCATGGTTTCAGGTCTTACATTCAAGTCTTTAATCCATTTGAGTTAATTTTTATATATGGTACAAGATAATGGTCCAGTTTTCCTAACACCATTTATTGAAGAAACCGTCCTTTCCCCGTTGTATATTCTTGGCTGCTTTGCCATAAATTAACTGACCATACATGCATGGGTTTATTTCTGGGTTCCCTCTTCTCTTCCACTGATCTATGTGTTTGTTTTTATGCCAATACCACACAGTTTTAATTACTATAGCTTTGTAATACAGTTTGAAATCAGGGACTAATGATGCCTCCAGCTTTGTTCTTATTTCTCAAGGTTACTTTGCCTATCCAAGGTCTTTTATATTCCATACAAATTTTAGGACTGTTTGTTTTATTTCTGTGAAAAATGCCATTGGTGTTTTAAGTGAACTCTAATTACATTTAGAGCAGGGAGTCATTGGTGTGACAGAAAAACATATAAGATATGCCTCTATTGTATAAGTTTGTTCTCCCTTCAGTATAGAGACAAAAAATTAGACCTGACTGGGAATGTTTAAATGGGTTTAATTCCCAAATGTAAATGGTCTTAAAAGGTAAATAAAATGAGCAAATACTCTGTACATTTTGAGTTATACTGATTCTTACAGTCAAAGTTTACTGTCTCAATTTCCTCACTTCTCACCACCCCATCCTATGGGAACTCTTCCCTTGGAGGTTACACATGACATTTTTCTTGTTAATTATACTAGCTCTGACTTAATGCCTGTTCTCCTTGACCTTTTTGCTGCATTTGACACTGTGGACTCTCCCCATCCAACACTGCCTACCACCCCTCGTAAATACCCATTACTTGATCTCCTTGACATTTTTGTCTTCCCTGCTGACCTTGCCACCAACCTTGTCTACCTCACATCACCTCCTGCCCAGATTACCACCCAGGCTTCCATCTGGTCTTACAGGTTCTAATCTCCCCTCCTTTAATCCAGAATGCCACAGCGACTAATCTTCCAAATATCTGTACTTTAACCTGACCTCAAAATCCCTTCTTACCTACAAGAACTTGCTTACCTTTCCTGTTTCATCTCCCTCACTTTCCTCCTGGCTCTTTATACTCCAGAAACACTTGGTCTTTTTTAGTCTCAAGGACACTAAGCTTGACCCCTCCTTAGGGCTCTGCAATAGCTAACTCTGCCTGAACTGCCCTTCCCCAGACCATGCCAGGATTGGTTGTTTCTTTCATTCAAGCCATTGTTTAAATGTTCCTCAGAAACATCTTACCTATTTTCCATACACTTATAATGATATCTCACATTTTATTTTCTTTGGGACAATTATTACTGTTTGATAATTGTTATTTATTTGTTCCTCTCTGTCTCTCCTAAATGTAATGGAAGCTCCATGAGAGCAGGAACTTTTTATTTTACTGCTTTACCTCCAGAATTTAGAACATGCTTAAAGGTTAATGAAAATTTGTTAAATGATGAACAGTGTCCATCATATCATTTCCAATTCATTCAACTCTGTTTCCCACTATTTCTATATAAGCACACTTTACAGTCCACCCAGGTTGTTCTCACTATCAATGGAATGTATTCTCTGTTGTGTCAAGTGTGTTGACATTTTTTCTCCAACCAGATAATAAGCTTATGAAAGGTAGAGACCCTTTTATACTTTTCCAGCCCTCCAGGCCTAGCAGAGTGCCGAACAGCATTTGGTATGTATTTAACACTTATTGACTTATTTCCAGCTGTAACATTATATACTGCACTACCGAGCACTTTTACATCAGTGGGGCTGAAACGGAAGTAAAAATAGGTCGACCATAAAACACCAGCAAAGAGCCCATGACAGAGTAAGAGATTTTTTCTTAACTTCTAATTTGATTTGAGCAGCAAACTAAAGTTTTCTGGAATGAGGATGTGATGAATAGGAAGGTATACCTTGGGAAGTTTTGTGCTTCCTTCTCTAGCAACTGAGAGCCTGTACCACTGAGGGCCGATCATCTTCCAACTCTAAGGTGCTAAGGTCTATGTATACTGTTGTTGACTTGCCACAAACTTAAAGTCATCTTGGACTGCTTACTGACCTTTGATTCCTTATACATAACCACTAAACCCAAGTCATTTCCTTAGTGGCATTTATGTCTACCATTTCTTTTAAAATCCCACTTGCTACTTCAGAACCTGACAAGGTTATAGTCTCCTGTCTCATTTTCACCCCCTCCCCCTGCCAAATTCAAAATGATCTTCCATTAGATTAAATCTAAATTTGTCAGGCTCAAATTCAGGTCTTCTACCCTATCGTTTCAGCTTTGTTTTCTATCCTTTCTAAGTGAACCTTCTGTTTTAATTCATCTGATCTCGTACCTTTTCCCCATTGTTAGTTTGCTCATTTTTTTCCCAATGCCTTTGTTCAAGCAATTTCCTTTACCTTTTCCCTATAAACAAATCCAAATTCTACTTTTCCTTTGTTGTCCTTTAAGAAAGCTTCCCTTGGGACTTCCCTGGTGGTGCAGTGGTTAAGAATCTGCCTGCCAGTTCAGGAGACATGGGTTCGAGCCCTGGTCCGCAAAGATCCCACATGCCGTGGAGCAACTAAGCCCGTGCTCCACGAATACTGAAGCCAGTGCACCTAGAGCCCATGCTCCGCAACAAGAGAAGCCACCACAATGAGAAGCCTGCTCACCGCAACAAAGAGTAGCCCCGGCTCACTGCAGCTAGAGAAAGCCTGCGCAGTAACGAAGACCCAACACAGCCAAAAATAAATAAATAAAATAAATTAAAAAAAAAAGCTTCCCTTAATCTACATGGTTAATTTCCAATTTAAAATATGGATTTTATAATTGAATCCTTTTTTACTAATGGTGAATTGTTGATCACTTTATGTTTCATATTTTACACCCCCCCACCCGCCCCGAGTAATGTTGTAATTTTCTTGGCAATAGGGACTTCATAATTCTTACAATCATGCACAGCTCTTGGCACCTCCAAGGATGAATGTGTTTGGTTGGGTCATGACTCCAGAGGCCTGGTCAGAATTGCCTGGAATAAAGGTGAACCCTGACCAGGTGAGATGGAGCTTGGGCAAAAGGAATTCTTAAAACCAGTGGATACCTTCCTAATTAATGCCAAGTATGATTTCATACATCACTCAGACCATGTAGGTGAAACGGCAGAGTTAAAGACCTCTGATGTTGAATAGCTTTATGTAACTGTTAACTATAAGCCAGATCCTGGCAGCTATGTGAGACAGAAGATCTGAGTCTGAATTCTGGCTTTGTTTCCAGTTAATCTGGGCAATACTGAGTAAGCGATTTACTTTCTCTGGGTGTCAGTTCTTCAACAGTAAAATGAAAAGATTAGACTCCAGATGATATTAAGGACTAGATAAGTTAATTAAAAATTGTATGACTCATGCCTCAACGAAGATCCTGTGTGCCGCAATAAAGACAGGACGCAGCCAAAAAAATAAGGAAAGTAAATAAATATAAAAAAAAAATTGTATGACTATTTCCATAGCAATGAAATGGCAGCCATAGCCTTTGGAGTTCTTCTTATACTTATTCTATGGGATAGGATTTACTAGTCTTGTGTGTTGTCAGGAACACTCACTTTCAGCTTTTGGCATTTATACTTTTCTGTTTCCCAATTTGTGTTAAAGTGGATGGACAGATGGTTGATAAGGTTTTCACATGCTTGTAATGCTGTTGTTCAGTTCAACAATGGTTTTAAACTTTGAGGGTCTTCATAGAGCCTGGATTTTGTTTAGAATGGAAGATAGTTTTAATTCTTCAATTTAAGGATAATATGTTTACTCACATAATTTAAAGCAACTTGTGGATGTAACTTTAAAGGCCTAGTCAGTTTCCCTTATTTTGGTATGTCTCTCAACTCATTTCCACATCACAACCTAACTCTTCCAAGTTGCAGTTTTAAAAATGAAGTTTACCAGACTTCTAGTTACATTTGCATGTTTTGCCTTCTGACTCATTTAACCCACAAGCTCCTTCCAAATATAGAATCCTTTGATTCGGAATCACAGAAATTTAAATGTGGAAGAAACAAATTCCTCCTTTCACAGGTAATTAAACGAGAGACCTAAAAGATTCTGGTGCTCTTTCTACAGACTATTAATTTTATAAATAAAAGAACTGAAGTGAGATTAGGTTGCAGGGAAAAACAGGCAAAATTTGTGGACTGTAAGACCCAATAGAAATTGTGTTAATTGACATTTTATCGCAGAGAAAGTATGGATGGGAACGATGAAAGTCAAAGATTGTCACCACTGCTATCGCTCTGCTTTGTGATTTTTAACTACTTGGGTGACTCTTGAGGCGAGTGGAGCTGCGCACATACCATTAACTTCCAAACTGCATATGAAGTATTTGTAGTAGTGAGAACAGAAAGGACGCTCAAAATGTAGGTAAAGAAAGGAACGAGCCTGTCCAGAGGGTTCTGAGGGGACCAGGGGGAGGGAAATTAGGACGCGTTGGCCAAGCAGGTGCCTAGGAGGTGCGAGCTGCGCAGCAGGTAGCAGTGGCAGGGAAGAAGCCGGGTACGTGGCTCCAGAAGGCCAGGGAGGGGAACGGAGACCGGGGAGAGAAGGCACCGTGGGGAAAACTGCAGGAGGAAACCGAGGCTGACCTAGTGAGCAGCGAAGACCTTCTAGAAGGAAGGAGAAGGCACCAATGCAAGCTTACAACCAGACTAGGGATTAGGGAAACAGTATAAACAAGCTTAAGGGGAAGACGCGTGTGCTGACTAGAAATGGGAAAGGGCGCGCGGGGAGATGGGAAGCGAAGTGAGGTCCTAGGGCAGTGGGCAGGTGAGGAGAGGCTCGGGGGTTGAGAGCCGAGGTAGCGCGGCTCGCGAAGGCAGGGGCGTCTGCTGAGTCAGAGGCCCGCAACAACCTGGCTGCGCAGGGGGCGGAATGGTGAGCGCGTGGGCGGGCCGGGAGGCGGGGCCTACGCCTGACGTGTCCCGAGGCCGCTGCGGCCGCGGGCCGGGCGGGGCGGCGGGAGCGGCGGCGGCCGCGGGGGAGGGGCACGGCGTCAGCGCGTCGCCGGCTGGGCCGCGCTGGTGGCCAGGAGGGAGAGACTAGGAGGAGGAGGAGGAGGAGGAGGTGAGTAGGCTCCGGGCTGAGGAGCCGCGCGGGCCGGCAGGGAGGCGGGGAGCGCGGCCCCTCCCCTCCTTGGCGCCCGCCTCGCGGGGCCGCGCGGCTTGGAGTTCCCAGAGGGGCTGCGGCGGCGGCGGCGGCGGCGGCGGCGGCGGCGCGGGGAGCCGGGGGGCGGAGCTGAGGGCTGCGCGGGCGGCGCGCTTCCCGGACGCACGCGCTGCGTTCGCGGTGCCGCCGTCCGCCCCGCGCCCTGAGCCGGGCACCGCGGCTGCTGTGTCTCAGTCCTGCTACGCGCTGGCCATTTTCTGACTTCCTTTTCTTGGGTTCTGCGCGCCTTGCGGGCCGGCTTCCCGCAGCCAGCGCGCCGCAGCCGCCTCGTCGCGCGGCCGGTGAGGGTGGCTGGGGGCGCGTCGCCTTCTAGCGGGGAGGAGGGGGGGCTGGCCTCCCGGTCTTGGCCAGAGGAGCGGAGGGACCTCCTTGCCGACCACGAGACTGCCGGGCCAGTGGTCCCTCGCGCCGCGCGCCGCCAGGTCTTCCTGAAGGACCCTTTGCGCCTGGCCCCATTATCGCCCTAACTCTCCTGACCTCAGCAGCCCCTTAGTCAGCGGAGGCTAAAGACCTCGCTCACTCTGCGCTCTCCCCGCCGCCTTCCCTCCTCTGACGATCCCGCATATACTTATTTTAATCGGGACCCAGGCAGTCTGTTCGGGCGGGGGAAAGGTACTCTGAATTTGTCCTGTAAATCCAGCCGTGTACCCAATAGCGAGGTTGCAGTACTACGTTAATTTAGCCTTTAGTCTAGAGGGAGTTCTTTTTTTTTTTTTTTTTTTTTGGTCTCTCCTCTCTGGCAAAGGCAACTTTTAGTTTTCTGAGAACTGTACTGCATTACATTGTCTTTGAAATAATTTTTAAGTTAGCGCTTGGAGGCAGTGTGATGGGAGGTTCAAAGAGAAGGCTTTACACTTTTTCCTCCACCTGTATCACAGTTTGAAATGGAAAACGTGCGTTGACGGTGATTTTCCACACCATGTGGGTTGCAGAATGCAGCCCCCGTGAGCCGTGGCTCTCCTTGGTTATTGGGTGCTACCCCTGAAGTTGATTTTAAAGTTCAACAGAATGGTCAGGTAAAGGAGCTGTTGAAAAGAAGTCCAGTATAATTCAATAGAGCCATTTTATTGGATTCTATTAACCTGTTTAACCTTAAGCTAGAGCATGGCAGGAGTTTCATGTAGGAACCCACATACCAAGTGCAATATTGAATTTTAATTAGTGCATTCCAGGTTTGATGTGGAATAGATTCACATTTCTCACTGCCTTTCATTATATATTTTCCTTAGGATCTTGTATTTAAGAAACAGTTTTAGTATTGAGGGTGGGAGGAGTACCCTTTGAATCATGAAACTTTCTTTGACGAACTTGAAAACTGGGTAGGTAAAATGTGAACCGTGATACTGAGATAAAGTAGGAAGCTGAGTTTTATAGCATTACCAATTTGAGAAGTTAAGAAGTCTTTTTTACTCCTGTTTTGAAACCGTGTTGACATCTTAATCTGACGGACTGCAGAAGTACAGAATTTTCTGTTTGTGAGGAACTTCAGCAGTTAACTATTAATTATTATTATTAATTAATTTATTGCAACCCTATTATTTTGCAGAGTAAAAGTAATCCAAGTTTCCTGAAGAGATTTAACATGAACTGAATAGAACTAGTTGACTTAACCGAACACTTAGGTAGATCATTCATACCTCCCCAATGGATATTTTTGTACCAAAATTTTGTTTTGATTTTGATGTCTTAAAAACAAAAGAGCCAAGTAATTACTAACGTTGAATTTTTTCCCCGTGTTTTGAGTATATGCCTTAGTTTGTGATTTGGAGTCATTAGATCAAATGATACAAATTATATTTAGGCAATCTTTACATTTTATCAATTGAAACAGTACTTTCCAGTTCGTTTGAATTTAGTAACTATTTTCACTTCGAGAATGTTTATTCATATTCTTGATTCAGACAGTCTGTGTCAATTCCAGGAGATTGGCATTGCAAGAGTCCTAGGGTTATGGTGTATGTAACCTTGATATTAATTAGGAAGAAAGGTCCTATACACACGGAGTCATCGAATTCCAGCATCCTCAGCTCCCTTTTGGTAGTGGTCCTCAATGCAGAAGTCCCCAGGTCCTTGCTGGGGTAGGGTGAATTCTTTGCATCTCCCACTCCAGTGTTTACTGCAGGTGTTTAGTAGATACTCTTTGGCTTGTGTGCATTTTCCCTGGTGCGGCTTCATGTAAGGTGGGCTGTGTTTTATTCATCTTTGTATGCTTCATGTCAAGCGAAGTGTACTTCTTAATGCTTGTGGTTTTGTTGGGCTTAATCAAATTTAAGAAAGTAGCAGAGTGCTTGGAAGTCATGAATCATGATATTATAAACTTGAAATACCTCATTTCCGTTTTTGTGTTGAACAGATACTCTGTTAGGCTGAATTCCAATATTGAAAGAGGTAGCAGGTATCTAATATTTTAGATAAATTGAGGCAAGAGCTTAACATTGAGAATTTTGTTCTTTAACATACATTACCCACTGTGATACTGGAAAAGGACACCATTATTTAAATTTTTTGATAGGACACCTCAGGTGAGCTAAAATAATACAAATTTTCCACTGGAGCAAAGTTTGAGAATCGTGAATTGAATGACCCTAATTGTTACTGTACCCCACATTTTAAGGTCTTGGTTTCACTTTATAAAGATATATTTTTCAGTACATAGACTTCTGGAAGCAACATGACTTATGGAGTTCAGACCCCTGTGGTCAGCTGTCCTGAAATGATATTTTAAACAGTTTTTGGCTGATGCCTTGTGCTTCATGGTGGGGATAATGAAAACAAACAAACCCCAAACCAAACAAACCTTACTGTATTTTCTTTTTCCCTTAGGCTTATATTCTTTCTTTAATAGATTATTATAGTGTGCTTTGTTTATTAAAAAAAAATTACTGAGGAAATTTTTCAAGCATTTCTTTTGGAAAGTACCACCACTCCACCCTTCGAATAGCCTTGGCAAGTAATGTTTGGGCAAATGCAGGGCCATTTCCATAGTGTGATTCCTATTTGAGTATGTTGAGTTATATGAATAATAGTTTTCATAGGGACATCATCTTTGGACTACATGCCTTTTTTTTTTTCCCCTCCTGATACTATTACTGAAAACAATTGTACAGTAGAGTATGATAGTGCTTAATTTGTAGGGAGCAAATAATTTCCTATCTATCACTGCTGGTTCCTGTGTCAGTCCCAGGCTACCTGGCCCACCCACTCCCTGTTGTCTTTTCCACCCACTTCTTGAATTGATTTTTAAGGTTGAAAATACCGTAAGATCTCCGCCTCTTCAGGAGGTGGGATCTGGAATTATTCTGGTGCCCTCAGCATCCATTGCTCACAGAGGTATGGTGTCTTATTATATCCTTGGCATGTACTCACTTTGACTGAGTTTCAAAATGAGATTCTCATTTTGAAAAATGCTTTCATTCATCAGGAGTTTTGAAATATATGGCATAAACATATTAGGGAAGTATGTGTGAAGCATCTAGAATATATTAATATAGATTTAGATGGAATTAGGTTATAGAATCAGACAATTGATAAGAATTAGTGAGACTGTCTAGTCGTTTTCTCCCACACTTGAAGGTCACACTTAAGTCATTTAAACTCAAGATTACAATTTTTTTGAGTACTTATTTTTAAAAGTGAAGCAGTTCTGCAGTATTTCCTTAGCATAAAATAATCCATAGAGTTGATATATTTCTTTTATTATTCCTTTTTGTATTCCAAATCCCTTGTGGACCTGGAACCTTGTCTTGAGCCTGCTCCAGAGCTCTCCCTCTCCTCGCCATCCTCTCTTCCCTCAGGGAACTTGGACCTGGTCTTGTCCATGGTGGACGGTTGGGGTCCTACTTCAACTGGGGCAGAACTAGCAGAGTCAAGATACTTTGATACTGCTTCTCAGACTCACACTCACTGGATTGACTTCTTAGGTACTGAGGACAGGACAGCTGAGAGCTGGGCTCTCTGGCTGTCATAATTTCAGCTTTTTTTGAGGGTCAACTTTCATTTGCATCTGACGCTAGGACACCCTGGTCATCCAGTCATTACGTAGATCCCCTTCCTGACTACCCTGCTCTTGGGTCTCTGCCTTCGTAGCTGAGTTACTTACTGGGTGATTTCTGTCCAGTTTCAGTGGTAACTAATTATTTTCAGGTGTTTGATTTTCTACCCAGGTTTTCTCTCAGTTTTGAGCTTTCATTTGACCAAGTATCTGTTATACTTTCCCATAGCACATTTGTTCGTTATCTGTCTTTCTTTCTAGACTGTGTGTACCCAGAGTGTTGGGACCGAATTTGTGCTGTTCCTGTCGGTGTCCTCAGCACTTAGTACAGTACCTGGCACATAGCAGGTGATAAATAAATATTGATTGGATATAATCAATGGTATGTTATCAGTATGGGAAACCAATTTTCATATAGAAATTGAGAATTCATAACAAGAAGTTCAGACATTTCATTGCCATCATAAGTACTAGGGAGTCTGTATATTTTAAATTATAAGCATATCCACATACAAAATAGCATCATTAGTCATCTTGCAGGGAGTTTATTTAAGAAGAAAATGTATATAATTGTCACCATGTATTGTTAGGTGTTGCACATTTCTGTTTTTCTGGAGTTTCATTAAATGTATATTATTTTATATTTCTTACAAATAGAAGTTTTATGGCACTATAAAGAAGTGAATTTAATGGCCCTTTTTTTTTTTTTTTTGCGGTACGCGGGCCCCTCACTGTTGTGGCCTCTCCCGTTGCGGAGCACAGGCTCCGGACGCGCAGGCTCAGCGGCCATGGCTCACGGGCCCAGCCACTCCGCGGCATGTGGGATCTTCCTGGACCGGGGCAGGAACCTGTGTCCTATGCATGGGCAGGCAGACTCTCAACCACTGCGCCACCAGGGAAGCCCTAATGGCCCTATTTTTGTGCATTAGTAATTATATACTAAAGAGTAAATTCTCATTAAAAGGCCCTTAAATGCCTGCTCATAAAAAAAGAGAGACCTCTTTGATTTTGTTCTCCATACAATCCCAGTTATTATACTGAGGCAAGTCATCAAACTCTTTAGTAGTCTAAACCTTTAATTTGGTTTCAGAACAGTAGTCATGTATTGAATACCCAAATTACCATGTCTTTAACAAGTAATGCAGACACTTATTAAAAAAGGAATGACCATAACTTTTCGTGTAGAATTTCTTGTGCTAATTTTTTAAAGAGGACTGTTGAACTGCATTCCCCATGAAGGCCAAAATCTCATACTTTAAAGGATAGTGGAGTATACATTTATGTGTAGAGAGGAGGGGGTGGTAATTTTTGTAGTGGAATTTTTAAGTGGATAGTTTACTAATTATGTTGAGGTAAACACTTTACAACTCTAAGAGGAAAACTTCAATTATCTGAATGAGATGAGGTACATGAAATTAATTCAGATACGTGGGGGAATCCTTAGTGTAAATGATGCATGTCAAGGGCCATGACCTCAATCTTGATTTTTTTTTTTTTTTCTATATATGTCAGCTGGTTTTACATTACTAGATTCTGATTCTTTTTGATCATGCTGGGAATCATTGATGGAGGAGGTAAAGTTTGCTCTATAATTTTTTTTTTCTTTTGCTGCAGAGGGAATCCAGAATATCGTATTCTGTGACAAGTATAATTGCTCATCTCTCACCTGTACTGCCTGCCCTTTTAGGAGGTACACCACAGCCTCCCATTTTGTCACCTTCCTGTCAAACATCAAATGTGTTTGGGGACTCCTTGAGAATACACTTGATTTGAAATTAAAGCCACACTCCTCTGTCCAGTCTCAAGATGTTTTCCTGCAAGTTGTTGCAACAAGTTGTGAGGGTGAATTGAGCTGGATAAAACCTTGATTCTTCTCCTGTCCCCCTTGGGCTTTAATGTTTAAGCAGCAGTTTGCACTGTAAGCCCTTGAAATAGAAACAAGCATTGGGGCATAACCCCTGACCTTTGCAAATCCTAACTTGAAATGAAAATTTTTGTGATTGATTAGAATGTTTTAGGAAAATGATTTCTGCTGCCATTTACTAAGGTTTGCAGCATTCCTGGGCTCCTGGCATCTGAAAGTTATTGTGCAGTCTGTAGATAGTCTGTGTAGCTGTGGTGACATTTTCCTCTAGGCTTTGTTTTTTTTGGTATGTTTTGTTTAAACAGAGGTAAGCTCATCTTAGCAGCAGAGATGTGTGCTGACACCTCTGTAAGTGAATTTTACTTCTTTCTTCAGCATTACCTATAGATGCTTTACTTAAACCACCTCAGAACATGGCTCTTTATTTTCAGCATCACCAGCTTCCTTTTCACCTCTTGGTCTTTGAGATACAAGACGGTTCATATCATGATTGCCTTGGGTAGAGTGGATATGATATCAGCAAGCTCTGTATAGAGACCTTGTGAGCAATTTCTAGTTCATTGCCTGAGACCTTCTTAAATACATGCAGGCAATGTGATTGAAGAGTTTAGGCTTCAGGGTCAGTCCAAACTGATTTTGACTCTGTACCATTTATGAACAGCATGTCTTTGGGGGAAGTTAGTTACTTCTCTGGGTTTCAGGTTCCTCATCTGTACTATAGGAATAATACCAGCTTAGTGTATTGAGTTTTTTTTTAAAGAGTAATCTTAGCTGTATTGATTTGTTGTCATGTGCAGATAAGTGTTTAATAATGTGAATTAATGAACTATCTGGATCATACACGATTTTAAAAAGAAGTAGATTTTGTTCCATTTGATAACAGAGATAGTCAAGTAAGCAAGAATTATTCCAAATAGAGGTCTTGCACAGTTGACTTTGTTTTTCTTTTATTCCTATAACTGCTTTGCTATTATGTTTTATTTATTCATTTTTATGTGTTTATTTTTTTTTAATTTTTATTTTTTATTGGGGTAGAGTTGTTTTACAATGTTGTATTCGTTTCTACTGTACCGAAAAGTGAAGTAGAGTTCCCTGTGCTATACAGCAGGTTCTTATTAGTTACCTATTTTATACATATTAGTGTATATACGTCAATCCCAGTCTCCCAATTCATAACCCCCCCCC
>NW_006795112.1:1877138-1943592 GCF_000442215.2 Lipotes vexillifer | reverse complement strand
CCCCCCCCCCCCCCACCGGCCTTCCCCCCTGGTTTGTTCTGTACATCTGTGTCTGTATTTCTGCCTTGCAAACCGGTTTATCTATACCATTTTTCTAGCTACCACATGTATGCGCTAATATACGATATTTGTTTTTCTCTTTCTCTTTTGAAAGTACGTAAGACTTTTGCAACAATCTACTTATATACAAAGGATATACCAATATGTGGGATAGGGAAGCAGAATGTGGAGTGTACTTGCTGGAGTAAGACAGTCTTGGATTTGAATATAGATGATCTAACATTTGAGTAACCTTGGGCAGGGTTCTTTACTTTTTTGATTAAAAGTTTTCATCTGTAAAATGGGTATTAAAGTTTAAAGAGTTAAAAAGGGAAAAAAGGATAATAAAAAGGTTGTTAAGACTTAAGAGATGACGTACGCAAAATATTGAGTAAAGCTGGAATCCATAAATACTGATAATTGTTATTATGACTTTGGAAAAGTGGCTTTACTTCTCTGGACCTCAAGCTTCCTCATCTGTAACATGAATATGTGAGAAAATTAATAGAGTTATTATGAGTATTAAATGAAATAATACATGTAAGAACTCATTAAATGTTAATTGCTGGGCTTCCCTGGTGGTGCAGTGGTTGAGAGTCCGCCTGCCGATGCAGGGGACGCGGGTTCGTGCCCCGGTCAGGGAAGACCCCACATGCCGTGGAGCGGCTAGGCCCGTGAGCCATGGCCTCTGAGCCTGCGCGTCCGGAGCCTGTGCTCCGCAACGGGAGAGGCCACAACAGTGAGAGGCCCGCGTACAGCAAAAAAAAGAAAAAAAAAAGTTAATTGCTACTGTTATTTATATTATTATTAATTGAGTTTCAGAACAAATTGGACCAATTTTGAGTCAAAATGAAAGAATTCATACAGATATTTAATATATTTTTTATGTTGGGGGATATTTACTATGGATTTGGGGATGGCAAGTTATCATTCATTAGCTTTCAATGTTTCCTTAAGACAGCAGTTGTGGTATACAGGCCTTTTGGGGTCACTGAGACCCTTTCAGGGGGTCCATTAGGTTAAAACTATTTTTATAGTAATACTGTTTGCCTTTTCCACTGTTTTTACATTTGCCTTGCTGATACTAAAGGAATAGTGGGTAAAACTGTGGGTATCTTAGTAGATATTAAATGGCAGTGGCACCAGGGTGTGCTAGTAATCATTGTATTCTTCACTACCACGCATTCACTGTAAAAACAAACAAACAAAACCCAAAAACTCAAAAAGCCAGTGTTACTTGGGTGTCCTTAATGAAGCAGTAAAAATTATTAGTTTTATTAAATCTTGATCCTTGAATGCATTGTTTTAATATTCTATGTGATGAGATAGGAAATATGCAGAAGGCACTTCTGCTGCATATCCAGAGTACATTGTTTGTCTCAAGGAAAACCCTTATGTGTTCTTTTGAGTTGTGAGCTGAGCTAGCCGTATTTTGCATGAAACATTTTTACTTGAAAGAATGACTACCAGACAAACTAGGATTATTTAGACTTAGGTATTTGGCAGTGATTTTCTTGAAAATGAACACAGTGAGACTTGTCACTTCATGGCAAAACAATAGACAATATTTGTTGCTGATGATAAAATTGAGCTTTCTAGTGAAAATTAAAATTTTGGAAAACTTAAGTCAACTGCTGTGCTCTTGTCAGATTCCCAGTACTTAAAGAGTTTTCTGATGGGATGGGTGGTGATATTATGAATGTGAGTTTTTGCTATGGTATTAATTATGTC
Organism: Lipotes vexillifer; assembly: GCF_000442215.2. NCBI lineage: Eukaryota > Metazoa > Chordata > Mammalia > Artiodactyla > Lipotidae > Lipotes > Lipotes vexillifer. The sequence goes on along the minus strand of NW_006795112.1, from coordinate 1,941,822 downwards.
AAGATTTTCAATATTTATATAACTCAATGAATGAATATTTTCAAAGTGATCATTGTTACAAAATTATGGTAAAAGACCCTTATAAAAAACAAGTAACAGAATACAAAAAGCTTATGTGATATTAGATTTCATATTACAGCTAACCGAAAACTCCTACTTGTCAAGTTTTGGTGTAGTATCAAAGAAGAACATCCATAGTTATCTGAAAATGATATTAATATTAACATATACTTTCTTTTTTCTCACTGCATGTATGTGTGGAGCTATTTTTTTTCATGTAGTTCAATCAAAAAAACAATGTATCATAACAGATTGAATGTAGAAGCAGATATGAGAATCCAGCTGTCATCTGTTAAGTTAGACATGAAAGAAATTTGCAAAAGTTGTAAAACAGTATTATTTTTATCACTAAGCTTTTTTTTGTATAATAAAGTAATTTTTCATAAAATATATTCTCATACCAAATGTCATTAAAAATTTAAAATGAATCAGTAAAGCAGAACATATTTTGTCACAAAACTGGAACTTAATCATTGTTTTGCACATTCTAGAAATGGAAAATATTCTATTTCATTCAACAAATACTTGCAGAGTGTTTTGAATAAGCATTTCCACCTGCAGGAACTCAGTGTAGGTAGGGAGATAGATGTCTTCATTTTCAGATACTAACAATTCACTGAAACAAGTGCTTTAATAAACATCTGTTCAAAGTTGCATATTTTTTTCCCCAAAAAAAGGTAGCAAACTAAGTGCCATTTTATAACCTGATTTTTTCCCCTATTAACACTATAGAGCAAATCTTTTTTCATGTTAATGTTTATAGATCTATGACGTCATTTTATAATAGTGAAAAATTGGAAACAACCTAAATGTCCCATGGATGGGAGAATCAGCTCAATTGTGTTGCATCTCTTATATCAATTTTTAAATTAAATTATAAATCACGCTTTAAAAAAATTTAAAATGAATAGTTAACATTTTCACCTTTAATTACTAATATGGTAAATATTGATAATTATAACTCATTAACAAAAGCTCTTGGGAGTCCTCAATTTTCAAGAACACAAAGGAGGCTGATACTAAGAAGTTTGAGAACTGTTTCTTTAAGGAATGGTGGCTAGATTCATCAAATGAACAAAGTTCTAAAGTTTTAATATTTTGCGTATTTCTTTGGAATATGGACTACATACCTCTAGTTTCTTTTCCTGGTTGTAATGATATGTCACTGGATGGAGTTCTGTGTCATTCTCCAAGTAGGCAGAAGGTTCCTGTGTGTGATTTTAAAGAAGATTTTCATTTTTATTTAAGATCACTGCTACCTATATTTTTGCTACCCAGAGTTGAGATAATGGTTAATGGTCACTTTATCAGCGAATTCATTCTTGATACCACTCTTTTGGTTGCGAACTATTCATGCAGTTTTAAGCGCTGTTTACCATGGCAGGCTACTTAAGGGTTGTAGTGAAATTCACTTTGGTGAAAATAAACTGCTGTTTTCTCTGAAGTCTTTACACTAGGCTAATCTGTCTGCTGTGAAGTCTTCCTGACATTTCATAGCTATTTTCTAGATGGTCAGTCCACAACTTGTGAATGTGTTTGTGAATTAGTTATTTGCCAACAATATAATATGAATTACAGATGGGTTCCATAGTGCCATTGATACTATGGACAGAGCCTCATTGTGGATTATTAACATCTTTCTTTGGGGAGTTATATTCTGACTCCTAGAAGTCTAGCCAAATAAATTACTCCATTGCAGTCCAAGAGTGGCAAGAAACCCCCTTTTCCCGCTTACAATAGAAACAGGAGTGCTAAAGCTTTAATAGAAGCAAGAGAGGCATTCTGAAGCAATGCTCAAGAGACACAGGTTATCCTAGGCACCCCAGGTGGGTAGAAAGGGTGGTGAGTAACCCTCTCAGGTGAAGCAGGTGTAGAAACTTTGGGTCAACCAGCAATGGTGGAGGGAAGAAGAAGGGATATTCTAGATACTGCTTGCAGGTGATAGATACCCTTTTGTGGCAGTTGCTAAAAAAGTAAGGGATGGGTAGTCCTAGGTTGGGAAATCCATATGTATAGAGTTTTGTTGTGTTGTGCTCTTATGTTTGGTTATCGTATGAACTGAACTCAAGAAATAGAACGAAAAGCCAGTTGGGAAGGTTGAACTCATAGATTTATAGGCCAGAGGTTTGAATGTGAAAGGAAATGATGAACTCCAGGGGCATTCATAATCAGAAAGAGCTGTGGAAGCCAGGAGGGTGTTGGAATATGCAAGCTGTTCACAAGGGCCCCAAACAAATTCATGTTACAGGGTGGCTGTTAGGGCAGGGGTAGAAGTGGTGATCAGCTGGCACAGTTCAGTCAAAGAATGCTGTGACTCAGCCTGCTGCCTTAGGGTCTCTGGTAGGAAGTATAGACTTTTAAGAGTGGTATCCACACAGGAAACCTGTTATGGGGATTGGTGGATATAAAGCAGAAGTCGAGAACCAGGAGAACCTGTGCACACAGATGAGGCCAACTTGGGAGAACTAGAATTTGACCTGAAGTTGAGCTTGTCTTCTTTCTGCTCAAGGGCATTGTTTGACCCCTTGGATTGAGGCAAGGCTGAGCCAAAGTGGGAAGCAGAGTGACCATAGCTAGCTGTGTGTAGTGGAGTGACAGACCTGCCCAAGAAATATTTGTTAAACCAATGGATGGAAGTAAGGCAGGGGAACAACTGGGTCATTACACTCATGTTCTTCACGCAACAGACACTAGGCATCATATTACCTACCCACTAAATATTCTCTAGGCTAGGGGTCAGTAAACTTCTTTTTTAAAGCACCAGATAGTAAATATTTTAGGCTTTATGGGTGATTGTGGTCTCTGTTAAGTTTGCCATTGTAGTGTGAAAGCAGCTGTAGAAAAATCCATAAATGAATGAGTAGCTATGTTCCAATGAAACTTTGTTTATGGAGACTGGAATTTGAATTTCATGTAATTTTCGTATGTCGCAAAATATTGGTCTTTTAAAAAACTATTCATCCATTAAAAAATACAAAATCCATTCTTAGATCATAGCTGTGTACGAACAGGCAATGGACTGAATTTTGGGCCACAGGCTCTGATCTTTGTTTTAGGCAAATAAATGACTATCAGTTATGATGCAGAAAGCGTATTAGCATTACTGAAACAGATGTTCTCTAGGACAGTGCTGTTGGTGACACTGTCTTGTTTTATAGGTGACACTGATACAAATCCGTTCAAGAATTTAGATGTGACATCTGCAGCAGGTTCAGATCTCTCAGCTATAAGACAAACTGGATACTTCATAAAGATTGTCATCTATTATGCACAGAAAGCCAAAATCCGTTACTGAGATTGTCTGGGTGAACTGCCTGCTGGGTCCAGTGATGCACTAGTAGACAGAGAAGTTGAAAAAGAAGGCTGGCATGTTCTTTGGATGACTGGCAGAATGTGACACCAATATGGCATCGAGCCCTACTGTGATTCCAAGGACTGCATGACTAAATAAAAATGATTTTTTTGGCAGGGGTGGTTCAAGTAACTTTGATCTTTACTTGGGGAATGTGTAATGCATTATCATTCCAAAGTGACACATGGTGATTGCTTTGGTAATCAGACTTTAAAGATCCTGTCTGTTGATGGATTTTAATGTATTACAGTTATCACCTTTTAGTATTGGGCTTTTTTACACTAAGGGTAATATTGTAAAGAGAAACATCTGCTTAACCTAAAAAAATTAACCTAAAAACGTTAATTTAAGGACTGTGATTTCACATGGAAGTTTTTGCTTGGGGGCTTTTTGAAATTTTGCTCTCCCTAGAGTGTTTAAAATATGCTTCTATTTGTAAAAAGCTACTGCTCCCAGAATATTCTAGGAGAATATCCTTTTGTGTAGACTACTGAAATCAATAGTAAGTAGAAAATCGTATTCTACAGTGCTAATGTGCATAGAACATAGTATAAATTAATACTACTACTATTAATAAATTAATGTCTTCAGACCTATTAAATAAATTCACTTAAAATGATTTAACAAGGGCTTCCCTGGTGGCACGGTGGTTGAGAGTCCGCCTGCCGATGCAGGACACACGGGTTTGTGCCCCGGTCCGGGAAGATCCCACATGCCACGGAGTGGCCAGGCCCGTGAGCGATGGCCGCTGAGTCTGTGCGTCCGGAGCCTGTGCTCCGCGATGGGAGAGGCCACAACAGTGAGAGGCCCGTGTACCGCAAAAAAAAAAAAAAAAAAAAAAAAATTTAACAAGCAGATGTGAACTGGAAATAAACATATGTATTTTCTAGAACTATTGAATCACAAGAAAACTGGAACATCAAAGTACTCTCTGAACCAAGTCACTGTTTTATTTGGTTAGAGTCCCTGCTTTTGGCATACATCTATTTATACCAGTTATAGAGGATTTGAAAGCAGTGCTGGGAAATGAGGTGGGTGGATTCTCTCAAAGTTGAATCCCATTTTTTCCCTCAGTGAGGCTTCAACAGTTTTTTCATCTAGTATTCAACAAAAACTCTGGCAGCTGAGGATGTAAAACATAGATTACATTTTATATAGTTCATACAGCTCATCTACAAACAGAAAAAGATTTCCTCATGACTTACCTTGAAATCTATTTAAGGCCTATACTAATCAGTTTGTCAGTGTGCCACTGCTACTACTGCACATTATTGGTCAGAGTGCAGTGCAACTAACAACCATCCTGCTAGGAAAAAGATTTGCAGATTGCTGAATAGTGGAAGTTACACACATCTAATTTACAAGTCAGATTAGTGATGAGAGTCATATGAAGTTGATTTTATGGTTTTTAAGCTAGTTTTTCATTGAAGCAATGCCTATAACTGAGGGACAGGTGTGTTGTAACATTTGAATGCCTTAAACTCTTGAATCCGGAATGAAAGTTGTCTTATAGATGTTCAGATCCTAAAACTCAAGGATTTTGAAATAAAATGCTGTCATTTATTGTGCCATAATTGAACTGCCCTGCAGATTTTATTTTGGATCATTGTGATTAATATTTGGAAAACTTTACCATTTTCAAATATAAGGCATTTTAGGAAAGACTATGATTGTGTGTGTGTGTTTGTTTAAATAGAGCAGCAAAACACTTTTACTTTATAGATATATTTAATAAGAAATACATGGATTTAACATTGGTAGACCATTCAAATCAGGAATTCCACTGTCATCTTCTGGAAACCTTCCATAAAAGGGAGGAGACAATAAATAGATCCCTTTGTAGATTGCAATTATTATTTTTTCCTAAACTTTCTTCAAAATATACAGAAGGATGCAGAGCTATAGCTTGATAGGTTACAGTTATTCTTATTTCACCTGTACTTACTGGAATTGAGAAGACCTCTCATAGAAGTGAGTATGAAAAAAAGTAGTGAATTGCAGAAAGGAAGTGCTGTTTATTGGGATTTGAGAACATTATTTCAGACAAGCATCTGTGTTCGTCTTTTTTTTTTTTTTTTTTGCGGTATGCGGGCCTCTCACTGTTGTGGCCTCTCCTGTTGCGGAGCACAGGCTCCGGACGCGCAGGCTCAGCGGCCATGGCTCATGGGCCTAGCTGCTCCGCGGCATGTGGGATCTTCCCAGACCGGGGCATGAACCCGTGTCACCTGCATCGGCAGGCGGACTTTCAACCACTGCGCCACCAGGGAAGCCCTGTGTTAGCCTTTTAGATGGTTCTTGGGCCAATAATTGACTTGAATGTAATCAGGAGAAGAAGAAAATCCAGTTTTAAAAATTTATTTTTGGCTGTGTTGGGTCTTCGTTGCTGCATGCAGGCTTTCTCTAGTTGCAGCGAGTGGGGGCTGCTCTTCGTTGTGGTGTGTGGGCTTCTTATTGCAGTGGCTTCTCTTTTGAGGAGCATGGGCTGTAGGCACGTGGGCTTCAGCAGTTGTGGCTCATGGGCTCTGTAGTTGTGGCTAGAGGGCGCTAGAGTGCAGGCTCAGTAGTTGTGGTGCACGGGCTTAGGTGCTCTGCGGCATGTGGGATCTTCCCGGACCAGGGCTCGAACCTGTGTCTCCTGCATTGGCAGGCAGATTCTTAACCACTGCACCACTAGTGAAGTCCAAAATCCAGGTATTTAAAACTAGTTTTCTGTCAGTGGTCAGAAGAATATTTTGTTTTATCTTCCCTCATCCTGCCATGTGGTGAGGTCTTATGAATTGATTTTTGAGATGACGAAACATTGGGATTTATAGGGTCTTGAGAATTCATCAGTTACATCTTTTTGTCCCCAAACTATGTTTTACATAGGACTTCTTTAGTCATATTTATAGGACATAAGAAAGACAGTGAACCTGACTTTCATAGACTCCAAAAAAGACTTCTGAAGAAAGATTACTGTAAGATAAGATGTAGTAGGCATACATTCCTGTGATTATTTAAGTAGAGCAGTGACTACTTAGGTGGATTCTTTTCCCATTTCCTTTTCCCCTAACGTTGTAGTCCCTAGTTAAAGCTGCTTTTCCTTGAGGCGAGTGGGAGGTAACTTTGTGAATGGAGATATTGAGGCTATTGTAGACATCAGGAAATGAGTGGATTGCAAAAGAGAGAATGAGATGGTAAATGTGTTAGGTGATAAGATCATAGATAAGCACTCCTTGTTTGGATTGACAAGGGTGCTAGAGTAAGAATATCAGTAGAATAGAGTTGATTTGTTATTACCTTGTACTATTTATTGTAGAGAATTAAAAACATGTTTTTATATTGGAGTGTAGTTGATTTATAATGTTGTATATTGTTGTACAGAATGTTTAGTTGTAGATACCATATATTTTAATCTGAATTTTAAAGTGGGAATTCTCCATTTTGTGCAGTGACTCTTCACTAAATGTATTTATAATTAAATGAAGTGTTTGAGTATAAATAACATACTAATTTACTAAGATAAAATTTGACCAAATGAGGAACCTCGCTTTTTTCTTTCCCTTGATGTTTAGTCAGTAGCTCCCCACTCTCCTTTTCTGGTATTTTTTTTTTTTTTGTGGTACGCCGGCCTCTCACTGTTGTGGCCTCTCCCGTCGCGGAGCACAGGCTCCGGACGCGCAGGCTCAGTGGCCATGGCTCACGGGCCCAGCCGCTCCGCGGCATGTGGGATCTTCCCGGACCGGGGCACGAACCCGTGTGCCCTGCATCGGCAGGCGGACTCTCAACCACTGCGCCACCAGGGAAGCCGTTTGGTAAATTTTTATTTCATATTGAGTTGCTTAAAATGAAGGGTTCCTTATTATAGGTAAGCAGTACATGTAATGCAGGGGAATCACACCTATCATAAGATGATAGGATGATGACTAAGACTTCTTTGTTTCAGGATTTCAGCTGAAGCTCCAACGCTGAAAATAAAGGGTAGTAAGCATCCTTATATTCTAAAGAGGAATGTGGGGCTTAGTTAAGGAGAACAGGATTGCAGCATCCACTTCCCATACATAAGTGAAATTAGAAGGGGTTTTTTAAAACTGTCATTCAAGTGAAGAATTGTTAATCTAGTGGAGAGTTAGTTCTGTGATATTTCCCTTTTTCTTTCCAAAAGGACCTCTTATGTCCAGTCCAGGATTTGGCTCTGTCTTCCAGGAGGGTAGATTGGTATTTAATTTCTTGTTTGGTTGTTTAATCAGCTACAGAATCGTGTTTCTTGATACTGCAGTGGCAACTTGCAAAGAGTTCTTGAGAGAGCATGGCATACGTTTCCTAGAGTTTGGGGGCGTTCCTGAACTGACTCGTTTCTGGAGGGAAGGAGAGTGGCGGAAGCCAGTGAGATGGCATGTTGAGTGAGAGGGCAGTAGTGGAAAGAGTTGACATTTGCATCTAGCGTAGTAAGAAGGCATAAGTTTTTTTTGTGGACCAAGTGGATGCCATGGGAAGTAACCAGGCTTGAGTAATCTTAATGGATCCTGCCAAGGAAGGCTGCTTGCCCTATGAGGGAATTTTGGGTGGGATAGTAAGAGGTCAGCCTGAGAGTGCATCCCGCACACCAGGGAACTATTCAGCGTGGAGGATCCAGTCTCTTTGCTTGCTGTAACTTAAGGCGCCCCTGCTGGGAAGACCTGAAATGTACTGTCCAAGCTGGGCTTTGAGAATGAGAGGAGGTAGCTATCAATAATTACACAAGTATAACAGATCATCCTGTTTCATGGCTGTCGAGTAAACCCCCGTGGAAGTAGGCACATGGGACACTTGTCCATCTCCCTCTGTCTATCCTGATCTGGAGGAATGAGGAAGTGAAAAAGGAAGTAGAGAAAAGTGAAAGAGCCAGCAAGGATTTTGAAAGAAACTGATTCTGTTCTTTCTCTTGGCTGTCCTGGGCTGAGGCAGGGTACATGGATACTGTTTGAATAAGATATGAAACTGAAGGTATAAATTAGACTAGGTTATATTTTGCAATACTTGAAAATGACTGAGAAGCAGCAGGATTTTTATCTGGGATGTTATGGAGAGATGGGGAAGTGAGATCCAGAGAAGTATATTTGAAGTGATGAAAGGAAATTAGAGCATATATCACGTTGAGTTCATTGTATTTGATCATTTTCTTAGTTTAATAGGATTTTAATTTCATTGAGCAAACCTTTAGTAAGTACCTACAATTTGATCTGTAAGGTACTCAGTTAAGCATTTTAGAGCAGGCAAAGATGAGGAAGATTTTCTGTCCTCAGGGGGTTTCCCCTTTAGTGTAAATAGGTAAACTTAATCCATGACAGAGCAACATAGGTGCTCTAGACCTATAAGGGGCAATGCTGTGGGGATGTGGAAAGAAGTGAATACTCCTGGGGTTCAGGGCAGGTTTTGTGGAGGAGGCAGAGTTTGGGCTGGGCCTTGAAGGAAGAGAATGGTAACAGCTGGGAAGAAGGGCATTCTGGCGTGAGGGAAGAGTTGAAGGCACGGGATTGGGAATGAACAGATGGCTGGGAGGAAGTAATGCTTATCCACACTGAACATTTTACTTTTAAGAAATGGTTTGCATCACCAGTTAAACGTGTTTGCCCATGTTACAATTCCAGTTGAAGTTTGATTTTTTTACATGCCATTTTGCATTTTGTTAGTAATGCACAAAGTATATTCCTTTATGAGATACAGTGTGGAAACGTTATTCACGTTAGAACCTAGATGGTTATAAGCATCAAAACCAAACTTCTAAGTCTGATCACAAAGTCTATTACTTTCCTTGATTTAAAACAGTAAAATGTAGAGAAGATGATGATTTTTACATACGATCTTGAGCATTTGGCAGTGCAATTAGTTTCATAACAAGTGATTGTTTTTTAAAGCCTTCCCAGAATAAGAATGAGTATCTTGATGCTAGTGTCACTTTTAAATAGCTATATTTCCAGGAATGTGTCTGTTCACGTTGTTATCTTAAATACACACCTTATCTATCCATATTGCTGTACTTCAGATGTGAAAGTAAAAATAAAGGTGTGAAGTGCCTAACAGACTTGTATGGATTTATGTAAATCAGAAAACACACAATCCATTAGTGCTGAGGCCCTAATGTATTAAATTCAAGTATGGATTATTTCCTAAAAGTTTTATACACACACACATGCACACACACACGCACACAGCGTGATACCCAGTGATTGGTTAACTTTGCAAAAAAAAAAAAAATTGTAAGAGTTTTTTTTCCTCTGAACTTCAGACACATACCCAATTGTCTTGTGGTACCTCCATATGGTTAGTTAAAGGTATTTAAAATACTCAAAACTGAATTGATCTTTTTACCCAAACTTGTTTCGTCTTTAGTCTTCCTCATCTAAGTTAATGACAATTCCACCCATGTTACTCTGACCAGAAACCTTGGCGTCATCTCTGACTCTTCTGTCTTATATCTACACTTCATCTGTCAATAGTTCATGTTGACTCTTCATCAGAATACGTCTAGAATTTGAATCTGACCACCTTTCACCACCTCCACTACTGCCTCATCAACCTATTATCATCTCTTACTTGCATTTTTTTTTTTTTTTTTTAGCTGTGCTGAGTGGCATGCAGGATCTTAGTTTCTGGACTAGGGATCAAACCTGTACCCCCTGCAGTGGAAGCGCAGAGTCTTAACCACTGGACCACCAGGGAAGTCCTTACTTGGATTATTTTAATAGTCTCCTAACTAGTCTCCTAGCTTCCTCTTACAATCCTCAGCTCAATGTGTAACCCAGCACTTCAGTCTAGTCTCAGTGCAGTAGCCAAAATAATCACAATTAAAACATACGTCAAGTCTTGTCTTTGTTCAATTCAAAACTTCAATTGTTTCCTTTCTCATTCACTGTAAAAACTAAAGTCTTTGTAGTAGCCTATAAGGCTCTACATGATCTTGCCCCATCTGCAATCTCATCCTTTGACTGTGTTGACTACCCCCCATTCACAACCTGACTATTGTTCCTGGAATAGCTGGCCTCAGGGCCTTTGCATGTGTTCTTCCCTTTGCCTGGAATGCTTTTTCCCCTAGATAACTGCTTAGCTTATTCCCTAACTTTTCTTGGGTCTTTATTGAAATGGTACATTCCTAGTGAGACCTTCCTTAACCATTTTATTTAAAACATACGCCTCCTTCCAGTTGCATTATTTTTCTGGTTAGCACTTTCCTCAACTAATTGTATATTTCACTTTTACTTTTTTTATGGTCAGTCTTTTTAGGATGAAAGCTTGATGAGGGCAGGGGATTTTGTTTTGTTTACTACTGTACCACCCCATATAGAATCATTCTTGGCACATAGTTTGTACTTGAATACATAATTATTGAATAAATAAAAGACAATAAAAATTTATTATATGGGGGTTAAACCTGTAGTAAAACCTGATGTACACTTATTGGCGTCTTTGGGCAATGATGCTATTTCCAAATGTCTGAATATTACTTTTCCTTTTAAATTTTTAAATCAAATGTATTGGGGTGTAATTGACATAAAATAAAAGGTACTTTAAATGTAGTGTTCAATGAATTTTGATAGATATATACACCTATGTAACTACTATTATGGTCAAGGTATAGAATATTTCTATCACCTCAAAAAGTTCCCTTGTGTCCTTTTGCAGTCACTTCTCCCTCCCTCCCTCATGCTCATTTCCAGGCAACTAGTAATCTGATTTTTGTCACTAGTTTTCCCTGCTCTAAATTTTCATATAAATAGGATCACATACTATGTACTCTTTTCAGCATGATGTGTTTGAAGCTTCTTCCTATGTTATTTTATGTCTTAGTAATTAGGTCCTTTTCACTGCAGAGTAGTGTTCATTGTATAAATGTGCCACAACTTGCTTATCCACTTACCTGATCGTGGACATTTGGGGTATTTCTGTTTTGCCTGTAAGGAATAAGCTACCATGAATGCTCATGTTCAAGTCTTTGTGTCTTACGCTTTAATTTTTCTAGGTTAAATACCCAGAGGTAGAATTGTAGTGACATTTGATAAGCATATGTTTAACTTCATAAGAAACTGCCAAACTGTTTTCAAAGTGATTGTACCATATTCTCCCCAAATGTATGAAAGTTCTAGTTGCTTCACATTCTGGCCAGCACTTGATGTTATCATTCTTTTAAATTCTGACATTCTAGTGGGTGTGTGGTGGTATCTCATTGTGGTTTTAATTTGCATTTCTTTGTTTACCAGTGATATTGATCTTTTCATGTATTTATTGACCATTTTATCTTTTTCTGTGAAGTATCTGTTCAAATCTTTTGGCCATTTTTAAAAATTGGATTGTTTTCTTGTCATTCAGCTTTAAGAGTTCTTTATGTATCTGGATACAGTCAAACATTTTCTCTTGGTCTGTAGATTGTCCTTTTTCTTTGATTAATGGTGTCTTTTGAAGAGCAGAAGTTTCAATTTTTTAATAAATCCATTTTATCAGTGTTTTTTCCTCCCTCCCTTCCTTTTTTGGTTCTTTCCAAGAAATCATTGATTAATTCTAGGTTGTAAAGATTTTCTCCTGTGTTTTCTTCTAGAAGTTTTATAGTTTTACCTTTTATATTCAGTTTCTGGTCCATTTTGAATTAATTTTTGTGTAGAGTGTGAGGTAAGGATCAAGGTCCATTCTTTTCCATATCGAGTTTTCCAAGGATCACTTGTGGAAAAAACTGTCTTTTCTCCTTTGAGTTATCTTGGAACTTTTGTTAAAAATCAACTAATCATATATTTGTGAATCTTTTCCTAGACTCTATTATGTATTGATCTATATGTCTATCATGCCAACACCACACTGTTTAATACTAAGTCTTGAAATGAGTAGTATAAGTTGTCTAACTTTGTTCTTTTTTGAAATTGTTTATGCCCTCGAAATCCTTTCCATTACGATGTCCTTGAAACTATGTTTTATTTTTAATTTATTTTTTGTTGTTCTTGTTACTCATGAAAGGGCATTTTAATATTTAACCTTGGCACCTAAGGCCCTCTCCAGTTAGGCTTTAGTCTACTTTTTCTACCTTTATTTTCTCCTTTTTTTATACCTAACAAGTACTCCAGGGTCCTGGTCAGTATTTCTATATTTACCTCCTTTTCTTTGATAATACTCTTTCCTTTGCTGAAAACCCTTCTTCACCTCTCCCTTTTAAAATCCTAATCATTTTTCAGAGTCTCTCATTTTTTTATGGTGGTGCTTTTCTTACTAGGATATTAGAGTCCTTTAAATATTTGTCACATCCTTCTTAGTAAATTGCAAGCTCATTGACTGCTTTACTCATCGTTGATCCTCCCATAGTGCCTCACTAGCCCAGAGCATGGCACATAGTTAATGTTCTGTAAATATTTATTGAACATTTACATAAAAAATCTTTAAAATAGAAAGCCTTTAGGGTACCTTAAAGTATTAGCTCTCCAGTGTGGCTTGTTGAGTGAATAAGCAGATATGTAAGAGTGTACTACCTGCTGCAGGCATCATGCTGCCCCCCAAATAGATCTTTTCGCACGGCTATAGTTTTAGAGTAGGGAACAGAAAGAAATAAAGGGACCATTATTTCATCTAAATAGTGTTCACCCAGTAAAGTTGGAGGACTGCTGTGGGCAATTACCCATCCTCTGATATAATCTGTATCTTTCTTCTTTTATGACAGTCCTTTAATTTAACCTGTGTTGGGCAACATGATTTTTTATTGAGGACAGGTACTATTTATGGTGCAAGGGTGAACCAGCTAAGCCCTCAATGACCTGTATACAAATGGTAGACACATGGATATTTTCTGTATGCCATGAGTAAGTGCGGAGATGGGTATCATCGTAGAACAGAAGAGGAATACTTGGGTGTTTGGTTGCCCTTTTAGGTTCTCATAGGCCTATATCTAGGTGTATAAATTGGGGAGAACCAAATGTGCTTTGCTTAGCCCAACGTTCACTGACTGAGCAGTCTATTTTCAGATAGTTCTTCAGATACTGAAAGTCATCCGTCATTGCTTAGTTTTATATACTCTTGCATTTATTTATACCTACTGTCGTTTGCTGAGATCATCCCTTCAAAAAACATTTTCTTGAGGAGCCATGATGCGCTGGATGCTAGTGCTGGCACTAAAATAAAAACGACCTGCCTCCTGGAGGAGTGGAACTTTCATGTGAGGCATCAGAGTATTCAACAAATGCTTCTATATCCCAAGGAAGTACTGTAACATGTACAGATTTGTGGAAAGCTATAGCTTTGTGACCTTTGAATCCCTTCACTCACAAAGAGGATATCAAAAGAGGGAAAGACTTCATTAGGCGAATTTTTCTGGAATGTCATTGGAGTGCTGTGTGTTTTAGTCCTGGCTTTCACAAGTTAAGCATCTGAATCTTTCATGAAACCTAGCGAGAGGAGTGTCAACTGTAGTACATGGTCCGCAGCTGAGGTCACAAGGGACTGATGCTTGACTCATGCCTGAGAAAGCCTAAGTGTTCTGTGGCAATAGGCCTGGGCTTGAAAAGTAATTGCACTGCTTTCTTCAGCAGGTCAGAAGTGTATGTGTGTATCCCAGAATATGAATATCAACCTGGTGTTATTTGAAAAGGAATCCTGCCCAAGGAAGTTTTTTGCCAGGGAAAGAAGATCCCTGCAGTAAAGAGTTGTGGGGTATACGGCCAGAGGTCAGAAACTGAGGGGACACTGGAAGGGAACTGTTAGGTAAAGGAGAGCACTGCTCCTCCTGGCAGGAATTTTGCACTTGGAGGCTCATACCCATGGAAGAATGCATATGCACTTCCCAAGAGAAGGAAAATCAGCTTTAAGCACCTGCCGTATTCATATAACGCTAGGTCATTTTGGTACAGTAGCAGACAAACAAGAACTGTTCTATGTTGCCTGAGCTCTTCTCGCCTCCCTGACCTTGATCCTGGTGGGCTCAGAAAACTTGGAAGATGGCAGAAGAGAAACTTCTTGGTGAGAAGAGAAGGATCTTCTTCCTTCCCTCACTGACAGTGGCCAGCTCTTGGCAGGCCTTAGCTGAAAAGAGAACATAAGATGTAATGTTAACTGTACTTTGGAGTTTTGACTGTAATTTGGATGTAGTCTTTAAATTTTGAAAAATTCTAAGCCTACAGAACTGGTGAAATAGTAATCTAATAAACAGCTCATACCTTTTACCAGGTAACAACGTTTGGTACGAGTATAGATTATATATACGGTATACTTTTTTGGCCAGTGGAATGGGGATGAACCATTTGAAAGTGACACTTTACTCCTAAATACTTTAGCTTTTCTCTCTGAAAAATTAAGATATTCTCCTACACAATGCCATTATCACACCCAAGATTTACCATTGGTACAATAAAGTTATATAATGTATAGTCCATATTCAAATTTCCCCAGTTGTCTGTCTGAGACTAGTTATTTTAAATTACTGAACTGAGACTTACCATTTCAAGTGATCATATGATTTTCTGTTACTTATTAGGGACCAGAAAGTCATGAGGATTACTTGAGTTTTTTTCTCTAAGGCAGAGGTTAGTTTACTGCTGAACAGGTTTAATAGACCAGTAAGAGACAAAAATAAAGTTTTTGCATGAAACCCATCATTTCTGTGTGGTCAACATGTTGGGTACACTTTTAAAATGGTATCTCAATTCACTGTACTTTTGCGTTGTTCAAGAATAGATTTCCTATAGATGAAACAAAATTGTCAGTGACAATAATTGTTGAGCCAGGTGATATGGTTCATTAAACTCTTATCTCTACTGCTGTGTATATTTGAAAGTTTTCATAATAAAAAGTTTAAAGGATTTTTAGAGTCTTGTGTTTTCTAATTTGTAGATTTGGAATGTTAGAAAATCATGTATTATGTTACACTATTAATATCAGAGGAAATCAATTTATAAAATTAAAACACAGTGGTAATAATATTTAGTTCCAATTTTTGAGTATTTAATAAATGTCAGGCATTAGGCTAAATCTTTTACATGTTCCACATTCACATTCCAGCATCTCCAAGGTAAATTTTATTTATTTAATTGAAAAACAATCATTCTTTGGAGTTCATTACTCAGTTTGAAGGTTTACCTTCGTCTTTTCCTTAGTTTGTCATTCCTCTCTGAAGTGGAGGAGGGACTGAGCCCAGGATTGGTGCTAATAATGGAGTGGATGACCTGGGTGAAGGTTCATGTTGGGTTCAGAATTGAAGCTAAAGGTTATAAGAAGCAGGGTTGAGTCTAAGGGATTTCAACATACTGCAGTGCTGGCTCTAACTCAAATTTATCAGGTAATACACAATTCTGAATAAGATGGCAGTGGGTAATTTCTCCCAACTAAAAATAAAATAGTCCTAAAACCTAGTGTTTAGCTTTGTTAGAATTTATTTAGAGTTTCAAATATTTTGTGTATTAGCCATAGTGATAGTTTTGGTGTGGATAGAATTTTTTTATACTTTTAATAATTTAATAAATTTTGTTCTCACAATCTTAATACTAAAGGCAGGATCTTATAACTTTATCCTAAAAAAGTTTTGATGGAAGTCAATAAAATACCACTCTGTCTCTGTATACATTAGATATATTAGTGATTTCTTTTTTTTTTTTTTTTGTGGTACACGGGCCTCTCACTGTTGTGGCCTCTCCCGTTGTGGAGCACAGGCTCCGGGCGTGCAGGCTCAGCGGCCATGGCTCACGGGCCCAGCCGCTCCGTAGCATGTGGGATCTTCCCCCTGTGTCGGCAGGCAGACTCTCAACCACTGCGCCACAAGCGAAGCCCTATTAGTGATTTCTGAGTGTTAAACACAATTTATGTCTTCCTTTTTGCTTAGTATATTATGTAAAGGTTTTAAGAATGAATAATTAAAGGAATTGCACTGATAAATGAGACGATTGTTGTTGACCTTTGTAAGAGAGACAATTTAGTCATCAGTGTTCAGTGTTTCTTAGCAACAGAAAGTATTCCTGTGCTGGGCATTTTCATATATTTCTTATAAACACACATTTGGAAATATATGCCCTGATGGTTGTCCCTCTGTCCTGAAGCTCTCACTGCTTCTTCATTACCTAAATGTCCTCATTAAACTTCACATTCATACAGTATATTCTTTCAGCTTAATAACCCACAGTTTGACTTGAGAATCATTTGGCTTGTCAAAATCTTAGAGTTCTGGGAAATAAATTTTTTGTGTTTATTGTGAAGCTAAAAGTTATTGAAAATGTGTTATATTTTCATAATAAAACAAGTATAAAAAGATTGCCTTGGGAGCTAGCTAACTATTATTGTCCTTAGCCTCTAGGGAGGTAGTTTAATCACTTGTGATAAAGAAATAGCTTGGTTATATTTTGGCAAGTTGACTTGTATTCAGTTTAGATCATAATTTATGAAAATGCTAGGGTCATAGGGAATGTTGTATTCATTCATCCATTCAACAAATATTTATTGAGCACTTACAACATGCCAGGCTCTGTGACAGGCCCTGGGGATACAATGGTGAGCAAAAACACGGTGTCTCTGCTTTCTAGAGAAGAATGGTAGTTGTCAGAGAGCATGATCTGGTCAGGTAGGAAGGGCTTCCCCGAGGAAGTGTGCGTTAGCTGATATCTGAAGAGTGTTCCAGTAGGAGCAGCATGTGCAGTGGAGGCTGCAGGGCACATTAAGGACCTGACAGAAGGCTGGGGAAGCTGATGTCCAGAGAGTGCACGCCTGCAAAATGAGGCTTGCAAGGAAATTGGTTTTGAGAAAGGACTTCATTCTTTGTAGATGTTTTATGAAATCAACAGTTACCTTTTTTTGTTTGTTTCTTTTTGTTTGTTTGTTTTTGTTTTTGTTTTTGCAGTACGCGGGCCTCTCACTGCTGCGGCCTCTCCCATTGCGGAGCACAGGCTCCGGACGCGCAGGCTCAGCGGCCATGGCCCATGGGCCCAGCCGCTCCGCGGCACGCGGGATCCTCCCGGACCGGGGCACGAACCCGTTCCCTGCATCGGCAGGCAGACTCTCACCCACTGCGCCACCAGGGAAGCCCAACAGTTACCTTTATATTGACTTCTGTGTATCTGTTTTAAAATAATAAACTATGTTTTCAGATACTCACAGATTTGAAGTTCCCTTAGAATTCATTTTTCCCCCTAAATAGTAATCCATTCTGAATGGCCAACTCCTGCTTGAATATAGAGGTATACCTTCTTTTATTGCACTTCTCTTTATTGTGCTTCGTAGACACTGTGCTTTTTTTTACAAATTGAAGGTTTGTGGCAACCCTCTGGTGTCAGATGATGTTTAGTACTTTTTAGCAAAGTATTTTTAAATTAAGGTATGTACATTGTCCTTTTAGACATAATGCTATTGCATACAGTAGACTACAGTGTAAACATAACTTTTATATGCTCTGGGAAACCAAAAAATTTGTTTGACTCAGTTTATTGCCATGTTCGCTTTATTGTGATGGTCTGGAACTGAAACCAGCAGTATCTCTGAGGTATGCCTGTACCTAGCCCAGTGGCAGCTTCATTTTTAGATACCTTTAATTATTAAGAGTTCTTACTTTTGTGAAGCCAGAATTTTGTTTTCTACTCATTGATTCTAGTTCTCTGAGTCAAAATGAACAAGTCTCAGTTTGTTTTTAGATGCATTCATGTATGTGGAGGTTACTGATGTATAGGTACAAGCCTCTTCTTTTCTAGACTTTTCCCCCTTAATATTTGAAAAACTTGGAATATGTACAAAAGGAGACAGACTAGTAGAATGAAGCACCCTTCCTGCCTTATTCTGCATGTACCCATTGCCCGTCTTCAGCAATTATCAACTCATGGCTTTATTTGAAAGACAGATACTGTCTTTGTACATGGTGTGGTACTAGTTGTTGGAGCTATAGAATAGGACCTGACACGGTTTCTGGCCTTAAGAAGCTCACATTCCAATGGAGAAGAAAGTAAAATCAGTTAAAATAGTACAGCATGATGCACACAGTCATCTAATTTGCAAGAGAATTACGGGATTATGAAGAAAAAGTACAGGAAAGGAGCTTTATCTTGCTGATAGGTAGTAGAACTGGAGGGGTGCTGGGATGGGGATTAGTATACAAATTTAGGCTCTGGAAACACTTCCAAGGGAGTCTTGGAGAAAGTGAGCAAGTTAAGTCAAAGTTCACCAGACATTAGGAAAGTCTAAAATACCGCCCCCAGTGGTATGTAAAATCTTGTCTATATGTACTTAAGTAGGTATTTCTGTGGAGAGGGCCCTTAGTTTTCATCAGACCTCAGGGATCTATGATACAAAATAGGGCCATTACATAGTCCCTTATAAAGGAATTGGATTTGGCAGTAGTTTCTTAATGGTCAACTTAAACCCTCATGAGAGTTGAAAAACCAAGAGACTCAGAGACCGATGTTTAGTCAACTGCAAGTAATGTTTATTATTGAAAATAGATAGGAAAATAAGTATTTGTACTCTTCTTACAGCCTAGAAATTATGTAGGTAGTTAGATATAGATTATGTATCTTAAAATATGAAATAATTGGTTTAGTCGTTTTACCCAGAGGTGAGGGATTCAAGAACTGGAGAGATGATATCATATCCAAAGTAAAAATACTGCTTCTTTCCCCAGACAGTGTTAGTTAGGGTCCATGCTTAGTCCAGTTTGAAAAGCAAGTTGTGTGAACACAGGAAGACTGAAGAGTGTTAAGAGTTGTGCTCAGATCTATTCTTCTTTGTTGAACCTTACCAACGATGCATCATTAATGTTTATCTTGATACTTACCCAGATTTACTCTTGCATGAATTTTGCAACCCAAGTAATGTCTTTTGGTACAACTACGTGAGAGCATAAGCATATACTTGCACACACACTAGTGCAGTGGTGCAATTTCCTCTTAGAGCTTTTCTATCCAAGGAAGCAGGTACTATTTACTGTATATACTAGACAATTGGAAGCAGGTGCTTCCCATTCTCTCTAATCTTTGCTTCTGTTTTTTCATGTTGTACTTGCTTGCACACTCTGTATACTATAGGCGTCTCTATGGTTTAGGTTCTATAGGTTCTGGAATAGATGTGTGACAAGAAAGCTGTAATGTAGGGCTTCCCTGGTGGCGCAGTGGTTGAAAGTCCGCCTGCCGATGCAGGGGACACGGTTCGTGCCCCGGTCCGGGAAGATCCCACATGCCGCGGAGCGGCTGGGCCCATGAGCCATGGCCGCTGAGCCTGCGCGTCCGGAGCCTGTGCTCCGCAATGGGAGAGGCCACAACAGGGTACCGCAAAAAAAAAAAAAAAAAAAAAAAAAAAAAAGCTGTAATGCAGTCTTTTTTATTCATTCTTAATGTCACTTGGTGCTTGAATATTGTAGTTGACTATTTGATCACTATGTATGATTTGCTTGTTTATTTCTTTGTTTAGTATTCAAGAATTACATATATATTCTAGCAAAAATGGTCAACTCAGATTACTTTTTGTAAAATACCTTGGTAATTTCATTGATACGGCTTTATGCTGCATTTTGTTCATGCATATGGTCATTTGTTATGTTTGAGTGATTCTAAAATGAAATTATTTGATAATTTGTGTAAATTATCTTTAAAAATAAAATGACAAGGTTTATCCTTTTGAATTGATTGGATGTAACTTCTTAAAATCATATTATTCTTCATAAAACAGACTTACAAAAGTCTTATTTCTTCTTTGTGTTCAATTACATAATCAAATCATATCTCCCTTTAGACATGCCCCAGTTTATTGACATTTTACTTTGATTTTCATAGTGAGCATATAGACAATATAGGTGGCTATGTAAATTATTTGGGATAAATTTATAAATAGTACTGAAAATGAATTTCACAATTCTAAGTGTCACTTCTTTTAATGCTTCTGTTTGTAGAATAGGGTACTGAACAATGCAGTGGTTAAAATATATAATTCTGGCCCTCAGAGAGTTTATATTCTAATAAGAAAGAAAGGCTAGTGTATAACTTCAATGGAATGCATAGTGTAAGAGAGGTACAAATAAAATTCAGAGAAAAAAAGATGATTTCATGTTAGGCATTTCTTAAAAGGTGTGATACTTGAGCTGGACTTTAACTGGTAGAAAATTGGCAGGGGGAGATTTGGGGAAAGGATATTTCAGGCTGATCACATAACAGGCAAAAGGTACAGAGTGTATCATTGAAGGGTGTCTTATGGTCCTACATAGGGAGCAGACAGGGAGCAATTGGCTATTGGACTAGAATAATTGGGTTTAACTGTGTAAGCATATATAGATCTTACTTGTTAGGCATTGGACAGCCCTTGAAGGTTATAGAACACCTCTTATGTGTCAGATCTGAAGAGGTCTTCTGATTTATTTATAACAACCCTTGTTTAATAGATATTACAATGTTTATTTTAAAGAAAAGAAAAACCGAGGACCAGAAGAGTTCAGTGACCTACCCAAGGTCTCATGACAAATAATTGTCAGAGCTAGGATTCAAACCAAATGTTTTTTTGAATCTGTGTGTTTTCTGTCTTTTAAGTGGAAGAATGAGGCAGGCTAAACTTCAGGAATGTTACCAAAGCAGTTGGTTTCTTGGATGAGGGAGTAATACTGGAGAGGCATGGTGCCCAATTGGGAGTCTATTTTAGTGTTTCAGACAAGCGGTAATACAATAGGAATGAAAAAGAGAGTTTGTATATGAGATTAAGGAGGCAGAATTGTCAAGTCTGGCTAATTAAGAATGCATGCATTTGCAACCGTGCACCTCACATTGGGACTTGAATCCACGTGCTGGGACTGGAACCCCGCCAAAACCCAAGGTCTTCCAAGTGAGATCACACACCTGGTTTCAGAACTTAATGAAGCTCAGGTTCTTGATAGCTCAAGAATTCAGTGAGGGACAAAATGATAGGTAAGAAGTGGATTTATTTAGAGAGAAAAACACTCCATAGACAGAGTGTGGGCCATCTCAGAAGGCAAGAGTGGCCCCAGGTATGGGGTTGTCAGTTTTTTAAAATAATTTCTTTATTTATTTATCTTTAGCCGTGTTGGGTTTTCATGCGGCACGCGGGCTGTCTAGTTGCAGTGAGCAGGGGCTATTCTTCGTTGCGGCACACGGGCTTCTCATTCTGGTGGCCTCTCTTGTTGTGGAGCACGGGCTCTAGGTGCGTGGGCTTCAGTAGTTGTGGCATGCAGGCTTCAGTAGTTGTGGCTTGCGAGCTCTAGAGCGCAGGCTCAGTAGTTGTGGCGCATGGGCTTAGTTGCTCCGTGGCATGTGGGATCTTCCCGGATCAGGGCTTGAACCTGTGTACCCTGCATTGGCAGGCGGATTCTTAGCCACTGTGCCACCAGGGAAGTCCAGGGTTGTCAGTTTTTATAGGGGTGAGTAATTTCATAGGCTAATGAATGGGAGGATTATTCCAA
The DNA here is from genome assembly GCF_000442215.2 of Lipotes vexillifer. Lineage (NCBI taxonomy): Eukaryota > Metazoa > Chordata > Mammalia > Artiodactyla > Lipotidae > Lipotes > Lipotes vexillifer. The sequence goes on along the minus strand of NW_006795112.1, from coordinate 1,920,055 downwards.
CTATTTCAGGGTCGGGGGGCGGGGAAAGGGGTGAGGATTTCCAGGAATTGGGCCACTGCCCACTTTTTGATTCTTATGGTTGGCCTTGGAACTCTCATGGCGCCTGTGGATGTGTCATTTAGCTTGCTGATGTGGTACAATGAACTGTACTGAGGCTCAAGGTCTAGTGGAAGTCGACTTGTCCAATATTTTGGACCCATTTGGTTCTAATCAGTTTATGTCATGTCCTGGGGCTTTGTCATTCTTCAAAGGTTGTGCCCTGCCCCCTGCCCTCCAGTTTCACATTTAGGAGGTACAGGGAAGCCTGTGAGAAATGGAAAGAAAACAGAGAGTCAGAAGAGTATACTATTATGGAAGTCAAAACAAGAAAGTTTCAAAGATGGGGTAATGAGCTATGTTAAATACTATGTAGACTTGAAGGTACATGAGTGAAGCAGACCAGGACCTTGTGGGGCTCCCAGGTACAAGTCTTTTCCCTGTCCCCTGTTTCTTGTTTGTAGAAAATTGGCTTCATTTAGCCTCCATGACCTTCCCTGAGTTCCAAAGGGCAGGTTCAAACAGTTGCTAATCAGGGAAGGGAGGGGATGCAGAGGCAAGGGAGGAGCATTTAAGAAACAATAGTGCAGACTTGGGGCACCCTGGTTCCTCCTCCAAGGAATATACATAATATCTTATCTGAAGTTATTCTGCAGAACTAAAGCCCCACCCAGGTGGAGGATGGCAACTTCAGGCTGAGCACAAGGTTCCTGGAGCACCTCCCTGCTACCCTACCACCAACCAATCAGTCTGCAGCGCTCACCCTAAATTTTGCCTATAAAACCTTTTCCCCCAGAATCATCGGGGAGTTCGGGGTTTTTGAGCATAAGCCACCCATTCTCCTTGCTTGGTCCTGCAGTAAACCTTTCTCTGCTCCAAACTCTGACTTCAAGTTTATTTGGCCTCACTGTGCCTTGGCACACAAACTTTGTTCAATTACATGAGGACCAAGTGAAGCTCATTTGGTGTTTGGTGACCAGTGGAGGCTCTTGAGGGCAACTTTGGCAGAGTAGTATGATTAGAAACCAAATAAAGGATTGAAGAGTGAGTTTGAAGATACACAACTATATGTCTCACTGATGTGGAGACAGTGAAATAGACTCTGGTGAAAAATTTAGTGGTCAGAGCTGAAATGATAAAGGATTAAGGCAAAGGATTTTAATGATTGAGGCAAATGGATTAATTTGTCAAAAGCTACAAAGGCATAGGTGGTAAGAAAGGGATTGAAGCTTTTAGAGAGGGAGTGATTGGTGGTTCATGGTCTTAATTAAAGGATAGTGGGCATGTTTAACACAGGTATGTGGGCTAAACTTTGAGAGAAAAAGGATTTTTTTTCTTTATGAGTTGGCAGGGAAATAAAATATGTGGGATTGACACTGTGCAACTCAGATAGGACTTGAACCCATGTGCTGGGACTGGAACCCAGCCTAAACCCAGATTGGGACTTGAGCCCACGGGGTCTTTTAATTGAAATCACACACCTGGTCTCAGGACTTAATGAAGCTCAGGTTCCTGATGTCTCATCGAAGAAAGAATTTAGTGAGAGACAAAGTGATAGGTAAAAAGTGGATTTATTTAGAGAGAAACACACTCCACAGAGAGTGTGGGCCATCTCAGAAAGCAAGAGTTCCCCCAGAATGGGGTGGTTAGTTTTTATGGGCTGGGTAATTTCATAGGGCTAATGAGTGGGAGGATTATTCCAACTATTTCTGGGGAAGGGGCAGGGATTTCTAGGAATTGGGCCACTGCCCACTCTTTGACCTTTTATGGTTGGCCTCAGAACTGTCATGGTGCTGGTGGGGGTGGTGGTTGTTACTTAGCATGCTAGTGCATTACAGTGAGTGCATAATGAGGCTCAAGGTCCACTGGAAGTCGAATCTTTCCCTCGCTTGGATCTAGTTGGTTCTAATCAGTTTTTGTCATGTCCTATGGCTGTGTCATTCTTGTAAAGGTTGTGCCCTGCCCCCTTCCCTCCTGTTCCGGGCTGAGTGTCTACTTATAATTTATAGGAAGAGTTTAGTTGCTCATGTTAGAAAGTTTACTGAAGGAAAAGAGCGGTCATCTACTAAGAGTGAATAGGCAGAAGTGGTGTTGAGAACTTTCAAAAAGAGGAAAGGATTTTGGAACAACTGCTATGGTCAAAGGGTAAAACAGCAAGAATTTCCAAAGCAAGGATTTTTAGCAAGAATCTAAGCATACATTTTTATTGGGATTTTTCTTCTTGGGAAACAATTACATTTTCTTGTACAGTTTGAACCTTTTGTTATTCATGTTTGTAGCAGGGCATCTGTTCCCTCTCTTCCTTCCTCTTTTGTTCTTTCCTTACCTGTATCCCTCCTTCTAATTCATTCAACAAGTATATTTTGAATGTATGTGCTCTACCAGGGGCTTGAGATATTGTTATGTATAAATCAGATGGTCTCTTCCCAAGTCTTAGGGTCTAAAGTAGATTTCACTAACCCAGATTCTTCTTTTTTTTTTTAAAAATCTATCTATCTATCTATTTATTTATGTATTTTTGGCTGAGTTGGGTCTTGGTTGCTGTGCGCGGGCTTTCTCTAGTTGCGGTGAGTGGGGGCTGCTCTTTGTTGTGGTGCGCGGGCTTCTCATTGCAGTGGCTTCTCTTGTTGCGGAGCACGGGCTCGAGGCGCAAGGGCTTCAGTAGTTGTGGCTCGTGGGTTGTAGAGCACAGGCTCAGTAGTTGTGGCGCACGGGCTTAGTTGCTCCGCGGCATGTGGGATCTTCCCAGACCAGGGCTCGAACCCGTGTACACTGCTTTGGCAGGCGGATTCTTAACCACTGCGCCACCAGGGAAGCCCTAACTCAGATTCTTAAAGGAGCATTGGAATATCCAGGAATACACCATAGGGCATGGTAGGATCTATATTCCAAGGTCTGCAGGCCATGGATCGTTTCTTTTTTAATGAAAAACTTCTCTGTAGTAGGAATTGTTGCAAATTCTTAACAAACTTTGACTTGTCTCTTCCTATTTTTAGGTTTGTATAGGTTAGTTTACCCAATCAGTCTTGAAAACCTGCTCCAGTGACCAGTGTGCTTTAAAGTTTTGAGTATTTTCAACTGTTTAGTTCACATTATATCAAACCAACCCTTAAAACTTATTAGATTCCTTAGTGTTTTACACAACAGATATGGACTACAAAGGATAAATTCATCTTAACCTTTGATTTCAAAAAGCATAAATATTTGTAAACCTTCACCTTGGTTTTCACTGTTCTCTATAGTTTTGTAGGTTTATAGATTTTAATTTCTTTTGTACAGTTTTTTTTCCCCCCCTCGAAGGTGGGATAACAGATAAACTTTTGGATTCATTTTCGTTCTTTTCAATCTGAAGTTTAGGTATTTGAAGAATATTATTTCCATCAAAGGATTGGATGTAAATTGTTTTGGCAATGAACTCTGTATCCATTATATATGACATATATTTTAGCAACTCATGTTTTTGCAGAAAGGAGGACCCCTTCCAGAGCCCAAGAGTGGCTCTTGTCTAATACTTGGAAATGAATTGTCCGAGGAGGCACACGGGCTGATAAAGCAAAAGACTTTATGGGGAAGGGGTGCCCGAGTGAGGAGCAGCAGGGTAAGGGAACCCAGGAGAACTGCTCTGCCACATGGCTCGCAGTGTCAGGTTTTATGGTAATGGGGTTAGTTTCTGTGTTGTCTCTGGCCAGTCATCTTGCTGGGCCCATATTTGGTCTGACTCAGGGTCCTTCTTGGTGGTGTGTGCATTTCTCAGCCAAGATGGATTCCAGTGCAAAGTTTTCTGGGAGGTTGGCAGGACATAAGGACTGGCGTCTCCTCCCTCCCCTTGGCCCCTCCTGAATCCTCCTGGTTACATTTCGGCTGCAGCACCGTGTTCCGTGTTGGGACCTCCTGTTGCAAGACAACTCATGCAGGTGGTGATCATCGTGCCTGGCCACGGGGCACGGTTTCAGTCAGTGGTTCCTTAACAATCTGATGAACATAAACCACACCCTCAAAAGTTAATGAAGAAGAACAGAAGAATTTTACTTTTCCAGCGGTGTTAGTATTTCCTATACTGTGTGAGCTGCAATAAGATTTTATTGGGAGGTTAGAGCTGTGAGAGACCTAGGTTTAACAGGAGAGAAAGGTTTGGTCTTCATTATACTATCAAAAAGGTCTTAAAAAAAAAAAAAGGTCTTGTGCTAGTGAAAACTATGCCTAAAACTAAAGCTGTTTTTTTTTTTGGTCTCATCTTCATGGAGTTTGTATTTGATTACCAACCTGATGTATTTTATCATCAAGGAACATGTTATGATCATATCATTTGATCATTTATCTCTACAAATAACTAACTTTGGTTAATTTTTTAATGTGATACTTGCCACTACCATTCTAAAATTCCTTCCTGAAAGCTATGAAGTAAACTGATTTCAGGGTTTCTGTTCTATTTACATTTAGTTGGCTTCATGCACACCTCATCACTGAAATGTTTTGTAGCTGGTAAAATTATATTTATATGAAAAAGGAGAAGTTTTTAACTTATTTCAGCTCATTTGATTAGAAATTGCATTTGAAGCTATATAAAAAATGAAAAGTCAAGGCAGTCAATAAACAGTACACTGACCTAAATTGGTAGACAAATCTGCAGAGTACAGAGTGTCTGCATAAGAAGTGCAATGTTTTATCATTCTTTTTTCCCTTTCTACTCAAATCTGTCTGTGTTTCATTCTGCACTGTTTTACTGTGCATTCTCTATACTTAAAAATATTTTGTGGAACTACTGTACTCTAGAGATCATTGGTAATTGAAGATAACTTTCTACAAGTGTCTTTTATGGTATCAGCTAAAACACGGGTGCAACGACTGTCTTCTAGAGGGGAGTTTCTTGGCATCCTTGCTTAGAACTGCACCCTGAAAGGATGTGACACCTCACACCAACCTTTAAAGTGAAACTTTATTTCAACAAGGTATACAGTTTGACTCTAAAAGGAGAATCAAGCAGCCCTGAAGGTTCAGGTTTCCAAAGACCAATCGAAGTCAAAGGAGCTATTTGGGCTGGCTATGGTTTAGCTACTTTAAAGAGGATAATTGCAGATAGTTATCATACAAGTTTGAATGGAATGATCACAAAACTCTTTAACTTGCTGTGAATACAGCCCCAAATATCTGTTTTGGTGAACCTTACTACTTGACAAACCACTGTAAAACTTAGTGGCTTAAAAACATTTATTTTGCTCAGGAGCCTGTGATTTGGAATGGTCCATTTGGCATAGTTTGTCTTTGCTACATTTTGTGTCAGCTGTGTGGCTCAAAGGGGAGGGCCAGAATCATGTGAAGGTTTGTTCAGGAACATGTCTGCTGGGCGATGCTGGCTGTCAGCTGAGATTACAACTGGGAATCTGGGTTAGAGCACCTATTTGTAGCCTTTCCATGTCACCTGGGCTTCCTTACAGTATGGTGACTAGGTTGGAAGGGTGAGAGGGAGGGACGAGGGGGACAAGGGAGAGAAAATAGAGCGGGAGAGGAAAATGGGAGGGAGAGTGAGTTAGAGCCAGAGTGAGAGAGAGAGAGAAAGAACCTATACAGTTGTCCTTGGTATCTCCCCAGGATACCACAATCGGGGGATGATCAATCCTGTATTTAAAATGGTGTAGTATTTTCATCCTCCTATATACTTCAAATCATCTCTAGATTACTTATAGTTATCAATTATAATTAATACAAGGTAAATGCTATGTAAATGGTTGTAACTACAATGTAAATACCATGTTAATAGTTGCCCCTTGTGTGGCAAATTCAAGTTTTGCTTTTCAGAATTTTCTGGAATTTATTTATTTATTTTTTTCCCGAATGTTTTTGATCTGTGGTTGGTGGAATCTGAGAATGTGGAAGCTGTGGATACGGAGGGACAACTGTATTGCCTTTTATAGGTTACCTTTAGAAATCACACAGTATTACTTCTGAGGCATTTTGTTCCTTGATACAAAGCTCAACATAAGCTGAAGGGGAAATTGTTCCTGCCTTTGGGTGAGGGAGTGGCAAGTGCCTGAAAGGGCATGTGGGACTGGAAATATTGCTGTGGCTGTTTTTGGAAAATATAGCCTGTCACAGCTCTACCTGGTTACCTGTATTCTCTTATCGCTGGCCGAGTGATTCAGGTGTGTGAGGTCAGTGTTCATCAGGTAAGTGTACAAAGTAGGTGATAAGGATACAGACTGAAATCCTTTTCTATGATTAATAGCTATCTCCTTTAATTACATTTTTTTGTAATTGTATCTTTTCCTGGAACTCTGTCCTTGTTTGTCCATAGGAGGCAGGGTTAAAATTGCAACAACAACAAAAACCAAACAAACCAGGATTTTATGTTATGACAGCTTTATTGAAAGGTGCTGTGATGTACTGCAGTTGAATGACCAGGGTTTAAGTCCTAGTTCTGCTACTTTCTAGCTGTGTGATGTTGGGACAATTGCTTAGCCTCTCTGAGTTCATACATCTGCAAAGTCAAGGTAATGATACTTTCCTTATAGAGCTGGTTTGTAAAATAGAGATATTATAGGTAAAGGGACAGCTCAGAGACTGGGAGGTATTGGGGTCTCAGCCATTATTCTTAGGCAGGTTGATGAAAATGTGTGATTTAGAATGTTACATTGATTGTGTTCTAGAATGATAGATTAGGAAACCAATTTAAGATATGTAATAGATACTTTGATGCTAGAAGAACCGTAGGTGCCTTTGACTGAAAGGAATTAGAATAGAAGAAAAACTATGAAGAACTTCTTAAAGAATGTCTGTATTTTGAAAAGTATATTATATCTTCTCAGATATAATCAGCTTTTTACTGGAATGAATGTTTCAAAGATTTATTCTTTTTTTTTTTGGCGGTACGCGGGCCTCTCACTGTTGTGGCCTCTCCCGCTGTGGAGCACAGGCTCCGGACGCACAGGCCCAGCGGCCATGGCTCACTGGCCTGGCCACTCCGTGGCATGTGGGATCTTCCCAGACCGGGGCACGAACCTGTGTCCCCTGCATCGGCAGGCGGACTCTCAACCACTGCGCCACCAGGGAAGCCCTCAAAGATTTATTAAACTAACACTTAGTTAAGGTACTTTATGAAATGCTCTAATACCTTAGATTGAAATGTTTTATATTTAGTGAAAAGTGCTAATATTTTTTAGTTTTTATTTTTTTAAATGTGAAAATAATACATATATGTTATAGAAAAGAAGCTAAGGAAACAAATCACCCATGATCCTGTTATCCAGAGACAGACTGTTAATATTGTGTATTTCCTTTCATATTGTGTATTTCCTTTCATTTTTTTTCCTTGAAATTTTATAGTTTTCCATAGTTAGGATCATTGTATGTGTAACTTTATAATCTTCCTTTTTATTTAATTTTATATCATGATCAATTCCCACAAATCATTAAAATTTTATCTATCATATGCATGTATCATGATTTATTTAGTTTTTTTGTAATTTTTTTCTATAGTACATAATATTATGATGAATATATCTGTGTATGAACGTTTTCATAATTTTGATTTTTTCCATAGGATATATTCCTAGAAAGAAAATTATTGCATCAAAGGGAGTGAATATTTTTAAGGCCCTTGATTTATGTTTTTAAATTGCTTTCTGGAAAGTTTTTCCATTTTATATTCCCAGTAAAATCAAAATAGCACTGATTATTCATTTTTTATACAAATACGTTAATTTGATAGTTAAAGGTTATTATTTATGATATTTGTATTCTATATTTTTTAGATTGAAAATTTCTTTCTAATATTTATTTTTATTCCTTTCATTTTAATTTACATGGATTTTCTATTTGTTAGAGATATAACCTTTTCATATTTTCTCTAGGTTTGGAAAAATGTCACCACCTATTATGTTTTATTTGTGTTTCACTAAACAGCTTAAAATTTGTCATTGCATGCAAAAGACATACTAGAGTCAAACTAACCTGAATGTTGCAGCTATTATTATTTCTAAGGGATAGTAGTTCTCATTTTTAGTGTTCTTAATTTACATAGTATGTTAGTTATTTTTTAGATGTGTTGTTTATTTAAAGTGGATTTATATCTATTTATTCTTTTAAATTATGATTCTCAGACTTCAAATAACTTTATATCTTGGTTCTTGTGAGGAGTTTTTTTTTTCATAAGTTGAATTATTCTTCCAACTGGCAAATTTAAAAATTGTGAATGGAATATTTTACTAGATTGTGGGTGATACCAAATTACTCAGATTCTATAAAAGTTAAGGTTCTTTTTTCTTTGAAAAATTTTCAAGTGTTTTAAATTTATAGAAAAGTACAAAAAGGTATAAAGAGAGTAACACAATGTAACTCTTTCTCAGCTGTGTCAAAACTGAACCTTTTTGCCATGTTTACTTCAATTTTTAATTTGTTTGAGAAGTAGAACTTTGTAGACAGAGCTGAGGCTTTCTGTGGTGCTGATCACTAGTTCCGTTCTCTTTTCCCTGGCCTCAGAGTTAGCAGGGGTTCTCAGTTTGGTGTTTACATTGCCATGCTTGTTTTCATACTTTAATATATGTGTACCCATAACAAAAACCTTATATAAATGCTGTCTATCCTTGTTATTTTGTAGCTTGATCTTTTTTGCCCAATATTATGTTTTTAGACTTATCTGGGTTGATAGATGGTGCTGTGGTTCAGTGACTCTCAGAATGTGGTACCTGATCAGCAGCTTCAGCATCACTTGGGAATTTGTTGGAAATAAAAATTCTCAGGCCAGGACTGGATACATTTGTGCAGTCCAGTGCAAAATGAAAATGTTAGAACCCTTGTTCAAACTATTAATAATTTGGAAATGGTAATAGCAAAGCATTACACCAAGAGTGGGGCCCTTGTAAGCATGTTTGTGCATTCATGAGGCTAGCTCTGTTTCAGGCCTCATTCCAGACCTACTGAACAGAAATTCTTAGAGTAGGGCCTGGCAGTCTGTGTTCTAATAAGGCTTCCAGGTGATTCTTATGAATGTTTAAGTTTGAGATCATTTGTGTTAGTTCTCCTGGGCCGACATAACAAAATACCATAGACTGGGTGGTAGAAAAAACTGAAATTCATTTTCTCACAGTTCTGGAGGCTGGGAATTCAAGATCAAGGTGTTGGCAGATTTGCTTTCTTTTGAGGTCTCCTTGGCTTGCAGGTGACCACCTTCTTGCTGGCCACCTTATATGCTCTGTCTTCACATGGTGGGTGGGTGTATATCTCTGGTGTTTCTTTGTGTACAAATTCCCTCTTCTTATAAGGACACTGGTCATATTGGATTAGGGCCCACCTTATTAGACTCATTTTAATTTAATCACCTCTTTAAAGGCCGTATCTCCAAATATAGTTACATTCTGAGGCACTGGAGGTTAGGGCTTCAAGATATGAATTTTGGGGAGGTACAATTCAGCCCATAATACCCTGCTATAGTTCAGTGAATTTTAGAGCTGTATTATATTCAGTTTTATGATTATAACACCATTTATTGTTTTTGCTGTTGATGGACATTTAGATTATTTTCCATTTTTTCCCCACTATGTCAGTTCCACTATATCAGTTTCTTTTTCTTTATAGTTGCTTTTTCAGTTTTTATTTATTTTTGATATGATATCTTGGTAGACTTTAAGTGTCCTGATGTCAGTTGAATTGAAACAAACAAAAACAAAATCATGTCCTGGCTTTTGTTTAATAGAAGGCTGTACTCTATAAGCTGTTAATTTTGCTAGCATGTAATTTTAAATAGTGGTGTTTTTGCTTTATGAGAATGGATTTTCCTTGTAGTCCAGAACATGTGGTTTTGGACCATATTTTGAGTTAACTACACAAGCTACTATTTCCATATATGGGTGGGTCTGTCATAATGATACTAAATAAATAAGTTCCTTTCTCCGTTTGTAAATAAAAGAGAACAGTGACTCCATCATTGTGTATGTTCTGTCTTGAGTTTTCTTGACCTTTGCAGCTCATTATTATCATCTGGGAAAACACTGAATTCCTACTGCTGTCAACTTTTTATGCTGCTACAGTTTATTTGGGAAACAAAGTTATTTTACTAAAAGTGAGGCCTATTTTTTATCAAAAGATAAAGTTTTGTACCGTGCTAGGGCAACATTTTCTCTTGGTGCTGAGCTTTCGCATGTTAGTTATATAATTTATAATCTTATTCCCTTTGTTTAAATTTTATTTCATTTATTAAAATTTTATTCCCTTTCCTGTTCCCCCACACCCCACCCTATAACTTCTAACAAATACATATTACATGTGTCATTGATAGTTTTAGAAATTTACTGGATTCATTGAGGGCCCATTGATATCTGGATTTAGACCGTGTGGTCGCCTCCCTAGCTTCTATGCTGCCAACCCTTTGGCTCTTTTCCAGCTTGTTAATTATATCTCCATTTAAAGCCTTGCTGTATCAAAGAGAGATAAACATGGTCTTCCTAACTGTCATTAATTACTCTTTGGTGGCTGAACTTGGTGGACAAAAAGAAGCTTTAGGATGATACTAGATGAAACTTGTGTGGTCTGGGGCATTATCACCTGGGAGCTTGTTAGATCTGCAAATTCTCAGGCCCCACCTCAGACCTGCTGAATCAGATGCCTTCCCGGTGATTTCCTTCCTTTCATACAGTTCTCTTAGGACAATGTAGTCTGTATAATTTCTAACAGTATGCTAGGGTTGATAGAGCAAGTCTTATTGCTTGTCTATAGCTCTTTTTTTTCCTTGTGGTGGGGAGAAGTGAGAGATGGGCTAGACTGAAGAGTGTGAAGTGAGGGGATTCTGATCCTTTCACTGGCAAACATATATTGACCTTCAGGGATGGACTCTTCATTATCATTTCTTCCTTCATGTCTTTTCACTTCATGTCAGCACTAAACCACTAAATTTGTGTAACCTCTTGGTCTGCATTTGGTGGCCCTAATTTCAAAGTAAAGCCACTGGTTTATTGAATGTTTATGGGTATAAGGCTCATGTCTGGCTCTTTAGAAGAGAAAAGGAAATACACATTGTGGTCCCCACACATGTATTTGGGCTTCATAAGACTTGGGTTCAGATTCTGGCTCTGAACTTGACTTGCGGTGTAATCTTTGGCAGAGTTCTTAATCTCTCTGCATCTCATTTTCTTCTGTTGTAAAATGAAGGTAACACCTACTGTGCATTTCTTACTAGGATGTTCAGGGGATTAAATGAATTAGTGTATATGAAGCACTTAAAGCATAATAGGCACTCAGTAAATGGTAGCTGGATGCTATTATCATTATAATCATCATCATCTAGTCATTTCTGTATTTGAACATCACACTTGACTCTACAGGGCATACTATATTAATGGTCTAGGTGACGCTTTTCAGGAATTGCTTTCCTGGCTGGGCGATGGTTCCATCACTGTGGATAATTTAATTAGCCCTTGCCTGCTGAGCACTGTGGCTGTGGCAGTCAGTAAGAGAAATGTGGTACAGAAAGAGCCGGGGCCTTGGCGTCAGACAGATCTTGATCTGTCATTACTCCAGCAGTCAGTAGTAGCTGTGCACCTTGGGTGAGTTGCTTAGCTTTTCTTCCTCCACTTTCTCATAAATGAGAAAAGGATTGTAACAACTATCTTGAAGCATTATTATGAATGGGGTTGGGTGGGTGTTATTATTGTGTGGATTAAATGAGGATATATGGAAAGCATATAGTAAGCGTTCACATAGTAAGTTTGCAACAAATATTTCCTTGTTCCTTTCCTACCCTCCGTTTGACCCATTGCAGAATTTTAGTGTCTGACTTATCCCTGATATATGTTGAGATTTCTTCCACTTTTTACACTTAGGAGACCAAGAGGCTAGACTAAGAGGCTAAGTGACTTGCTTGCTTGATACTATTGGAATAGGAATAAGTTAACTAAATCAAGGTTATCTAAGAGTTCTTGATTCCTGGGCTGAAATACAGATTTTTTGGGGGGTGTTTATAAAAATCATATTTTTAAAAATTGAGATAAAATATATATAACATAAAATTTACCATTTTCATCATTTTAAGTGTATAGATCAGTGGCACTAAGTACATTCGCATTGTTATGCAACCATAGGCCTATATTTTAAAGCCTAGTTTTGGTACTGTATTTGGATATTTATTTCATGTGTTTTGTTTTCTTGGTCCATATATTGGAAAGGACTCTCTTAGTGGCAGATAACAGAATCATTATAGCTGGTTTAAGCAGAAGGGGGTTTATTAAGTTGTAATAGTTTATAGGATCTTTGAGGAGTAGAGGAGCAGAGAGAATGGACTATAGGCTGAGCTTCTGGGAACAGCTCCTGGAACCACACTTGGATCTGGCTTGCTAAGGGAGCCACAGCCGTCTCTGGTCTCAGAGCCATGCTCCCCTGTTCAGGTTTGGAAGCTGGTGAATGAGGAGGCTTGGCTTTTGCTGCGGGCCCCAGAAGAATCATTGTCTTGCCTGCTATCATTGCCGGATGGGCTGATCTGACTGTCCTTGATTGCTATCTTTCCTTGTTTCTTTCTCCTTTTGTTCTCCTAGGAGTGTTCCTCCTTGGGAAACCTAGGGCACATGCAGATCTCAAGTTGCAAGGGAGTCTAGCAAAAGTACCCTTTAGTGTGTCAGTGTATGTGGAATCTGTATTTAATTTTTAAAATATAAGAACCCCTGTTATAGATAGCAGGGATTCTTAACTTGCGGTTCATGGGAACCCTCTGAAATTACGTACAATATTATGTATGCAATTGGGCCTTTTTCGGAGAAGATCTATAGTTTTTATTAGAACTCCAGATGCTCTTGGGCCCTGGTCAAATGTTAATAACTAGCCAAAGGCAATGGGTCAGAGAAGATTGTTGGATTGGAGGGGCCATGATGGATTCCTCTAATATTAAGCTTATCTGTGATCATAGGGCTGTTAGGACTGAGCAGTGGGTAGACTTAGGGGTGGTGGTAGCAGTGCTCTTTCATAGAGGAGGGCAGACCACGGGAGCTATACATGGGAACTGGCCTAAGGTAGTGATAGACTAGGGTCATAATTCCATTTAGAATGTCTGACCTGTATGTGGATACTGGGAGTCCAAAAACTGGACAAAGTCAAAGTCTGGGTCTGGGTCTGATGGAGCAGGTCAGATCTGAAGTCTAGGCAGGCCAACGTCATTGATGAGCAAGAAGGCTTAGGCAGAAATGACACACTCGTATGCAAGCAAAACCTAAAGGAATGGGTCAACAGTTGCTTTTAAGCTCCCCATGATTGTGAGTTTTCCCGAAGAGACTGGGTCATCATCTACCTGATTAGAATGCTACATGAAGCCTTCTTGCATTTAGTGGAAGGAAGCATGGATGATCCACAGATTCCTGCCCACTCTAGAATTCTATGATTTCAAATGCAGTAATTCATATTTCAACAAATAGGGTGCCCTCCAGTTGCTTATGTCAATGCTAGAAGTTCATCCCTGTAGGCTAAGCTATTGTGTTCTAGAGTTGGTATGTTTTCTGGGATTGATCACTCCCTAGAAGATCGGTCCTTTTGACCACTTCTCCAGGCCTTCTCAGCTTAGGCCCTTTTCCCTCCTCTGTGTGGTGGTGTTGATTGGGGCTTTTGAGCCCTGAGATAATGGTTAATCGGTCCTATGAAAGATTTGTACTTGAACTACCACCCCTGCCTCCTGTTTCCTATTTGTTGTCATCACAGCTCAAAGGAGACTAGAATTCATCATATACCCCTTTGTTCTTAGGCTGACTTATTAAAAGGAGTCTTGTCCCCAGAGGATTTACTAATTGAGGTCATGTTGGAACATCTTAGGGAGGGTCCCCTAGAGAAGTTTTCTGGAAAAAATTGAGAAATACATTTATCTTGATCTAACTGAGCATTTCCTATAATAGCAGGATTTAAAAAAAAAACTTTTTGTTAAATAATTTCAGCATTCATGTTTTATGAGAAAACTTTACATATGGTGAAATTAACCATACATGTGATGAAAGTGTTTTAGTTTCCTGAAATAGAGAGGCACATGAACACCAGATCATTTATCAGTTTAGTAGGTTTGTAAAATTTCTAATTGTTGCTTCAGTGTTCCATTGTTTTCCCTTCCTTTTTGGATCTTTTTATAATTATTACTAATAATTATAAAATTACTAATATATTACAGGCAGATGGAAATCAGAAGAAAGCTGGGGTAGCAATACTTATATCAGACTACTTAGAGTTTAAAACAAAGTTTATTAAAAAAATAAAGCAGAGAAAGATATAATGATAAAGGGGTCAATCCAAAAGAGGATATAACAGTCATAAACATATATGCACCTAATATAGGAGCACCTAAATTTATAAAGTAAATATTAACAGAGAAATTGACAGTAATACAATAATAGTAAGGGACTTTAATACCCCACTTACATCAATGGATAGATCATCCAAACAGAAAATCAATAAGGAGACAGTACCCTTAAATGACACATTAGGCCAAATGGATTTAATAGATATTCATACAACTTTCCATCCAAAAACAGCAGAATTTGCATTCTTTTCAGGTGCACATGGAACATACCCTACTATAGTCTATAAAAATATCGAATCACTATGTTGTAAACCTGAAACTAACATAAAAAAATATGTATATGATTATTACTAATAATTCTGACAGTCATTATTTTCTACCAGTTGGAGATTTGATTTGATCATTTTAACAATATAAAAGGATAATGCTATGGTTACAGTTTCTCGACGGCATACTGTTGTCAGATCTCGGAACCTTCTATATGTCTGTATAGCTAGCATGGGCATTTTAAAGTTTACAGAATCAAGTAGTGGAATTGTAGTTTTAATGCAGGTTTCTGTACTCCGAAATATATATGTATCTATGTGTACACACACACACACACACACACACACACACACACACACACACACACAGAGCTGTAATATAGATTTCTACTTGCCTCAGTCTTAAAATTTGCATTTGTAACAGTTTTGGTGGTATGGTTTGCCTTGTGAAGAACCAAGAGGCCTGCTACTATGTCAGTAAAACTGTCTCATAGGTATGATTGAAACAGTTTTATTAGCAACATATGGGGCATGAAGGAGCCACAGAGGGGAGTTTGGAGTGTGAGGGTGCTGGTCTGTCTTTTTTGGCATGTAATTATATCAGTCCTCATGCATGGTGTTATTTGTTGCTGCCTAGGAAATACAGAAAAATATCTTCTAATGTGGTAAAACAACAACAACAAAAATCAGAATAAATTATAATTGTTGAGTTTATAGGGAATTATTTGGGTGAAAGATACATTTTTTCCAACCTAAATTTTGTTTGGTCTTTTACATTTTATTTAATCAGTCTTTTAAATTAAAACCCAACTTCTTTTTTTTTTTTTTAATGCTTCAGTGAATATGGGGATGAATATATCTTTTTTTGTTATTTATTATTTGTTAATTAATTAATTAATTAATTGGCTGCATTGGGTCTTCCTTGCTGCGCATGGGCTTTCTCTAGTTGCAGTGAGCAGGGGCTACTCATCATTGTGGTGCGCGGGCTTCTCATTGCGGTGGCTTCTCTTGTTGTGGACCACGGGCTCTAGAGTGCAGGCTCAGTAGTTGTGGCGCACAGGCTCAGTTGCTCCATCGCATGTGGTATCTTCCCAGACCAGGGCTCGAACCCATGTCCCCTGCATTGGCAGGTGGATTCTTTTTTTAAAATTTATTTTATTTTTATTTTTGGTGTGTTGGGTCTTCGTTGCTGGGCACGGGCTTTCTCTAGTTGTGGTGAGTGGGGGCTACTCTTTGCAGTACGTGGACTCCTCATTGCGGTGGCTTCTCATTGTGGAGCACGGGCTCTAGCTGTGCGGGCTTCAGTAGTTGTGGTGCACAGGCTCAGAAGTTGTGGTTTGCAGGCTCTAGAGCGCAGGCTCAGTAGTTGTGGCGCATGGGCTTAGTTGCTCCATGGCATGTGGAATCTTCCTGGACCGGGGCTTAAACTCATGTCTCCTGCATTGGCAGGCGGATTCTTAACCACTGCGCCACCAGGGAAGTCTGGCAGGCAGATTCTTAACCACTGTGCCACCAGGGAAGTCCAAAACCCAATTTTTCAATAATTTGAATTTTTGGATCATCTTTACATAATAGACACCTAGCTGAATTTCATAAATGGGGAAGAAATTTGTTTCTTTTTCCCTGTTCTGACAATGTATGGTTTTGTTTAGTTTTACTAAATATTTATTAATTTTCTTTAGAGATATTTGTAGCTTTTAAATGATTAGGCTATGCTGATTACTAGATGCTACACAGAAGGCAATATCTGACACAGCCTGTGGGCTTGTGGAGTTTAATTCTATAAAAGCAATAATATGTAGATGATGTTTAAATAGTCAGTGATAGGAATGATAGACACACATGTCAGCAAAGTGGTTACCTCTGGGAAAGAGGGAGGGAAGTGGGATCAGGGAGGGGAACAGAGAAGGTTCAACTGTTAAGTTTTATTTTTATTTTTAGCCAAGATTTATGGGTTGTCAGAGATTTTGAAATCAGAGATTCTAGTTGGGGCAAAGGTAGTGGAATAGTTGGTTTCGTCTTCCTTTCTTCCAGTTGTTTCCTGGCTTATTCTGTACAGTTTCTTAAAGGTAGGCAGGTAAATTGGAAGAGATTAAGGGAAAAGCTAGGGGTAAGGGGGTTAGAGGGTCATAGATTCTGGAAAAAGCCCTGCAGAAAAAGGTATTGAAATGCTTTTCAAACTTCATCCCAGTTCTGCTCACTTCCTCCAGACTTAGGTTAAATGTAGGCATTTATATTATTGTCTACTCTGAAATACTTATATTTTTTACAGGTGATTTCTCAGTCTTTATGTTGGAAAGTTACTCAGGCAAAATTTCTTTACTCTAGGATTACATTTGGTCCTGAAACTGGTTTCAGAGAGACCTATGCCTCTGAAATGGATTAATTCTTAAACTGATTAATCTCAAAATGGCTAGTCTGTTTGCTTCTGTATGCTGGAAAAATAATATCGAAAGCCAAGCTGTTCAATATTTAGATTGCAGTGATTAAGAAAGCAGCATGGATTATATGTTTATTTCTAGAGTGTGAGCAAATAGGGTCACACTTCAAGTGCTTTTCAAATGCTCGTGACTACTGACTGTCCTGTTTTATGACAGGATGATTTTATCTAAGAGCTATTTTCATGGAGTTTATTTGCAGAATGGAAGACCTCTGCTTGAAAATGTAAGGAAAATCTTTACACTCATTCTCCCTTTGAAAATCAGGTTGAAAGGTTTGTCTATCCTATGAAGAAAAAGAAGTACAGTTGAATAGTTTTGTTCTACCTGGAGAACAATACTTAATAGGAATTGGAGTTGTATATTTACTGGGGGTGAATTCAGACATATAAGAAGAAAAAATATTGAATACTTGCAATATTTGTTTTTTAGAGAATGTGAACTCTGCTAAATGAAATATAAATTAATCATAATAATCTTAAATTTATCATTTATTTAAGCCTCTATTTCCTACCAGATCTTTAAAAGAGTAGCTGAGAAATATATTTTATCTGATTTGAATTTAATTGCTATTATTTTTTCGTGGGTACACTGCCTTATGAACAATGTAGAAGACCTAACTGGCTGAATAATCAAGATTTCACTTTATTGACATTTACTACTAAATATGTTTATTAAAGTTCAAAGAATAATTGAAATAACAAAGTATTATAATATTAAAATTTGTTAAGCATAAAGATAATATATGGATTAATTAAAATAATCCATCTGTACTATAAAATAATGATTAATGGATTGTTGCCTTATATTTGTGAAGCTCTGTGTGTATAGTTATAATTCTCCACAAATGTAATTATTTATATTTCTTACATATGCTGTTTCATTTTATCATCACAGCGGTTTTGGAAGTAGGTGGAGTAGGTCAGATTTCTCTTTACTAAATGAGGAAAACTGAATAGTTTAGTAATTAAATTGTTTTTTCATGGGTAGGGCTGCACTAAAATTAGGGCGCCTGACTTCTGGTTTAGTGCTCTTTCCCACTGGACCTTAGTCAGAATCAGGGAAATTTGGATTTTTCTGGCCCACTGATTCTTTGCTTTGGTCATTTTGTTTTGGTATGTTTCATTAGAATTTTTCCATCCCTTAGAAAGCAAAAAAGAGCCCATTCTACAAAATCAGTTTTTTGTAATTAGTACTTTTGACTGTAGATTTGGGGGTGAGAAAGATAAAACTTGACCCAAATGACATTTTTTGATTGTATCTCTATTAATCTGGTGCAACATTTTATTATTTAAAAAGAAATTAAGAATTAACTTGATATCATCTGTACTTTTGATATTACAGCAAAGTCTTGGTGATTGAGATGCAAGCAGACCTGTCTTCCTCCTTCCCTTCTTTTTTTAAAAAAAAAGTTTAAATTTTAAAAATTAAGATATAATTGACATATATTATATTAGTTTTAGGTTACAACATAATGATTTGATATATGTGTATATTGCAAAATGATCACCACAATATGTTTACTTAGCATCCATCACCACACAGTTACACATTCTTTTTTCTTGTGATGTGAACTTTTAAGGTATACTCTCTTAGCAACTTTCAGATATTCAATACAGTATTATTAACTGTAGATGCCATGATGTTCATTACTTTCCCATTACATTGGTTTAATAACTGGAAGTTCGTACCTCTTGACCACCTTCACCTTTCACCCATTTCTGCTACGCTCAATCCCCCACCCCATAACGACCAATCTGTTCTCTGTATCCATGAATTTTTTGTTTTGTTTTGCAATTACACATATAAGTGAGATCATATGGTATTTGTCTTTATCTGTCTGAGTTATTTCACTTAGCATAATGTCCTCAAGTTTCTTTTATATTGTCACAAGTGGAAAGATTTCCTTCTTTTTTAATGGTGGAATAATATTCCATTGTGTATATATATATATATATATACACACACACACACACACACACACACACACACCACATTTCCTTTATTTATTCATCCATTGATGGACACTTAGGTGGTTTCCATGTCTTGGCTATTGTAAATAATGCTGCGATGAACATGGGGGTTTAGATACCTTTTTGAGTTAGTGTTTTTGTTTCTTTGGATAAATATTTAAAAGTGGAATTGCTGGATCATGTGGTAGTTCTGTTTTCAATGTTTTGATGATTACTGATGTTGAGCACTTTTCATGGCCATCTGTATGTCTTCTTTGGAAAATGTCTATTTGGATCTTCTGCCCATCTTTAAGTTTTTTAATTAGATTTGTTGTTATTGAGTTGTATGAGTTATATATTTTTGGATATTAACCCCTTATCAGATATGTGATTTGCAAATATTTTCTGTAGGTTGTCTTTTCATTATTTTGATGGCTTCCTTTGCTGTGCAGAAACAGTTTAGTTTGATATAGTCCCATCTATTTATTTTTGCTTTTGTTGCCTTTGCTTTTGGTGTCAAATACAACAAATCATTCTCAAGACCAATGTCAGCAAGCTTTTTTCCTATGTTTTCTTCTAGGAGTTTTACAGTTTTAGGTCCTATGTTTAAGTCTTTAATCCATTTTGAGTTAATTTTTGTGTTTGGTGTAAGATAGAGGTCCAGTTTCATTCTTTGCATGTGGCTGTCCAGTTTTCCCAACATTTATTGAAGAGACTGTCCTTTCCCCATTGTATATTCTTGGCTTCTTTGTTGTAAATCAATTGACCATGTATGTGTAGGTTTATTTCTGGGCTCTCTATTTGGTTCCATTGATTTCTGTGTCTGTTTTTATGCCAGTATCATACCATTTTGGTTACTATGGCTTTGTAATATAGTTTGAAGTCATGAAGCATGGTGCCTCCAGCCTTGTTCTTTTTTTCTCAAGATTGCTTTGGCTATTCATGGTCTTTTGTGGTTCCATGCAAATTTTAAGATTGTTTGTTTTATTCTTCTCTTCCCTTTTGAAGACCTGCCTCAGGCTTGATGTTGGGAGCCTCATGATTCCTGAAAGAATTTTACTTATTTTCTCCCATTATGTTTTTTTATAATGATTATTATTTTTAACTGATGTTTTTGAAAGTGTTATACTTTTAAATGGAATTAAACGCAAGTGAGTACTTATGTAAAGCAAATATCTGTTAGTGTATATTATGAACGAAACCACAAAAAGACATTTGTATGTCTTAGATAAACATAGGATTAAGAAATGGAAATTTGGGGCATTAGAAAGGAATATTTACTTGTCACATATAACATAGTAATGTTATTAACTATCCTTTTTAGTAATATGTAATTTATTCACACAAAGGATACTGTGACTTGCCTGTAGTAGTTAATATAAGTTATCAAAATGCCTTGTTTAGGGTATGTGAATTAATTGTAATCGAAAGTTTAAATCACTATTAGGGCTAAGTCTTTTTTTTTCTCCTTCAGTTGCCACAAAATCTAACTTCCATGTGTTTTGCTACTTTTATATGTCTTTTGGGAGATTTTGGAAAACCAAAGTCTTCTTTCTCCTGTGGAAGTGTTAAAAATCCTAAGAAGCTTTCTTCAGATAAAGTTTGTCCCCTTTCAGTTATTAAATGTGCTTTCCTCTTATCTGTGAATTTCACCTTCAGTTTACTGGCACTGCTTTTTCGTGTTAGAATCATTGAATTATGATTAACTCCTTGCAATCTGGCGTTGGTCCCACCTCTGTACTGGAACTACACTCTTGAAGGTCACTGGTGACCACATTCTAGCCATCTGTAGAATTTTTCCCTCAGTTCTCAATCTCCTTGACATTATAATGCCATATGACCTCGGCTTTTGAGTTACATGAGCACTCTATTTTGGATTTCTGCTTTGAACTCTGCTGCCCACGCTTCTTCCTGTAATACCTGTCTTTTCTTTGTGGGGTGGGTTTTGACCTTGTCCTTTGCTAGGTATTTACTTATTGCATTTTGCATCTTATCACTTTAGTGCTTCTTGCTTTGCATTGTGTCATAGATATATCATCATTTCTCATAACTCTCACTGTGATGGATATTGCTGGCAATTCTCAGAGCTTCATTTCACATCATTGCCCATCACCCAAACTCTAGTCCTGCACTCCCATCTGCTTTTAGGTAGATGTCCTTTTGCCTCAGAACAGATCTTTCTCAAGTCATCTCCTTCAGCCTCTTTTCTCTGAATTTCTGAGTTTCTTTTAAAGTCACAGTCTCTTAATACCTTGACATTTTAAATTTGGTGTCGCTTATCTCCCAATGTCTCTTATGTTCTTCAGTCTTTCTTGAAAATATTTCGTAAATTTGTCCTGTGCACTTCATTCCCTCATCTTTCCCAAAGTACTTCATAGAGTGTGTAACACTTCCAGTGTATTTTTTTTAAATTTAAAAGAGCCAACATAATACATTTATGAAATAGGAAAGGTAGAGTTTATTATTCCAATTTGCAGGTCAGGACATTCGTAGTGAGAGAAGTGACTTGTCTGAGATATCATTACTGGTTAAGGTGAGAGCTATTACTAAAGCCAAGCTAATGTGATTTTAAGTCTATATCTGTGCCCAAATCAAGCGACTATTGTAACTTCCTATTAATGATCTTTCAGCTTCCACTTCTCTCCTTTAATTCACTTTACTTGCAATGCTACATTAATGTCTATAAAACCAATCAAGGTAGCAGCTATTAGAGATTGATACAGTGTCTCAGTCACTGTGCTAGATAATATTGTTTAATCCTCAGAACTGCTGTGCAAGGTAGATATTGTTATCCATATTTTATAGATAAATAAATTGAGGCTTACAGGAGTTAACGAAGCTGCTTGTCATTTTGTGTGATGGGATCAGGGTGGGGTGGAGATTGAAACTGACTCCCAAGCTCTGGTTCTATTTACAACCGCATTATGCCCTTTATCAAATTCTTGATGTTACTCTTCTTCCTAAGAACTTACTGTGTATTCCTTTTGCCTTCTTAACCCCATTTTTACCCCTTTATCAACCCTTCCAGACCCTCAATAATTTGTTGGTAAGTTTCTTTTCTATTTATTTTCGCCAGTAACCCTCCTCAGTGAATCCTCTGCTCTTGACCTTGTTCTCATCTCACACAGACCTTATCTAGGCTCACTTTAACTCATGCTATTTACTCCCTGTGCAGAATAATTTCACCTCCACCTCTTTACTTATCCATAGCCAGCTCTTTACCTTTTCCTCATTCTAACATTTAGTAAGCACTTAAAGCATGCATGGTGCTATGATAGCAGTTGCTAATATAGATGAATGCATGGGTCTTGTTGGGGAGATGAGCAGGGAATGGGAGGAGCCAGACTGGATTCCCCACTCTGATTTGAGAGCCCTAGCAGAGAGAGGTGTGCATGGGTTGCTATGGCAGCATTCAAGAGGATGTGATTAATTTTACTTGAGTTGTTGGGGAAGACAGGACTGAAGAACTGACCTTTGGGCTATAGCCTTAAAGGAGGAGGGGGAGTTCTCCAGGTGGAGAAGGGAAGGGAGGTGGGTTTTGTGGAAAGAGGACATATTGTATGAATAGAGAGATAAAACCACAAGTGTGTATGCCATATGTTGGAGTGTGAACATTAAAAGTTGCAGGGCTATGCAAGTGGTGTGTTGTCACCAATGGGCCTCAAGTGACTGGCCTTCCCTTCATGGAGTCATTGGTCTGGTGTTTGACCTTATACTTTCAGACACCTGGTATGCTGGGCCCACTGAGAGTGGACCTCTCTCAGGAGCAGGGCCACGTTAGCCATACTCTTAGAAACTGATATACAGATATCTATATCTATATGTTTGTGTCTTTGTCAATTGATTAATTTCCAATGAGAGATACAACTGTCAAGCAGATTGGATTGCTTGATCTGGCAGATCAGTTCATTGTCTCCCTGTAGACAGGCTTCTTGGGAAGCCAAGTTGTTAATATGGAGGTCAATTGATGATTGAAAAATACAGCTGTCAAGTTGACCCAGCATTTCTGACGAGCGCGCTCTCTCTCTTCTGGCAAGATACATGGGAACCATGTTGCCACAGACCACCTGGTGAACATGGCAAGAGAACCTGGAGGGATATTTGTTTGAAGAAGTATCTCTCAGCTGAGTTAGCTTAAGGCTATCTTACCCACTCTAGGAAGAGTATTGCCAAGGAAACCAGATTATTCTAGTCAACTCAGCCAAGACTTCCTCTCCTGTGGCTTAGTTTGATCTTGTGAACATTTGCCTAGATGGCTTTTCTGATTCCTTTGCTGACCAGTCCTCCCCTTTCCTCCTCTTTTTTTTTTTTGCGGTACGCGGGCCCCTCAGTGCTGTGGCCTCTTCCGTTGCGGAGCACAGGCTCCGGACGCGCAGGCTCAGCGGCCATGGCTCACGGGCCCAGCCGCTCCGCGGCATGTGGGATCTTCCCAGACTGGGGCACGAACCCGTGTCCCCTGCATCAGCAGGCGGACTCCCAACCACTGCGCCTCCAGGGAAGCCCAACAATATATTCTTTACCCCCCCCCCCCCCCGCTTTTTTATCTTTTTGATGCTTTCTCCCTTTAGATATGTTGAGACATTCTGTCAAGTTACAGAGAAGTCTGAAGAGCTGGAGAAACAGGGATTTTCATATCTCTGTTTTGATTTACCTTGTTTTTATTTTAAATCACATTTTCTTATTTTCAGTCACTTGGGACCAAAATCAGGGAATGGTGAATAGCACCCTGAAGCCAAGAGTGTGAGATTTATGGTGGTGGGATGTTGGAGATGAGGCTTGAAAGGAAAGTTGGGACCAGATTGTGAAGGGTCTTGGATGCCATACTAAAGAGTTTGAATTTCAGAGTCCTCTCAATTCAGTTCTTTCCTCTGTGAATTCTTTTTTCCTCCCAATGTCATCTTTTAATTTAAAATTTTTTTATTATCTTCATCAAACAGTTAATATCTTACTATAGAGCATATGATAACGGCTCTTTCTAAGAGATCTTAAGATTTTTAAGAGATCTTACTTAGACCCCTTATGTTTTGACAGATAAATATTAGGTGATATTATCTGCAGTTTAAATGTGAGGTGCTTGAGAGCTTAAGTTCTGTTTCTGACTCCCATTGTGCTTCTTAATTCATGCTATTTCCACAACTTCCTCTTTTATCCTCCAGTTTTTAAGACAGGTATTACTTTTTATCTTATCACGTAATGGTTCTTTTTTATCTTATTATGTAATGTTTTTATCATGGTGCTTATGTACATGAATAGCTCTCTTATTAATTAATTATCATGTATCTGTCTCTTCTCAGTAGGCAGCTTACCAGTTCCTTATATTTAGGTGGACCTCATACTTACTCCTTTTGCGTCTTATAATACCTAGGCTAGTTGAATTTAAAGGAGTACTTAGACAATAGAACACTATTTTAGAGCCAGAAGATATCTTAATCTAGTTCAGTACTGCCATTTTCTACATGAGGAAATGGAGATCCAGGGCTGCTGTAATTTGCCAGAGCACGACTAGTAGAGCCATGGCCAGAACCCAGAGGTTGTCATGTCTGTTCCAGCCACCTTTGCACCGTACTACACTTGTTCCCTATTTGGCTGAGAGATGTATTCCATAAGGTTGAAAGGGACCCTCAAAGATCATTGTATCAACGTACAGACTCCAAAACCACTATTTAAAAACTTAATTTAGCAGCTTTTCTTGTTAGTGCTTGGAAAAGTATAGTTTTGAATGTTTTAGATCTAACTGTGTTACGTAGGAAACCACATTAAGAGGCATATAGGGAAAGGAGCTCACATGTTGAACTCTTTCTGTGTTCCTGCCAAGCAGTGTACAGGTGCTTTACACTCATCACCTCAACTATTTATTGTGACAGTCCTGTGAACTGTTATCCACATGAGCAAACAGACTCACAGAGGTGAAACAATCTTGCAAGTAGAACTAGAAGATGTGGGGTGTGAGTCCAGGCCTACATGACTACAATGACTGTGCTCTTACAATTATGCTTCATTGTTACGGCCCTCAGCCAAAGCCAAGAATCCAGCTGTAGCAGCAGGTACCACACCTGACTTTCTAATGAGGGGAAGTCCAGCAGCCATTCCCCATTGTCTGTGGCAGGAGGTGATTGTTGGTGCCTGAGCTGGGTGGCAGTGTCTGACTCACTAAGTAATCTCACATTTTCTAACCATGGTTTGTGGCTCATATTTGTGACCTTTTCTATATGTATCTTATGTCATTGTTCCCTTTTCCATTCTGTGGGAGAACAGCACCATGTTATAAGCCCACATGTCTCATTCTTGCTTCTACCTAAGCCTCACTTTCCATCTTGTTAATGCTTCTCCTTTCTTCCCTTTTTCTCTCCACTCTTAACTCTTGGTGTGGAGAGAAAATTAGATGTGCTTGTTTCAAAGATACTTGAATGGATGAACTTCATTTTTTTCCCCCCTGAATTCTTCTGTGTTGGTATGAAGAATAATGGGACAAAAAAAATAAAAAGAAGGTGATGCGTAATCACATTATTTGTCTTCCAGCAAAACAGTTTTTCAAAATAGCAAGATATATGCAATTCATAACTTACATAAAGTTCATCATTCATATTTATAAAATCTGTGTTTTGATGCTAGATGCAATTACTTCAAGTTTCAAACAATTATTTAAAAATGCTTTTGAATCATCTCCCTAAGAGCTTTCAACACAGTATGAATAGTACACTTTTTAACATTTCCTTTTGCATACCTGCAGTTTGCATCATCTTTGAGATTGTTTACCACATTTTTTTGCAAGGCATATGTGAAGACTCAGCCAACAAATGTCATTATATATGTGGGTTTCAAAAAGCAAATGGGGAAAGTTTTGTTTAACCTTTTCAAAGAGTTGTTATCTGGGCTTTCCCCCATTTCAGAGCAAAACCAGATGTAAACCAAGGATATGAACCAGTGTACATATTTTTGAATATATACCTCCTTTTAGGTTTTGCCAGTGATCATTTTTGTTAAAATATTACCACCTCCCCACTGGGAATTTAGAATGTTTCTGGTAAATAGTTCACTATAATCTGGTGATTTCCATCACTTCTCTTGTCCAGTTAAATTCTTATGGATCGTTTCTTAAAAAGAACAACACCATTGTGAGATGAGGAATTGGAGCCGTGGCATTTGATTAAATGTGTTCATGGGGGAAAATATGCTAAGAAGGCATTAGAATTTCTTCTTTATGCCAAAAAGTGCATTAGACTGGTAGACTCTACAGAGGGAGGTGACTCAAGGGAATATCCTGAGGTGGAAGGTATTGGATAATAACACTGAGTGAGAGAGAATAGTTTTTCTTAGTGTGGGAAGTATAGTCCCTTTTCTAGGTAGAAGGGCTCAAACCCTAAACCACTGTGTTGAGATGGCATTTTTATTTATTTAGATTTTCCTTTCTGTTTAATTAAAGATTGGCATTAAGATGATCCTGTTTTTTGTTTATTTTTTAAAAATCCCTTATCTTCTATATTGCAAAAAAAAAAAAATCCACTAAGAATGAATTAAAATTTTGTTAGGGGTATTTGTGTTGTGTTTATTCTTTCAGGTTTTAAATTTCGTATGATCAGTGCCTTTTACTAGAATATTATATGCTTTATATATGCTTTATAATTATCTAGTACAAACTGTCTCTTATTAAGTATTTGATGGCACGTAAGATGTTTAAGACAATTTCATGTCCTACTTCTTCTACATAGTGAATACTAGACAGATACGGGTTAAATAAATTAGGGAAGAAATAACTGAATGAGTATAGAAATATGTGGGCGCATGTATTATTTTCTTTTCTGAGTCAGATTCATGATTTCTATGATGTGGCCTTACCAAGTTCTTAAAATACAGATTTACATTAAATGATTTAGGTAGTCACTATATAAAAATTCACTATTAAAAAATAAGGGTGAATAAATTTAAAAATAACTAATTCTACAAATAAATAATTATTATAATTTGGAACATCACTTCAGACATATTTTTCTCCTTCTGTGCACACAAAAACACCCCCCAGCACACATGCCCACATACATACATAGATTTATAGATGGAGAAATAAGAGATAAATTATAAGGATAGGATCATCCTACATACTACTTTCACTTAAATAAAAGTAATATTACTTGATTTTTACAGAAGTAAAAGAAATTAAAAACAAAAGGAGTTACAGTAATTAAGAGATGATCGATCCCTTATAATAAGAAATATCAGATTTCACTAAAGTAGAAAAAAATTATGAAAAATGGTAACAGATCAGGATCATTATATTTTAAAAATTAACTATATATATTATTGTATCAGTTTATTTCCTGCAATGAAAAGTAAGAAATTAACATATTTCCCTTTTCCTACCTCCTAATTCTTATTACTTATATTAAATTTGTACCTTGTCAAGTTGTGTAACATTTACATTCTGTTTTGTAACTAGTTTTCAGTTATTTAGTCTTAGTTTTGTATTTAA
This sequence comes from Lipotes vexillifer, assembly GCF_000442215.2. NCBI lineage: Eukaryota > Metazoa > Chordata > Mammalia > Artiodactyla > Lipotidae > Lipotes > Lipotes vexillifer. The sequence goes on along the minus strand of NW_006795112.1, from coordinate 1,892,642 downwards.
CAGTATTCAGTGCTTACTTCCTGGTCTTTTTTTTTAAACAACAGATGGTCTTCTGAAGTGGTCCTTAAGAAAATTCCATTCTTGGGGACTGATGCCCCTAAACAAGTACCACATTTTTTTCTTTTTTTTAAGGAGAATATATTTCTTTGGTCAGTAGATGGAGAAACTGAATCCTGCAGGGTAAAATCAAGTTTTGGCTCATACAACTTGATTATAAAATAATAGTTTGCTTATTTAGCTTAAGTGTAGTCCTTGAAATATGAGTGTTATTTTCTTTTTCTTTTCTTTCTTAATTTTCTTTTTTGTTTTTTGAAGAATTTGATGTGTAGGTCAAGTAGCAAAAACTATATAAAAATAGACTCTATGAAATTGAAGTAGGAATTGAATGTTAGGGTCACTTTAAAAAGCTCATATAGGCCACTGCATATGACACAGCCCTAGCGTAGTAAATGGCCTTTAATGTTACAGAATTAGTGAAGGTGGTGCATGCCATTAGGAAGGAAAATAGAAACAGAACTATGGAGCCAGAAAAGCATACATTGGACTAAAAGAATACCTATTGGTTCAGTGCTATTGAGGAAGAGAGCTCCGAACAGGAAATCAACTCTGTAGGCATCCTGGGGTCAGAATGCAAATGGTTTTGAAAATCTAACTGGTTTAGAATTCACTCTGTAGGAAATGAGGAGTAAATGATGGCGTTTTTAATGTTTATTTTTATTTATTTTTAATTGAAAGATTCTTTAAATTCTGTAGTGCTTTACAATTTTCAAGAGCTTCACACACATGATTTCATATTATCCTATAATAATCCTTTTTGCCCCCCTACCCCTATACTGCCCCTTGTTATTTTCTTTTAGTTATGTACTTTTAAAAGATTGATGGATTATTTGTGCCTGAAAAGTAAAACCCTGGGTCACTCTCAAAAAGAGTTAGTACTAAATCCAGTTGGTTCTATAAAAGCAGAGGTCCAGTGAGCATCTCCCAGGGCATTCTGAGGCTGTCGCCCATGTCACTTCTGCTATACTTGCTGAGATTGCTGACTGAGGTTCTATTTCTGGAAGACCAGAAATGGAAGGGCCCCATTTCTTCGGGGTACCTATTGGAAAAATTTTCCCGTTTTCTCCTATTAGTATATGTTGTACCTTCTTATTCTCCTTTTCTTGCACTTGATAATGGAAGATAGCATTAAAGCAGCATTGTATTTTAATCATACTCTGTGAATATGGCTTTTCTCTGTACAGATCCATTTGTTCAGAGGACAAAGAACCTGTTGTATCTCTATTCTGTAAAAATAAATATAGTCTATTTACATCCACACATTTCTCCATGTCTTTCTTCTTTAATTCTTTATTTTGATTCATTTCTTGGCTGGCTGAATTTGGTTATCAGGTGTTTTGTTTTTTAGGTTTTTTTTTTTTTGGTTGCATCTAAGCCTATCTATATCTGTTTATATATCTACCTATATGTATAAATATTTTTTCAAGAAGAACTCGTGGTTGCTGAATTTTTTTTTAATTGTTTTTAATACTTTATTTATTATTATTATTATTATTTTTGTGTGTGTGTGGTACGCGGGCCTCTCACTGTTGTGGCCTCTCCTGTTGCGGAGCACAGGCTCCGGACGCGCAGGCTCAGCAACCATGGCTCACGGGCCCAGCCGCTCCGCGGCATGTGGGATCCTCCCGGACCGGGGCACGAACCCATGTCCCCTGCATCGGCAGGCGGACTCTCAACCACTGCGCCACCAGGGAAGCCCCTGAATTTCTTGAGTAATTGAATGCTTGAAAGTGTTTGTAGGTTGCTTTTGTGCTTTATGGACAATTTGGCTGGGCATCACATAATTGGGTGTTATATCTTTCCCTTAGAACTCTGAAAACATTGCCCTATCATCTGCAGATAATAGTGAATGCTGCTATAGAAAAGTCTAAGGCCACTCTTGGTTTTTCTGCCTTTTTACTGACATAATTTATATTTATTTTCTCTCTTTCTTAAATTCTGTAACCTCATGAGGATATGTCTTAGTATTAATTGTTTTGAATCCAGTTTTTCTGGAGCGTTTTCTTTTTTAAGTATTTTATCCCCCCCCCACCCCCACACCCCCCAAGAGAAGGTTTTCTTTTATTATATTGCTTTTTTTCCTGTTTCATTTGTTCTGGTTTCTTTTGCAAGAATGTCAAGTGTGTATTGGCTAGATCTCTTTCATCTTCTATATTGATCATCTCATCTCATCTCTTATATATCTTTCAAAACTTTTCATTTTGTGTGCTTTTTTAATGCCCATCCTCTCTTTTTCTTACAGTTTCAGTATTGCATGTTGTGTTTTTTTGTTGCTTATTTTGTGGCTTTAATCTATGGTTTTTTTCTTTTTTTTTTTCCTTCAATCTCCAGCTTCTTTAGCCTTACAGTTTGCTTTTTCATCTCTTAATCTTCTTATCTTCTCTTAGATATTTCATACTTTTTGTTGAGTAGCTCATATTCTCTGTAATTTAAACTGTGGAAAATTATTTGTGAGTAATTCCTCTGTTTCCTAAGACATTATCTTTTTTCCATCTGTCATTTGCTTATATCCTTCCACTCCAATCCTCAGTAGTTCTGTGTAAATTTTTTGCTGATTCCTTTCTAGTTCATATTCATTTTTGAATGGGCTTAATTCCTTTAAAAACAGGTATTACCTGAAAAAAGTATGAGGTCAGATGCAAGTATTGAGTAGTAGGTCGAGGGTCTAAATGACATCAGTTTGCACTTCCATATGGACTTTTTTAACTTAAACACTTCTTCATCCAAGATGGTTCCTTTGATCTGGGGACATGTCTCACCTCAGTTTGCAGTGCTGTGAAGGTCACTGTGACTTTGAGTTCCTGTGAGTCATAGGAGTGGTTTGGTGATAACTCCTTCCTGTTTCTTTCCTCCCATTTGGCACTGTCTCTGAGCTTGGAAGCTAGACATTGACAATAAAAACATGTTGATGTTTTCTCTGTCCTTCTGTGGTATAGACCATGATTTTTCTGGAGAAACCTCTTTTATTTTCTCCTAGGTAGATGCTTAAACATCATTGCTCTAATCAGAGTTTCCTTGAATGGGGTTTAGTACTGTTCCAACTTTAGGGAAGTCTTTATCCTGCCTGAGATCTGAGGGGGTGTGGTCAGCATGACTCCTTATTTGATTCCAGGTATCACATTTTTCTTTCTTTCTTTCTTTTTTTTAATAGTTTGTGGTTTGTGGTTGTGGCTGTGTCTTTGTTTCATTGAAGATGAGGTATTCATTATTTTTTGTTCTTTTTTTTGTTTGTTTGTTTCTGGAGTAGAGACTAGGGTGACAGTGTCTTCCAACTGTCATTTACTTTTTTTTAACTGTCTCTGCTGGCTCACTGGTGTGCTCACTGTCACTCCCTCTAATCCTCCCTTTTGTTACCCTTCCTCTCCCCCTGCCCTTAGCTACTTACCCCTTAAATCAGGAGGTTTTCCAAAGACCCATTTTCAGTCCATTTTTTTTCTAGGTTAGTTTTCTCTTCCTGAGTGACTTTGTCTACTCCTGTGTCATTAATCTTCACCTCTAGTTTAATTTTTATTATTTTTTTGGTTTTCTTCAGCTTTATTGAGATCTGAAAAAAACACTGTAGAAGTTAAAGGTGTACAGCATAATGACTTGACTTACATATATTATGAAATGATTACCACAATCAGTTCAGTTATCATCCATCATCTCATAGTCTAATGATTTTTGGATTAGCAGTTTGGCATTGACTCCTCCTGAGTTCCAGATGCTTACTAAATACTAATAATACCTCAAAATTCCCATTCAAAATGAAATTGTTTATCTTCCTTGCAAAGTGTGGTTCTGTTTACTACCTCATTTAATGGAAACTCATTCTTCCAAATTATTAAGACTTAAAGGGCTTCCCTGGTGGCTCAGTGGTTGAGAGTCCGCCTGCTGATGCAGGGGACATGGGTTCGTGCCCCGGTCCGGGAAGATCCCACATGCCGCGGAGCGGCTGGGCCCGTGAGCCATGGCCACTGAGCCTGCGTGTCCGGAGCCTGTGCTCCGCAATGGGAGAGACCACAGCAGTGAGAGGCCCACGTACCGCAAAAAAAAAAAAATAGACTTAAAGATGTCTCGGTCAACCATAATTTTTCTTTCTCATGCTTCTCTCAACTGATCACTTATCCCTTCTGACTAATATTGATTTCTCTTGTGTCCATTGTGTCTCTACATTGAGACTGTAAGTCCATTGGAGGCAGGCATCTGTCATAGTGCTTCACATATAATATGTAGTTTCTAAAAAAATGTTGATTCGAATCCTTTGAATGCTAATTTTAGCTTTAATAAAAATCTGATATCAAGATGGTTTTAATGTCTTAATCTAAAATCATCTTGTGGTAATTTCACATATTTTGCTGCTAATCACCTTGTCTGGATGATAGCTTTTTGTATACTTATAACTCCTGCCTTCTCTTTTTCTTCAGTTCACATATCTGTGAAGAGTAAGACTATACCATTCCTCAGACTTAAAACCTTTTTGTTGACTTTATTGTTGTTTAACTCCCCCTTCCCCAAATTTTGATTGTTTCCTAAATGATCCAGCTCTTACTAGACATAAAAATATCATGGTCAACATTGTTGGGTGGTTTCTTTGTGAAAATATTAAGAAGCCAGTGGTAAAAGATCTTCATATTACATTTAATTTTTGTTTGTAAAATTAGATGTCTGAATTAAAATTTCTTTATATTTAATGTGGTACTTTTATACTATTAATTCTTAATTATTATTATATTTTGGATTGGGAGGCCCTTAAGCATTAATTTTTTCATATATTGGGAGAGAAAAGCAATAAATGTCAAGAGATTGAGTGAAGAAATCAATTGTATGTAGTATGGTAAAACCCTTGTGTCGACATACTGGTACATGTTAGCTGTTTGGTGCATACGTTTCTTTATTGGCATTGGGAACATAATCTTTTGAAACCATCATTGTAAAAGTGAAGCTGTCATTGTAAAACTTAAGATTTTGACAATAAGAACTGCTCCTCAATATGGGAAGCTTGTTGAATTTCTCATAAAACCGCAAACCATGAACTTCTCTTGGAGAAAGATACTTTTTAAATGACCTGACATGTTTTAAAGAAAAGGTGGATCCTTTTGGTTTATGAGCAGGAGAGCCATTGCATTGCATTTCCATGTTAAACTGTACACACAAGATCTGGATTTTAAAAAGGAAAGAACTTTCTCAGGTGATTAACTTTAAAATAATTTCTTATGTAATTAATTTAAAAATAATGTCTTTAATTTTTAGAGCAGTTTTAGGTTCAGAAAAATTGAGTGGAAGGTACAGAGGGTCTCCCTTCCCTAACCTCCCCCACCATCAAATCCCCACCAGAGTGGTACATTTGTTACAATCCATGAACAAACATTGATCATCATTATCAACAAAAGTCCTTAGTTTAAATTAAAGTTCACTCTTTTTGTGTTAGACATTCTAAAGGTTTTGACAAATGTATAATGAAACATGTATTCACCCTTGTAATATCATACAGAATAGCTTCACTGCCCTAAAAATCCCCTGTGATTCACCTATTCATCCTTCCCTTCCTCTTTCCGGTAAATCCCCTGGCAAACCACTGATGTTTTTAATGTCTCAATAGTTTTGCCTTTTCCAGAATATCTTATAGTTGGAATCAGGCAGTATGTAGCCTCTTCAGATTGGCTTCTTTCACTTAGCAATATGCATTTAAGACTATTCTATGTGTTTTCATGGCTTGATAGCTCATTTCTTTTTAGTGCTGAATAATATTCCACTATCTGGATGTACCGTTTATCCAGTCACCTTTTGAAGGATAGCTTGGCTGTTTCCAAGTTTTGGCAATTCTGAATAAAGCTGCTGTAAACATTTGTGTGCAGGTTTCTGTGTGGGTGTAGGTACCAAGGAGCATGATTGCTGGATTGTATGGTAAGAATATGTTTAGTTTTAATTTTGTAAGAAACTGTCAAACTGTCTTCCAAAAGAGGCTGAACCATTTTGTTGTCTCACTACAAATGAAGGAGAGTTCCTGTTGCTCCACCTACTCTTCAGTATTCCAGGTGTTGTTAATGTTTTGGATTTTAGCCGTTCTAATAGGTGTGTATTAATTTACTATTCCCTGATGACATGTGATGTTGAGCATTTTCATATGCTTATTTGCCATCTGTATATCATCTTTGATGAGGTGTCTGTTCAGATCTTTTGCTCATTTTAAAATTGGGTTTTTTTCAGTACCATAGGATATCAATTATATGTGGAATCTAAAATATGACACAAATGAACCTATCTGTGAAACAGAAACAAAATCAGGGACAGAGAATAGACTGGTGGTTGCCAAGAGGGAGGGGTGTGGGAGAGGGTAGGAGTGGGAGTTTGGGATTAGTAGATGCAAACTGTTATATATAGAATGGATAAACAACATGGTCCTACTGTATAGTACAGGGAACTATATTTCAGTATCCTGTGATAAACCATAATGGAAAAGATATGAAAAAGAATGTATATACATGGATAACTGAGCCACTTTGCTGTACAGTAGTAATGAATACAACATTGTAATTCAACTATACGTAATAAAAATAAATTTTAAAAAATTGGGTTGTTTATTGTTGAGTTTTAAGAGTTTATTTATTTATTTATTTTTAAATTTTTGGTGTATTTTAGATGAGTCCTTTATTAGGTATGTCTTTTGCAAATATTTTTGCTCAGTCTGTGGGTTGTCTTATTTTCTTGACATGTCTTTTGCAAAGAGGAAGTTTTTAATTTTAATGAAATCCAACTTACCAGCTTCCCTTCCCCCAGCTGCCCCCAATTGTGCCTTTGGTGTTGTGTCTAAAAAGTCATGGCCAAACCAGGGTCATCTGCATTTTCTCATGTATTATCTTCTAGGTGTATTATAGTTTTGCATTTTACATTTAGGCCTGTGATCCATTTTGAGCTATTTTTTTTGTGAAGGGTGTAATGTCTATATCTAGATTCAGAATTTTATCTGTAGATGTCCAGTTGTTCCATCACCATCTGTAGAAAAAACTGTCCTTCATTGAATTGCCTTTGTTCCTTTGTCAAAGATCAGTTGACTATATTTGTGTTGGTCTCTTTCTGGGCTCTCTTTTCTGTTCCTTTGATCTATTTGTCTGTTCTTTCACTGGTACCACACTGGCTTGATTACTGTGTAATTAATTAAAATAATAATTAGTAAACTATTTAAGTGTTTTTGTTAAGATTTGTGAAACAAGTTATCTTAAACCAATTTCTTGTATTAAGTGTGAGATATGTTATTTTTAAAAATAGATTATTGGTAATCATTCTAGTAAAATTTATGTACAGTAGAAACACTGTCATAATGGAAAGAAATAAAATTGTGGTATTTTTACTTTAAAGAAACTATACTCTTATTCAGTAGCTTGTTTTATAAGTTCTGTTGGCTCTTTAATACATATTAAAGAATTTACTTTTTCAAATATGAAATAATAGTTTAAATGTGATTATTAAAAAGTCTGGATTAATCTTCTAAAATAACACTTCCAGCATGAGAAATCAATATAGCTGTTCTTATATATTTTTGAAAGCTGTTGCTTTTTTAGCATTAGGAAGAAATGACGTTACTTGTCTGAAGTATTTCATGGTGTAAATCAATGTGTAAACCCTTTAGTTTGTGAAACATTGAGCTAGAGCTTGCAGGATGCTGATAAATACATGGCACATTTTTTTGCCTGGAGACCTATTCAGGAGAAAAAAAAACTAACCAGTAATATAAAGTAATATGTGGTAAGCATAGTGTGTGTGGCAGTGCATTAAGCTCAGTAGTACGTTATTGTGACTGGTGACTGTAAACTAGTGATATCACTCAGATAATTTTTACTCATGGTGTCTTTAGCCTTGTGTGTCAGAAACAATGAATTTACAAAGAAGTCATTAGGTTATTGGGATGATTGTCAGCCATGATCAACTGCTAAGAATGTATTTTTTTATATAAATTTTATTCAGGTATAGTTTACTTACAGTAAACTGTACCCATTTTAAGTGGGCAATGTGGTGAGTTTTGACAGAAGTACACAGTTGTGTAACTATGACCACAATTATGATTTGGAATGTTTGTATCACCCCAGAAAGTTCCCTTGTGCCCCCTTGAAGTCAAACCCCCCCTACCTCCAATCTCAGTGTCCAGGCAATTGCTGATCTGCTTTCTGTATTGTAGATTTGTTTGCATTTTCTAGAATTCTTAGGAGTATGTTTTGCTAAATGCAGAAGATATGTTCTTGAAAAATTGATGGCAAATTGATTTTTTATAAAATGAACAATATTTTTTATTATATTAAAATTTTTGAGATGCTCAAATGAAGTTCAGTTGGTATTATTTCTGTTATTTTGGGTTTCAAGTTTTTCTACCTTGTCTTCTCTCTGTAATAACTTAAATCTATATTTCATGTAGCTTAATATATAAAACAACTCATGACGTTATTTTGTAGAGCAAATTATCCTTTAGTAGTTATACTGTTATCTCCTCATTTGCTTATTTATAAAAGTTGATAAACAATACAAGAAATAAAAATCTACAGATCCTGTTGTTGTTATTAGAATTTAATACCTTCTTTATTCCATACAGTTGTCATTCAATCGACAGTTTAACCTTGCTGTGTAAAAGGCCATTTGCTTTGTCCTTATGCCCTACTGCTTGGACCTCTGGGGATAGGAGAGTCAGGGTGGATAAAATAGCTCTTTACTTCATAACATTCTGTTCTTTGTGACACCTATTACTCATATGTAGTCTGTTCTAAAGCATGCTGAAAAGTAGCAGTTGATCTCATGGAGAAAATAGCCCCACCAAGATGAATTATTAGAATCCTTTTATGACTTTTTATCAAATGTACTGAAACGTTTACCTCTTTTTATAGGAAAGAGTTAAGAATCCTTTGCATATTAGAATGGCTGGAGTTTTCTGGTTTTGCCCAGAAACGTTCTGTTTCTAGAATTTATGCTGCTTCATTTATTAGTCATTTTGAAACTAGTTCTAAATAAAAGCCAAACATTATGAAAAGTTTTTTCATCTTTGCTCCACCAAACGTATTTAAATTTCTAGTTAATTTGGAAATCTTGTACTCACATAAAGACAAATAATTCTAAACTTATTTAATACAGTAACACTTTGGGTAACTGATGTTCTACTAACCAAATCCTTAAGTAACTGGCATTTTGAAATGATAAATGTGTATCTGTTAAGAAATCTTGAAGATCTCTGTTTAAATACTGCTTCACTGAAGCCTTCAGACCAAAGAAAAAATGTTTCAGTAGCCAATTTGAGAGAGACGGTATATGTGGGATGGGACTAAAGGGCAATAGATAAGAGCAACCAACTTGAGAACTTAATGGTGATTATCCTTCTCAAAACCAGTCAGTCAATACTCTTTTTTTTTAAAAAAAGTAATGCACAGGCTATTTTTAAAATTTCCTCATTTTGGGGGATTGTCTTCAGAAGCCCAGGCATATTCCATTTAGCCTATACTGTGATGGCTTACACATAGTCCTCTCTTCAGCAGGTTAAATCAAATGGGAGAAGAGACATAAACTATTACCTGTTACAAAGCAGATTGCACCAATGTTCTAATAGTGGCATCTAATGGTACAGTGGGGAGGGAAAAAATAATTCTGGCTTGGATGTCAGGGAAGGCTTCATGAAGTGATACTATTTATAAATAGAGTGATGAGTTGCATTAAAATTTGTATTTTTACCCCCATTTACAAAGTTACTATTCACTTTAGAAAATTTGGAAAACCAGAGAAGCATTGAGGAAAAAAGAAAAAAAAATTAAATTACCATTAATGTTTTCATAGGCAATCCATTACCCATGGATTACCTTTAGCTATATTTTCACCTGTCGTTTTTCATTTTATAATATGGACATTTCTCCATGTCATTAAGTGTTTTTCTGCAACATCATTTTGAATAACTGCATAGTCATTTAACTACTGTATAAGGCAGAGGGACTGGCAGAGGCCAGGTGACAGCAAAGTGTCCACTATGTTTAGAGAATGAGGACATCTAGGTCCACGTGAGGAGAGTGTGGGAAGCAGTTGGAATAGGATAGGTTGAGACTTGATAATGGATGCCCAAGCCCTGAAGCTTTGAATCTGTTTTGTAGGTACTCTTTCACCCAGCTACCATCAGTTGTATGAATTCTTCCTTGACTTATGGTCGGCAAAATGAATTGACCTCTGGTTTATCTTCTTGTATTACTTCGTGCATGCACACTCATGCATGCATGTACACTCACATGTGAGCATGCACGCGCACACACACACCTGTTTTAAGTATCTATGTGCCTGTCTTCCCCATTAGAATATATCTTTGTGTAAGTGTGTGACAATTAATTAGGTCTGAGTTAAGGAAAGCACAGCAGGTCAGTGCTTAACATTCTTGGTGGTTGGGATGCCATTGAAAACTGGCTGATGGACAGGAGGAAGAAGGATTTAAAGGAAGAGAGAACAGAAGGTTATTGCATTGTCCAGATTTGAAGAAATAAGTCTCTGATGTAATAGGCTACTGAGAGTGGGAGGGATATTATTTCCAACAATTATATTCTGATCATTCCCAGGGGTCTCATTCTTAATTTTGGAAATACTATGTTATTTTTATGTATTTTGTACACATTTTGCTTTAAACCTTTTTTCTCTTTTTGTTTCCTTTGAGACTAGTCTGAAACAATTTTAACTCTTGATTTTATTAAAATAAAAAACAGTGATGTTTTGGTTACACAGTTGATTAATATTTATGATGATCTGAAATACCATCTTAATTACATTTGGTTAAAGAAAAACACTAAATAGTGTTTTTGGAATAGAATTTTGGATGAAAATAATTGGTAAAAATATATTATCATTTATGGCCATTTCCTTATTCTAGCAGATTCATTGTCTAAGAATGTAAACCTTAGTTATTATCAAAAAGATTCTTTAGTAGATGAAATTTGAAATATTATTAGAACGTTCCTTTATTCTTATAAAACATGACTAGTTTCTCCACAAAATTTCAATATTAAAAATAATGAATTTTCACCAAGATGAATGATTATTCAGATACTGAAGAATTAGTTAAGGTCTTTCCTGGTGGCACAGTGGTTAAGACTCCGAGCTCCCAATGCAGGGGGCCTGTGTTCAATCTCAGGTCCGGGAAGTAGACCCCACATGCATGCGGCAACTAAGAGTTTGCATGCTGCAACTAAGAAGCCTGTGTGCCGCAACTAAGACCTGGCGCAACCAAATAAATAAATAAAATAAATATTTTAAAAAACGTAAATAAAGGGGTAAAGGGGTAAAGAATCCACCTGCCCATGAAGGGGGCACGGGTTCGACCCCGGTCTGGGGAGATCCCACATGCCGCGGAGCAACTAAGCCTGTGCACCACAACTACCAAGCACCTAGAGCCCACTACCGAGCACCTAGAGCCCGTGCTCTGCAACAAGAGAAGCCCACCACAATGAGAAGCCTGCGCACCACAACGAAGAGTAGCCCCTGCTCTCTGCAACTAGAGAAAGCCTGTGTGCAGCAACGAAGACCCAAAGCAGCCAAAAATAAATTACTTAAAAAAAAAATGTTAAAAAAAAAGAATTAGTTAAATGTTGTGTATTTGCTTATTGATTGACTGCTTAAAAGCAAGGCCAAATATTTTTATTTAAAAAGATGCACTGTATAACGAATTTTTGAATAGCATACCACTGATGAATCTTTACTTTCGAAGATGCTTTTTATTGGCTAGTGCTCTGCTAAGAACAACAGACTAATGTATTTAGAAATTTTCATGATGCTAATTACAATTTATTAAGCACTTACTGTATGTCAAGCTCTGGCTCGAATAGTTAAGGGACATTCTGTTATTTAAAAACACCCCCTGGGGCTTCCCTGGTGGCGCAGTGCTTGAGAGTCCGCCTGCCGATGCAGGAGACGCGGGTTCGTGCCCCGTTTCGGGAGGATCCCACATGCCGCGGAGCGGCTGGGCCCGTGAGCCATGGCCGCTGAGCCTGCGCATCCGGAGCCTGTGCTCCGCAAATGGGAGAGGCCACAACAGTGAGAGGCCCGCATAATGCAAGGAAAAAAAAAAAAAAAAAAAATGAAAAACACCCCCTGATGAGGTGGGTCTTATTTATTATTACATGAGGAAATTGAAGCTCAGAAAGGTTAAGTTTCTTGCCCAAGATTACACAGGTAGCAAGTAGCAGAGCAGGAGGTGTTTTTCTCTGGTTTGTGTGTCATTTCATTATTTATTTTATTTTATTTTTTTTCTTGCGTTATGCGGGCCTCTCACTGCTGTGGCCTCTCCCATTTGCGGAGCACAGGCTCCGGACGCGCAGGCTCAGCGGCCACGGCTCACGGGCCCAGCCGCTCCGCGGCATGTGGGATCTTCCCAGACCGGGGCACGAACCCGCGTCCCCTGCATCGGCAGGCGGACTCTCAAGCACTGCGCCACCAGGGAAGCCCTCATTTCATTATTAAGCGTTTTTTCTTTTGAAGTATTATGGGAAAGACCTTAAGGAATGTTAATACTGTAAGTGGCATCGCATGTGAATGGTATATATGCCTCTCCAATCAGCAGATGACTATTTTGTTTGCTAATTTCTTTTAGTGGATAACTTCTCATCTTTTTTGATCCTTCCAAAATTGCATACTGAACACTGGCATGAATGAAAAAAAAAAAAGGGCTACCATAAGATTATTATTTAGCTAGTTTTTTCTTTCTTATATCCTGTTTAACAAATAGCAGTATTTTCTTTGAAAAACTTTCTGTACTTATTGAGACAACATTGGTATCCTCATTTAATGTGTGTGATTGATATAATTTTATATTTACTTTTTAACTGTCTTATATTATTCTTTCAAAAACCATGTAAAGCCTCTCCAACTGCTATTTCTCCTTAACAGTATCTTTAAGAAGCAGTCACAACATGTTTCTTCCTGAACACCCAACAGTTTAGCATTCTATCAGATGTTTTGCAGGGCTTCAGTAAGTCGTTATAGTGAACGTCTTCAGGAGGCAATGAAGTAGGCAGAGTGCTGCGGCCTAGATACCTGTAGAGATCGAAACACCTGCCCTCAAGCAAAAGCTAGTAGACACCTGTAGAGATCGGAACACCTGCCCTCAAGCAAAAGCTAGTAATTAGTTGCTCAGATTCCCTTGCAAACTTCCCCAGTGTTGTTGCACATGAAACACAAAGATCACAGGGATGCTGTCATGAGCTCCGCACTGTTGGAGTTGTTTATGCCCATTCAATTTTTAATGTTCCTATAAGACATTTTGATGGGAACCCTGAGCCCAGAGGGATTTGCACGCTTGATCAAACCTGTGATGAGTTAAATATAGAAGTAAAGAGAAACCTTTGGATTACATTGACTGTTAACTTTTAGCATGGTGTTAGTGGAAAACATTAACATGATCCTAGAGGCAAAGTTGTGTTTGATCAACTTTCACAATTTTTTGTTTCTCGACAGTAGGTATAGCTTCAGTAAATCTAAACAAGTTCTTTAAGGCTTATAGATCCAAGTGCAGGTGGATATCTGGATGGCATCATCTGAATATTTTAAAAGATGATTTTATACCAACCACTTTTATCAAAATTGAACTGTTCTCATATACCAACCTTTTAATCCTATCACTTTGTCATATACAGTTTATATTACTAAAGAATGAGATGATAGGTGATTGAATTTTAGTAAAATACAGTAGTAAATATGAATTGGATATTTTGGGGCCAAAGAAATTTATTACTCAGAGTACTTGGAAAGTCTTTTTATACCATTGTTTTAATTTTAACACTATATATATACTCCATACTATGTGGGATAAAAACTAGTGGTTTACTGGGTAGTTTTTAACTTTGGGATTCAGTTCTTTGATTATTATATTTGTGTAAGTTGTTAATAAATGGTTTCACTAAAGATCCATTGCTGATGATTCTTAAATATATTTAGTTTGAAAAATGCTATAATTTCTAATATCATAGCAAATTTGGTTCAGATTTATTCTGAGACAAAATAATTCTAGCACCTCATCATTTAAGCATAGCATGGTGGATATACATGCTTCCTAAACTGGTTCTTAGAGACAAATGTGCGTCGTGGAGTTGTCAGAGTAGAACTAAGGTGTTATACAGCCCTGGACTATCATTGGCAGAGATGCTAGTGAATTCGGTCAGCCCATTGTGCCTCACATTTTCCTTCATTAATACATAGGTAGACTCTTCCAGTGGGTTTCTGAGTGTAGTTTCTTCATTAGTTCCTCAGGAAAAGTGAAATGAATGATGTGTTAGAAAGCTTACCTCTAGATTTTACATGTGCCTGCCTTTTTTAGCCATAGTCAGCCTCAGTGTGGATGGGACTTGGGATGCTCCACTTGTAAGCTGATGACCGTGATGCCAGCTATCATAAACAAAGGACTTTTGCATGTTATATGTAGAACGTTTTGGCTAGTTTATACCTTATTGACTTTCAGGAATTTCACAGAAGTCATTCCTAAGAATTGGTCTGTCTTTAGTGGCCTTTGGAATTCCTAATAACTTCATGTACATGTTGCATAAAACATTTGCAGTCTGTTTCTTACATAAATGCTCCATGTGCCCTGGGTCAGTAACTTATTTATTGTTTTATCCTTGATGCCTAACTCAATGCAATCAGTGTTGGTTGGATTAGTGAATGATTGAAAATACTGTGCAATGCATATGAATAGCCCATGGAAACACTATAATAAAGGGTGGATCATATGGAACACTTTCTGTGATAGAAATGACTTTTTTTCTGTATATTTTTTCCAGTATAATCCTAGGTTGATTTTTTTCTAGAATAAGTATCTATGATTTGACTTTACCTTTTTACTATCAGTGTGTCAAAAATATTCTGTGAAAAAAGATTTTATATATTTACTAAAGTGAAATATTTCTTAACTCTAAGTCTCAGTCTGGACCCATTGAGCTTACTTAGCTTTGTTTTCTACTCCTCTCTAACCATTTGTTTCTCCTGCTGTTCTGGACAGACTTTTCACCCTGTTTCAGAATAAGCTGCACTTCTTCCTGGTGTCATGCCGTGCGTGGTCTCTGAGCTCCAGTCTCAGGAACTCCTGAGTTTCTTCTGTTTTTGACTTACCACTTTAGAATTAAATCATATGTGTTTCTATATTTTGCAAAATGTGTGTCTACATTGTAGTAATGTCATTACTATGATTTTAAAATTTTTAAAATTTTAATCCTTTTCTTTCTGGCCTATGGCAGTAGTCACTCGGTACATGCTAGTTAATCTCTAGCTTTGTAGTAGGAAAATAAATTTCCAGAGAAGGTGAGAAAGACAGACAAATAGACAGAGACAGATAGGAGTGAAGGAAAGAAGGAGAGAAGACGGAGGCAGGGAGGGGGAGGAAGGAAGGAAAGAAGGAAGAAGGGAGGGAGGGAGGGAGGGAGGAAGGGAGAGAGGGAGCGAGGGCAGACCAGCATATTTTGTGGAATAGGGAGA
>NW_006795112.1:1869944-1877035 GCF_000442215.2 Lipotes vexillifer | reverse complement strand
GGAAAGAGCAATGATTTTGGAATTTGAAAGACTTGAGTTCAAATTTCAGTTCTGCCTCCTCACTTTGTAATATTCAACGGGTGTAAATGATATTAATATCTACGTGGTAAGCTTGTTGTGTTAAATTAATTAATGTATATAAAGTGCTTATTAGCACATTCTCCGCACATAGTACATGTTTACAAATCATAGCTAACTCTATTATTTTGCAGGTGAGGAAAGTGAGGTTTAGAGAGCTGACCAGTGGTCATTCAGTCAGTAAATGCTGGAGAGATGATTGAAGCCCAGATTCTTCTTACTCCAAAGCAGTGTTTCTCCAACATTAGTGTACATCAGAATTTCCTGAAGGGCCCATCAGAATACAGATTGCCTGACCCCACCCTGGAGTTTCTAGTTCAGTAGGTCTGGGATGGGGCCTGGGTATTTGCATTTCCAGTAAGTTTCCACCTGCTGCTGCTGTTGCTCCCATTGCTGGTCCAGGGACCACACTTTGAGAGCCAGTGCCCTCTAGCAGTATTTCTCAACCATAGCTGCACGTGTAAGAAATCACCTGGGAGCTTCTAAAAATTATTGATGAAACCAAAATCTTTGATCCTGTGGTTTAAGTATCAGCTTTTTTTTTTTTTTTTAAAACAGCCCTCCAGGTGATTCTGTTGTGCAGCCAGAGTAGGTAACGCCACTCTGCCTAAAGCTAGACTCTTTGCAGTTTTCCATTGAGAACTGGGTACCAAGCAAAGCACTGGCCTTGAACACCTCTTGGGTGCTCAGTGAGGCAAGGCCACTGTAGTGTGTTGTTTTTGTCCCGTGATGATTGAAAACAATTGCTCCAGCCTAGAATTCTTTTATTACTTTAACTCTTCTCATTATTTGTCTATTGTTTGAATTTCTCCATCCAGTTTCACCCTCCAGTGTCTTGAATATACTCATCAATCTGTATTTTATGTTACTATTTGGCAGAAGCAACTATTTAGCAATAGTTGACTTGAAGTACAAAGTAAATAAAGGAATGTATCTAATTAAAAAATCACTTTAGCAACCTACTGTACTTTTAGAGTTCTAATTATGAGTTTGTTCTTCTCATCTCAGAAGAGATGCTGTTGGAAACCTTATGTTTTTATTTTAGGGTACCCAGTTATTGGTTAGAACAGATTATGATAGCTGGGCACCCAGGAGTATATTAAAAAAAAATGCAGCAGATTAATTGGTAATATTTCAGTCATTTCTTCTGTTACATGATTCAGTCAATAAATATATACAAACCAAGGCATCTATTACTGGATAAGAGTAGGCAAGGGTGGGAGGGAGACACAAGAGGGAGGAGATATAGGGATATATGTTTATATACAGCTGATTCACTTTGTTATACAGCAGAAACTAACACATCATTGTAAAGCAATTATACTCCAATAAAGATGTTAAAAAAATAGCAAAAAAAAAAGAGTAGGCAAAATACCACATAATTTCATTAACCTTTAAGCAATGAAATTATAAATCCCTGTGCAAATGATTAAGGTTATCATTGTCTATCACCCCTTTTTGATACCTACAGACTGTTAATTCTTCTCTGTCCTGCTGAGTCTTATTAAAACTTCTGACTGATGTGCTTTTATTAAAAGGTTTAGAATTTACCAATTTAAAACACTTGCTTCACACTATCACCTCTAATTTAACTAGGCCATTAAACACAGTATTTTGCAAAGGGAAAAAGTCAATAGCTGTTTCTTTAAAAAAATAATAAATTGAAATGAATTTTAAACTCTGCTTAGAGGTGAGCAACAGGTATATAGTACTAGGTCTTTTGATAGTTGATTTGTTCCTTTAGTATGCAAATTATACGTTTACAAAGATCTACAGCTTTTATTTAAGAAATATGCCTGGAGGCTAGATTGGTAAGCTTTAGGGAGATATCTAGTTTGGTGTGAAATAAATAGTTAAAGGATCACATGAATTGGGTCCCAGAAGATGAAGAGTAGAGCTGAGACAGACTGAGAAAAACTGACTGTTATTTCATTTCATTTGGCTAAAAATACCACTAAATTAAAAATGAAGACAATAAATGCTGGCAACACAAAGCAAATTAATGTGAATAAGCCTTTTTTGGGGGTAGATTTTGTGAAAAGTTCTGACCTGTTAGAAGTTTAAAGGAAAGGGCTTACTACATCCCTGACAGCTTTACCGCTTTGGGTGGAAGACTTTCTCTTGGCCAAGGAGGAAGGAATGGGTCACTCTGCTGCCCAGTGAAGTCTGCAGCATCACTTTTGGTTAGTGAGATGACAGATGTCATAGAATATGCTCACATTCAAAAGAAAAGGACTCAGGGTTGCTTTCTTAGGTTGGAAACTATAGGTTAAGCAAATAATGTCATAGATTTCTAGCTTTGGGGAAACTTTGCATCACTGATCTTTTGGAATCTCTGACAGATTTTTTTTTTTTCTTAAACAACTTTTAATTTTAATTTAAAAAGGGTATGAAATATATTTCTATGTTGATAGCTTGTAGAATTTACTTTTTTTAAAAGTGCGTCTGTCTTTTTAGATGTTTTTAAGCAATTAGGCTCTCAGAGATAGGATATTCGAACAGCATTATCTACCAATTGAAATGACCTCTGTGTATGCATGTTTGTTGTTTATTTCTGGTGGTGGACTGTGAGGTGTGGAGGGCAGGGTTGATAATGATGTGTGAAGGTGGAAAGCTAGAGTCTTTCATTGAGGCTGAAGTCCCAACTCCTCTACCAGCAAGGACCCCTCTGTGTGTGTGTGTGTGTGTGTGTGTGTGTGTGTGTGTGTGTGTGTATTTCCATACCCTTTTCCTCTTCAATATAATTTTTTTATTTTTGAACTTCAAGACTATTCTTAAAATTTTCTTTTGTTATTTCTGTTTTAAAAATTTGTCATTGGATTATAGTTGATTTACAATGTTGTGTTACTTTCTGCTGTACAGCACAGTGAATCAGTTATACATATACATATATCCACTCTATTTTAGATTCTTTTCCCATATAGATCATTACGGAGTATTGAGTAGAGTTCCCTGTTTTTAAAACTTTTGAATTATCACTGTTTACTTGGTTCAAATTGAAAAAGTATAATTTCGAGGGATACGAAATCTCTCCTCCTATATGTCAGTCCCTAACACTCACGTTCTTTTTTTTTTGCTGTACGTGGGCCTCTCACTGTTGGTGGCCTCTTCGGTTGCGGAGCACAGGCTCCGGACGTGCAGGCTCAGCGGCCATGGCTCACGGGCTCAGCCTCTCCGCGGCATGTGGGATCTTCCCGGACCAGGGCACAAACCCGTGTCCCCTGCATCGGCAGGCGGACTCTCAACCACTGCGCCACCAGGGAAGCCCAACACTCACGTTCTTTATACACATGAACCAGTGTTATTGTTTTTTTGTGCCTCCTTCTAGACATGTGTATACATATATAATCAATATGCAGATTTATTTTTTCCCATGTTTTTATTTATATATTTACCTTGTGAGCTTTATATTTTGGAAGTTTTTAAAAAAAGTGTGAAACTGCATTTAAATACATAGGCTGTATAGCCCTATTCAGATAGGAATTATTTCTGTTAAGTTTCTTTTAAACATTGAAATTCTTTTAAGAACCAATCTATCTCCCTAACATACTGCATACATACAGGCGCGTGCGCGCGCGCGCGCGCGCACACACACACACACACACACACACACACACACACACACACACACACACAGAGAGCTTTGTGAAGCAGAATATCATGGAAGTCTTTGGAAGTTTCCCTGGTTATGAATCAAAGCCTAACTTTCCTCTGTGGCCTCAGTGTGCATACCCCATTTCTGAGGCCCATGTAGTTTTCATGTCCACATGGTAATGTTTTCCTATTCCTGAGAAATTCTCATTTGGATGCTTCAGAGCAGATGACTCTTTTGTGTCTTCTTTCATTATTTCATTCTTATCCTCTCCTCCGCTCACCTAGTTTTGCTTCTAAATTTTCATCACACTTGGTTTTATTTAATTTGACTTTTTCTGGTCTTAGTTGAGTGTATAAATTTAAGAATATTGGGAGCCATCTAAGGCTGTTTTGTTCTTTTAAATTTTACTTCTGTAGAGTCTGCAAAAAGTAGTGATGAGAGCCAGATTGCCTAGGTTTGAGGCCTAAGAACATGAACTTGGGTAACCTTTTTTTGACAGCAGAAATTGATCAGATTTGTCTGAAGAAGCAAAAAACAAAATTCTTTTAATTGAATGGAACTTGCCAAGAATTTGGATAGAATGTGGTTCTTTATTAAATATTAAGGGTATGAAGTATTCAGTATCCTTAGCCAGGTTTTCAGGAATGCTGTTCAGTACCTGTTCTCAGTCCTCTCTTCTAAAGACAGAGCGTGTATCATAAAATCCTAACTCAGTCCAGGTGTGTGTATTTTGATGTTTGGAAATAATGAGGTTGTGATCCTTTGTCTCTGAAATGAAGAGGTCTGACTAGCTGTCCCTACAGTCCCTCCCCCATCTTAATTCTCTAAGACCCTGACTAACTTTGAGGATTGGAGTGAGCATCTCTGTGATGTACTAGATAGATGTAGGCCGTTCTTGCATGTCTCGGTCACATCATCTTATTTATTTGTTTTATTTCATGTATCACACATTGAAATGATGTTGCTGATATAGTTGTCTCCCATCATCCTTCCTCTCCTCCCCAAAATTAAGCTCCAGCAGGGCAAGCTTTGTTTGTCTTGTTCACTGATGAATTCCCAGCACCAGAGCAATGCCAGGGAGATGCTCAGGAGGTGAATATCTAAATACACTATTTTCTTTGAGAGAATATACTCTATAGTCATTATGTGAAATAAGCCATCTCGAGTTATTTTGTTTTTTTTTTTCTCTTTCCTTGATTTATGTCTTCTCAGTGTTTGTTTATTGTTGTTGTTTTGGTGACACCTCAGCTCCAGATCCTCTCTCTAGCTGTGAATGCTTTCCCATCTTGTTCACAGTTGGTGTCTGGAAGGTTCTCCAACCTGTTTTTTATTCTGGTGTAGGTTATTCTGACTCTGATTACTGTTTTGAATAATTATTTTAGGAGATGTGTTTGGCTAATCCTGTGATTTTGTGCTATGTAAACTGTTTGGGAGCCATATTTCTTACTGCTTTGATAGCTCCTCCTTTTTGCTTGTCATATAGGATTCTTTTTGGATGAGTTGCTCTGTTAGTTCTGACCCTGTCAGTATTGATATACCTAAGGATTCTGACTTTAATATATACAGAACAGGAGAGTCAGAATATCCACCCATCATTCTCTTCACTGTGTATGGCAGGCAGAGAACATAGGGCTGTGTAAGTTAAGTAACAGTTTAAATTTGATGTTGTGTTCTCCCAGAAAGTAGTGTTCTTAAGGTGTTTACCCCAGATCTGCAAGTGTCTGTGCACCTCCATTGTTTTCCAAACCTGGATTGATTATCTGTATGCATTCCAACCTGCCTTTGAGATTTTAGACTATTCTCAGCAGAGGTTCTTCACAGTTGTTTGGATTATAGACCTCTGTGCAAATCTCGTAAACTATTGACCTTCTCCCCAGAGACATATACATTTACATAAACCCACACATTTTTCATATATCATTCAGGAGTGCATAGACTCCTGAGGGTTGTCCACGTACCAAGGTGAAGAACTTCTAATCTGAATTGTTATTATTTTTTGAGTCATAATTAATTTGGGAAATCCTTGGAAAGACTGAAAAAAGCTCTTAGTTAAGACTCAAAGTATTTCTGTTCTTAGAGGTTCTTCTCCCATCTTAGAATATCCAAGAATCAGACTACTACATCATTTAAGTAAACTCTTGTCCAGGTCAGGATTCAGAATTCAGATTGGGCTTAATTTGAAGATACCAACCTATGTCCTTTGTGATTTCACAGATATCTCTTCATTAGCCAGATCAGACATATGTAAAGAGAGACATCAGTAAATCTGGATCATCAGGTAAGCAAATGGGACTTCCTTTTTATTTCTCCGTGAATTAAGTCCTCTGGCAGTATGTGGTCATTTCCTATTATCTACTCTTTACTGCAGTGTGGGTCAGTAGATGATAAATATTTCTAAAGAGGAGGAAGCATATCCTTTCTTAAGTTTTACCAGATTACTTCCTTGGCTACTTGAAGTCAGATTTCTTTATTTTTATTTTATCTCATTATTATTTCATATATTCACACTTCAATAGTAGATAAAAATTCCCTGCTCTTCTTTTTTGTATATACTTTGGAGAGTTGTGGACAGCTCTCATATTGTTCTTTGGTTGTCAGCCAAGTTATACACATTTAGTTCCTTTAATATTTCTTTGTAATTCACTTGGCTTGGCTGCTTTTTCTAGATTTCCCCCCATTTCATCTGCATCATTAATAAACAGAAAACACAGGCTATACTCTGGCTTCTTCTATACCTTTCATTCTTTTTGCTTCCTGCTTTTGCCTCATATTCCTTGCTGAATTAAAGCCAGCCAGACATCACGCTCTGGACCACTTTGGCAATACATGAATGCCTTGCCTACAACTATCAGTGTCCCATGCGGTAATAGCATCAGCAGTATATCCTAGAGGAGAGAAAGGAAATGCAAAAGGAGAACTGTGAGGAGGAAGCTAATGTTTTTTTTTTTTGATTATATGGCAGACTTACCCTTGCTGCCCAGAGCAAATCATCGTACCTGAAACCTTTATCACAGGTTTTGTTGTCCCAAAGTATTAGTGCATGGGCACTAATTTAAGTAAGAGAAGCGTGTATATTGTTTGGAGTTTGGCCACTGTTCTCTCTGGATTTCTTCCCCATGTTCTCCCTCCCCTGTTGCCTTTCCCATCACTGATCGTGACTTGCTATCAGAATCTGTGGCTATGAACAAAACTGGGCAGGGGATCATTTTGGCAGAAATTAGATAGGCTTAGGTGGTAAATGCTCCATGCCTCTATGTGTGACACCTGAGGCAAGTGCTTTAGTTCTTGCTATTTCTGTAACAGCCGTTGGTCTTCTTTTAACAGCTGATTCAGTGGAGATGTGCAGGAGGAAGGGACTCGTAGACCTTTGGTGCTATTCATCCACACTGTAGTAGTTTTCACAACTTCTTTCCCCGCC
>NW_006795112.1:1867033-1869926 GCF_000442215.2 Lipotes vexillifer | reverse complement strand
CGATTGGCAGGGAGAAACATACTGCTTCTAGATGATGCTGAGCTTAGTGTAAAATATGCCAGCATGGGATCTGGGCTTGTCACAGTTCATTCTTTCTTTTCATTTGGTTTAGAGAAAATGGACCTCTACCTCTACTTATCTTGTGCATTAGAGAGAAAAAGGTCATACCTCTAGGAGCTAATGGCTTATTGGTGTTTTCGGTCTCCAGATTCAGGTAGTAGATTTAGTTGAAGCTTGCAGCAGCACACACTTGGTTTTCTCATTTGTGTTAGCTTTGCTTCTAGTACAGAATTGAATAGGATAGAAGAGACGGTTTTCCTGTTTGTGTCTGTGGCAACTTCATAGATGATTTGTGGTTTAATCCTTCAAACATTTTCGATCGTTTATCACCTCTTTCCTTGAAAAGGCATAAAATATTCAGATTCTAATGTTATAATCTTTTAATCAGATTATTTAATTTTGGAGAACTCAAGTTCACAATAGCAGCTGAGAAAGTTGCCTCTGAATAGTGACCTAAAAGTTATAATACTTATATTAGTTCTTTTTTTGTGAGATTTTATGGCCTTCCTTCATACTCTCAGATTTTAAACAAGATTATGTGATGGTGTATCATGTACTTCTTGGTCTCTGGCCTCTTAAACAGGTAAATATATGACTTGGAACCCTTTTAAATCTGATTTTTAAAAATGTTAATCTCAAATGGCATTTAAACTGTCAACAATATTGTACTCACGCTAATTTCTTTAGGCAATTGATCCATTCTTCAGCATAACTTTTGTTTCTTGGGTCTTTTCAAGACCTGTCAAAGAAAACAAAATGCTAACCTGACTTTAAAGGGGCAAAATAAATTCCCCCCCCCCGTACTATATTATTCTTTGTTCTCTATGTGCATCAAAGTGACAATCCCACACTGTCTCAATTGAGGGAGCCTAGCGCAAAAATAAAAAACAGCCTGGCACTGTTCTAGGCTGGCAGCCAAAATGTTTTGTGTAGCTTGGTTCTGGCAGTGGTTTTCATAAGGCAGAGGGTCGACCCTCCCAGCCTCACTGAAGGAAAGCAAGCAGGCTTAGTTTTTCCTACTTATACCATTTCTTTTCCCTCGTCTTCCTCTTTCTTCACGTAAAACACCATCATGAAAAAAAAACTTGTTCTTAAATAGAGACATCATTCTCCTCACAACTTCCACATTTACTAAATGGCATTGTTCCTTATAGAAGCTTGTGCTAAATTTGCCTTTTCCAGCTCTCCTAGAGATTTCCTTCACAGTTGCATTTTTGCCATACTTTTCAGAAAACCCTTCTGAATATTGCTAACTTTCGTCATGTTGACATAGTATTTTTGATTGGTAGGAATCTAGTCTTGCTTCACAGCTTATTATTTGAATTGAAACTCTTGAGTAATATTTGCTTATATTATATGGATTTTTTTGCCAAGCTATCTTTCGTTGAGACCAAAAAGCTTGCTATTGTTTTCTATTTTTGTCAGACTCAGAGTCAGTTCATATCTTTTATAGATTGAGTACTCATTTTTGGAATGTCTGATAAGTGTAGCTAGATAAGCAAGTGAGCTTCCATTAAATACAAGGATGTGCATTAAAAATTTTTTCCTTTGAAATCAAAATGCAAGCTAAAACACAAAAGCATTTTTTAAGTTTCCCAGTGTTTTCTAAATTGTAATTAGTGACCTATTATTACAAGGGACGTGGAAATGTAGCACTATGTTTTAAGTGATGATTTGAAGAGGAGGCTAGATTTTCACTATGAGCAAACATTCTATGAAATTTCGTAGAATGTTCCTCAAAATGTAAATGTGTTTTCTGTTGTATTAAGCAAAACAAATGATTTACTTTCATGTGATCTACTTTAAAAATTAGTGTTTTACAATCAAGATACGAATAGTTAAATAGGCAGAATTTGTTTTCTTAGGAGGAGATTGATATTATTATTATTATTATTTTTTTTTTTTTTTTTTTTCTTGCGTTATGCGGGCCTCTCACTGCTGTGGCCTCTCCCATTTGCGGAGCACAGGCTCCGGACGCGCAGGCCCAGCGGCCATGGCCCACGGGCCCAGCCGCTCCGCGGCACGTGGGATCCTCCCGAAACGGGGCACGAACCCGCGTCTCCCGCATCGGCAGGCGGACTCTCAAGCACCGCGCCACCAGGGAAGCCCCCCCGAGATTGATATTATTTTGACTGATTTTTATTTTTAAAATTGTCAATGATTTCTAGCAATGAGAAAATTACTTTGGGAGGAAAAACGCCTGTATTTTTGTAAATGTGTAACAAATGTGACTAAAAAGAAAGTAAACAGTGGTTTGTGTTAGAATGATTAATGTGAAACATTTTTGTATGCCATATATGCTGGAAAATATATCTATTATGGATACATTAAGACAAACTTGTGCAATCTAACAGTTGTTCTTTTTTTTTCCCAGAGATTTTTAATTTAAAAAATGCTTTAAAATAATTAAAAGGATTTGTAAAACAGGTATATCAGAAGTATGCATTAAGTAAACTCACCTGTTATTTTCTCTCATTCTCAAGACAGGTTCAGCAACATATTGGCTCATTACTTTAACAAAACAAACAAATACTCAAATTAATTTGTATGTATAATGCATGTGTATTAAATGCTGTGATTCTTGAGTCCCTCCAATGCTGTTTTTTTTTTTAAACTTGTAGTTAAGTGGCTTTTTCTGTAGAGCAGCTAAAATGAATCTGAGTGAGGTACTTGTTAAGTTATATTAATTAAATCTCTAGGTCAACATTTTAAGCTTAAGAATGATGACGTTTTTGAGAAGGAATGCCAGTGAAATTGTTTTTTCCTCTTGGTCCAGTTAAGTGCATGACTGTCTTGAGTCCTTTGTGTCAAGGTTTTTTTTTTTTTTTTTTTT
>NW_006795112.1:1831891-1867014 GCF_000442215.2 Lipotes vexillifer | reverse complement strand
TTAAATGCATGACTTTTTTGAGTCCTTTTGGTCAAGGTTTTTTTTTTTTTTTTTTTTTAACATCTTTATTGGAGTATAATTGCTTTGCAAAGGTTTTTTAATATTAGAATTGGAGGTTGAAGATGATACAGATAAAAACTCTTTCCTTCTGTATGTTCACATATGTTGAATGTTAATTGTATATTGAATACTGTTTATTGACTTTAAATACATTTTCTCCATTGGTATAATTTTTATTTGCAGTTAAGCCCTTTGTCTTTTTTTGTGGTAGGAATATATCTTTCGATGACTTAGGAATTGAAACATGAATTGTCCTATTTATTTGTTTATTCGAACTGTACACAGAGGCATAGTAGAAATATATTTAAGACCTATAATGTTTGAGCAGTGTTTTTGATAAATGCTATTGAGTTTTTCATTTTTGTAAGAAATAAATACTACAGTTTAATTCAGGACACATATCAAGGCTGCTATATCTTTATAGTCTGATATTATGCAGTTTGCAGAAATTATGATATAGAAACTTAATCATTATATTTGTAGAAATGTGGAAAAATAAATTTATTAACGGATACCAGCAAAATTGGATAAATACCAAATTTATTATTTTAACCGGGACTTTATTTTATTACATACCATGTTTATAATTATAGCCAGTATTTTATTTCATTTGAATATCAGTACAGATTTTAAACCTAACTCCTGGGTAGGTGCTGTTTGATATCAAGTATTGGTAACATATAATGACAAATAGTGATTTCTGAGTATATGTGGTCAAAAATATGAGTGACCTTCCCTGAGGCGTATAGTACATACTTCAGTGTTAAAAGTCATTAGAGAGTATTACATGAAAGAGTATGTTTTAATTCAGTTGTTTGATTCTCCCCTTAGTATTTGGTACATTTTAATTCCTCCTGCCCGACATCTTATATTATAATTCTGTAGAATACTTTCACAAGTATTTCATATGTTTTCTGTGGCATCTCACACTGCTCACTTTTTATCCATAGTACCATATGAATTCCCCCTTTCAGGTTTACGCTGCATATTTTAAGCTGCTGATAGAGTAAGTAGATTGCAAGGTAAAGAGACATTTAGCTTTTTGAGCTAGTCTCATTTTTAGCATGAGAGCAGGTTTTTTTTTTTTTCCCCCTGTTCTAAATCTTCTCATATTTCGCATTCAAACAATCTTACTAACATGGAACAAAGAAATTCAGAGATTTGGCTACAGCAGTAATTGAAATGCATCAAAAAGTGGCTACTACAATACAATTTTATTAATGAATGATCTACATTGGTTCCAGCTGTGTCCATGTGATTAGGCCTTCAGCAGGCAACAATGGGTATTTCCCTATTGCTTTTATTTGATTTCCAAGAATGTGTCATCTGTTACATCAGCCCCTGCCAATATGCCCCCGTAAAAGTGTTTCGTGTTTTTTTCTTCTTCCAAATTTCTGAAGCATAAGTTGAATACCCACACATATCCCTGCCGAAATATTGTTTCTAGTGAATAGTGGCCTAGGTTTGTATGCCTGGTGTTGCATACCAAAATTTCAGAATATAAATTAAATGTTTATTAAGTTTATCAGTTAATTTTTGGAAGTGTGGTTGCCTGGTAATGCTAAAGATAGACTAGTTTTGCTTTTATGTTTCCATCTTAATATTTTATTGCAGTAGTATAATGTGTTATAGAGGTGGACAAGCTTGCAGATTGAAATGGGGATCGTCCAGATTGTTCCCTTCCCTGGACCATATGGTATAGTTCTAAAAGCCTTTTGTATGCTGTCTGTTCAGCTTATTGTAAACTCAATCTTTAGTGCACCTAAAAAGATAACCAAATAAAAATGGGCCTGAGAAAAAGGACTTCCTATCATGTAAGGGCCCTAGCAATATTTGCTTTAAAGGAGATAACTGCAGATGAAATTGAAGTTGAGATGACGTAAACAAAGGAGACTTACTCTATGAATTTTCTTTTGAGTTCATATGGACTGTAGTCGATTGTCTTTGAATGTTGGTTTTAAAATGAAGGCATTTATGTTATCTGACTATGCTTAGTATCCTTATTTCTCCTATTCTTGCAGTCTCATGAAGATGAGATGTAGTTTTTATCTATTTTACAGAGGAAGTCTCTACTATAAACAGTGCCAAGGAGTATATAAGCCCCAGGTTTTATGAACATATAGGTTTTTTTTTTTTTTGACTGATTTCGCTGGGAATTTAGGGTTAGAACTATCAATAGTTTCATCATTTTAGCCATTACCCATACTCAGAGATATTTGTAAAATTTTCTAATTCTTTTTCCTTTTGCTCTGGCCCCTTTACCTATTATGATTCTGTAATTCTATTTTAGGAAAATAGGATAAGAGATTGCTTATTCCATACGCTAAGACTCTAAAAGCTGGGAATATGAGTGATTTCTCCTGACTTTCTCTCCCCTTCCCTCCAAAGTACTACTGTTAGAGAAGAGCATTAGACATTACCCATTGCTTTTTGGCACAAGAGATTTGAAGCTGAAATTCTACCAAATGGAAAAAAAAAAAAAAAAAAAGGGAGAGCCTGTGAAGAACACGATTCTGTACTCTATCATTACCCTGAGCCACTGAAAGGGTAACGGAGAGGAACTCAAATGTTATTGGAATGTGTAATTTTCCTCTGAATGGCCACAGTGAAATATATTTGAACAAAAAAGGCAGAAAAAAAGTATGTGTGGCATATGGAGTTGATGGTGGTTGAAATTAATGAATCTTTTTAGCAGTGTACAATTGAAACTATCTCAAGAACAGTACATGTTTAAAATATGTCCAACTGAAACTTACCTAGAGAGACAGATTACTACCTTAGGGAGGCTAATAGAGATAGGTGGGATATGGCAATGATATAATAATGCTAGTGATAAATTGGATGAAGAATACTTGTTGGATATGTATTTTTCAAGTTTGAAATTTTTTCAGAAACAGAGACACTGATTTCAAGTTGCCGGGAGTCTTTCCTATTTTAAAAATACTATTATCTTGAGGTCTTTAACTTATTATGAAGATACTTTTTTTTTTGCGGTACGCAGGCCTCTCACTGTTGTGGCCTCTCCCGTTGCGGAGCTCAGGCTCCGGACGCGCAGGCTCAGCGGCCATGGCTCACGGGCCCAGCCGCTCCGTGGCATGTGGAATCTTCCTGGACCGGGGCACGAACCTGTGTCCTGTGCATCGGCAGGCGGACTCTCAACCACTGTGCCACCTGGGAAGCCCTGAAGATACTTTTTAAGATGCTCACAAAATTGAAAAACATAGTTTATACTTTCAAATAAGCTAGGTTCCTCTTTCCTTCTCTCTCTTCATTCTCATTTCTTACCCCTTTTTTCAGCTGTTTATTTGTATGTGTATATTACATATGTGAATGTTTTATATCACGCTATAAAAATGTTATTTTATAGGTTTGGGGGATTGAAGGTTTCAGTTAGGAAAAGTAATATATAAAATATCTTGTAATGACTATGCAACAGATGTATTTCCATGGAAGAGTTAGAACATGTTTATTTAAGTAATCTGGATTATAGAATACTATAGTAAAACTGTGGACATGAAAATTCAAAATTGTTTTTAATTCCTCTAGCTAGAAAGGTCTAGATAACAGCTGAATTAAGGAAGAAGGAGCCATAGTCCAACTCAAACATCTCTTTGTTGTAGCTTTCTTTTAATGGTAAAAATGCCTCTGGCTCCAAGTGGTAGAAAATCTTACTGACTGTGACTTAAATGAGTAAGGGTTTTATTTGTCTCCTGGCGTAAGAAGTCAGGAGGCAGTTAGTTCACAGGCAACTGATGCCATCGGGGGCCAGGTAACATCATCCTTCTCCATCATCCTTAGCACGTAATGCTTGCTTCTTATTCCACAGATGACTTTTGCACCTATAGAAATTGTGTTTACTTTGAAGCAGGAAAAAAAGTAAAGGGAGCTCAGAAGCCTAGTTTTCATGGAGAACTTTCTCTTTTTCTTTAGAAAGAGAGGCCCGCTCCTGGGTACTTCTGCCTGCATCTCAGGGGCCAAAAGTGTGTCACCTAACTACCTCTAGAATGAGATAAAAAGTATTTAGCTTTCTAGCCTTTATTTTGGAGGAAGGCAGGGAGAAGGAGAATTGGAATGAGTGTCAAATGATCCGTCCTAAAGTTATCTGCCATACTTCCTTAGTTC
Source organism: Lipotes vexillifer (assembly GCF_000442215.2). Classification (NCBI taxonomy): domain Eukaryota; kingdom Metazoa; phylum Chordata; class Mammalia; order Artiodactyla; family Lipotidae; genus Lipotes; species Lipotes vexillifer. The sequence goes on along the minus strand of NW_006795112.1, from coordinate 1,862,832 downwards.
TTTTTGTATAGTTAGTTGCTTGGACCTTTGAACTTCCCAGGTACTTGTAGAAAGTGTTGACTTAAAAAAATGCACAGGGCTTCCCTGGTGGCGCAGTGGTTGAGAGTCCGCCTGCCAGTGCAGGGCACACAGGTTCATGCCCCGGTCCGGGAAGATCCCACATGCCGTGGAGAGGCTGAGCCCGTGAGCCGTGGCCGCTGAGCCTGCGCATCCGGAGCCTGTGCTCCGCAACGGGAGAGGCCACAACAGTGAGAGGCCCGTGTACCGCACACACACACACACACACACACAAAAAGCACATCGTGAGAGTTCCAAGTTAAGTTTTATTTGGGGCAAAATGAGGACTGCAGCCCGGGAGACAGCATTTCAGATAACTCTGAGAAACTGCTCCAAGGAGGTGAGGGGAGGAGCCAGGATATAAAGGAGTTTTGCAACAAAAGGGCAGGTAGTCGGGAATGTCAAAAGATTAACTGTTAATTAAAGAAAACCAGATATCTTAAGGACTTTAGCGCTATTCTACGTACGTACGGGAAGATTCGAGAATCTGGGCTTACTGGAATCATTCCTTTGATATGCACCTCAGCTATCTGGGGCCAGTATCCTGTATTTTCACATCCTGAGATTCCTTAGGGTTCACTACAGGGAGTGGCCACAGTCTGATGGCTGCTAGATGGCAGGTGTTCTTTTCAGCCTTGAGTCTCCTCGGGGCTCACCAGCTCACATTGGAGGGTTGCAATCGTTGATGACTGTGGCATCCTTTGTTTATTGATATGGCAGGAAATATTCCATTCCATTTATAAGTATTCCATTTATCAAAAGCAACTTGCTGGGCTTCCCTGGTGGTGCAGTGGTTAAGAATCCTCCTGCCAATGTAGGGGACACGGGTTCGATCCCTGGTCAGGGAAGATCCCACACGCCGCGGAGCAACTAAGCCCGTGTGCCACAACTACTGAGCCTGCGCTCTAGAGCCTGCGAGCCACAGTTACTGAAGCCCGCACACCCAGAGCCCGTGCTCCGCAGCGGGAGTAGCCACCGCAATGAGAAGCCCACGCACCACAGCGAAAAGCGGCCCCTGCTCGCTGCAACTAGAGAGGGCCCGCGCGCAGCAACAGAAACCCAACTCAGCCATAAATAAATAAATAAATAAATTTGTTAAAAAAAAAAGCAACTTGATGTTTGTTCCCTTTTGACATCCAGTACATGTGTTTTGGTGTTGTGAGGTTATGTTTCTGTGACTGAGGACAGAAACTCTAATTAGGTCATCCTGGTGTCCGTTCTACACTCAGCACAGTGCCTAGATAGACCCTCAATAAAACACTTGTTAAGTGAATGAATAAGTACTAAGAAATATATTTGTTATTATAATTGGTATAAATCATTTATACATGTAAAGGGCACAGTCATATTTTTAATTTCTGAGGGTTGTGGACTAAATTTTATAAAATTGTTCATTATTGCTAAGGGGACATCAATGTAAAGATGTTAAGAGTCGTTTTGAGTAGAAGGTATTCAGTTACAAGGGTTATAGAAAAATCCTCAAACTGACTTAGTACCAATACTTTTGTTGGAGCAAGTTATTCCATGGGTAAATAAAAAAATATAATTTCTTTTTAACTCCATGAATAGATTATTGTTTAAACAAGGATATTTTTTAGTTCTCATATATTAAGATTTCAGTTTTTGAAGAAATAAGCAATTTGAGTTTATTAATGAGGTAAATAAGTCATTTGATAATTTATATTATTATTATTATTATTATTATTATTTTTTGCGGTATGCAGGCCTCTCACTGTTGTGGCCTCTCCCGTTGTGGAGCACAGGCTCCAGATGCGCAGACTCAGTGGCCATGGCTCATGGGCCCAGCCGCTCCGTGGCATGTGGGATCCTCCCGGACCGGGGCACGAACCCGTGTCCCCTGCATCAGCAGGCTTACTCTCAACCGCTGCGCCACCAGGGAAGCCCCCGATAATTTATATTATTGATGTTGACGTATAAGGAGGAGTTATTAGATCCTTGGAAGCCTTATGGCTAAGAGCACACTAAATCAGAATTTATCCTGGATGGCATTTTGGCTATATTCTTTCTTTTAATTCTTAGAATGATAGCTTCATATTTTTCCACTGTGCATGCAAATGGTTACATACAATAGAAAAACATGTCTGAAAGAAACCCTAAGAAGTCATCTTTACATCTGCTTGCTTTGGCCTAAACTAAGAAGAAAGCAGGCTCTTTTTTCAAAATCAGCAGAACAAATGGCTCAGAGTATAACTTGGTAGTGTGAATCAGTGCTTCACAACTCCTCCTATGTCTAACCTAAATCTGTTTTGTTGTATTTTCATTCTGTTTCTTTTATTTTGACCTCAGAGGACAAAGCAAACAACTATCCACTATCTCCCATACAACATCCCCTATATAGCACTCTTTTAATAAATTCCTCCCTTTTCATTCACAACGGCAGGGTTGTTGGCACCTTAATTACTAAAACAACCTGTGCATGGATAGAACTTATCTCAGAGCAGGGAATGTATTCAAGTATCTGGAACTCAAATTTTCTATCTGAGCAGTTTATAGTCACTGAAAATAGAGGAGGCCCTTTTAACATTCAGAAGCAGTCCTTGGAGAGAGTGCCTACATAATCACAATTTAGTCAAGATAGTTTTCTAGATTTGGAATTGAGTATCCATAGTCAGTCTCTTGGTCCTTAAGATGCTGTTTTGGTCATACTTCAGGAAGTAATAATTTATAGGCCAACACTTTGCACTTAAAAATATTGCTTGTAGAAGTTCAGCCCTTTCTCACTATTTTCACCTTTGTATTCTCAGCAATTAATAGAGTGTCTGGCCTAAAGTAGGCACTTAGTAAATATTTGTTGAATGAATTGTTTTGAGTATCCCTTGGTAATGCTTCCTAATATAGGTAGCTTTAGGCTTTGCATTTCCCCATTCCTCTTTAATTGTATGCTGCCCAATAAGCACTCATGGTTTACTTTTTGTTGTCTTTGTCCTCATTCAATGATACCTGCAATGATTTAGAACTTATTTGAATAGCTGATTGCTGGACAGTTCACTTTATAATTCTGCTGTAATCTTCAATTCAGGAATACCTCTTTTGCCCCCTCGCCTTTTGTGAGGGCTTCTTGTAGTCTATTGATGAGAATTTGAAACACATTAATTGAATGCCTGGCATACAAAGTACTTTGCTTGGATTATGCATAGATATAAATATGAATTGTACACAAACTCTGCTGCCAGAGAAACAAAATCTGGTTGGGAAGACACACACATATACTGTACTACGATAGTATAAGTAGGATTGTGGTAGCTGCTCTTATTGGGGTGTAAGCCAAGTTGGTGTTACTACTACAGAGGAAGGAGTAACTACTTCTGCTGGGCTGAATATGGGTAAGCAGTTGACTTAAACCTTCATGGATGAAATGGGATTTCAGTGGAGTCTTGAACTGTATATATGTAGGAATTTGACAGGTAGTAAAGGTGAAAGGATTCCAGAAAGAAGAAGTAGCACTAGCAGTGCTTGATGGTGGGAATGTATATGGAATGTTTGATATATGGCAAGGAGTCTGTTGTGTTTGGAGTAATGGTAGGCTTGTGGCAGTGATAGGAATTGAGGCTAACAAGGAACTTGGGGCCAAATTGTAAGAGGTCTTGTTTCTTGTTAAGTAATTTTCTGTCTTAGGTAGAAATAATCATAGGTTTTTGAGAGGATGGACGCTAAGGTACCTGTAAATTTCAGAGGAAGAATGGAAGACAGATTAAATGTTGTTGAGCTTGAGGATGATAAGGGAGGCTGAGGTCAGAAGGGCTTGGGAGGGGAGGGCCTGATACCAGAGGCCTGGGGTAGGTCAGCTAAAAGCCCTGCAGGTTGTTGATTTGTTCAGAGTTGTGCAGCAGTGTCCTGGCTCCCAATAGTGGGTGCTTTCCAATTTTGAGCCTTCTTTCCACTATGTCATTTTGGAAGACTGTGGAACAGTCTTCCCCACAACTGGGAGACTAAGTATTTTAGCCTGAATTCTACAATAGAAGAAAGCAAAAGGAGAAAAGAGTTGAATAGTTGTTGAATGAACCAAGAATACCTGCACATTTCTTCAGTTCTTCTTTGTAATTGGGATTTTGGCCACTGTACTTCCTAGGCTCTTGGTTCATCTTCTTGAAGTAGAACTTGCTATTGGTCCCTCTTTGAGAACCAGTTCAACTGGTTAATAACATTTTTCACTCTGTATTGTAATTATATCCAGGCTTGAGGCCAGAAACTATATTTGGGTCATTTTAATATCACAAAACACTTAGCCTAATTTTCAGAATGTAATCATTCAATAAATGCTTGTTGAATAAAGCAAATTCGTTTATGCTTTGCTGTCACACAGACCTTCCTGCTCTCTGCACATGCCAAGCATATTCCATCTCAGTATCTTGCTGTGCCTGCTGCCTGGAAGGCTTTAGATCCAGGTCTGCAGAGCCTCCTCCCTCTCTTCTTCTGGTTTCTGTTTAAATGTCATCTCATCATCAGTGAAGCGTCCTCAGTCAACTCCATATAAAATCCTGGCCTTCCCCAGCCCGTCCTCAGCAGCCCTTATTCTCTATTACACTGTGTTATTTTTCTTTATAGTACGTGCCACCATCTGATGTACATTTACTTGATGATTGTCGTTTTACTCCAATTAGAAAGAAATTTCTTATGATAACAGGAACGTTTGTTTTGTTGCCCAGTTTATCCCCAAGTACCCAGAACAATGATGGGCCCGTAGCAGGCGTGATAGATTATTTGCTAAATGAATGAATGGTAAAAACTAGACTGAAAAAGAAAATAAACATTCATTTGCGGGTTTGTTTATTGTTTTATGCAAGCAATGGTATTGTTACAACTTTTATGATATCAAATCATTAATATTGCTCTCAGAAAAATAAAAACAAATTCTATTTTTTATAGATTGTGCCTGTGAAATCTAATTATGCATTAGTATTTGTTTTAAAAATATTTGAATGCCAAGCATATCCAGTTAGGAAACACTTTTATTATCCATGCCAGCTTAATTTTTAAGGCAGTGAAATGGAAGACTGTCATTTCAGCAAGCAACTTATTTTCATTTGTGAGAATGGAATATTTTGAATATTCTAATTGATTTTTGAGGATGGTTACAAGAAAATAATCCTTGTTTCTATTTTCTCAGAAAGGTGTGAGCTTATGACTGACTTTGGATAAATGTCTGGAAGAGCGTCAGTCAGTCCCAAAGTAAAAAATGTCAGTCTTGAGATACTGAAAACTTTAAAAAAGACCTGATTAAAAAAATTATTTTATATGTATATTTAAAGTTTACAAAGCAATCTAGACTGCTAATCATGAGCTCAGCCTTCTCTTTTATTGTATTTTACTGCAAATTCACTTGGATATTTTTCCCGAAATCTGAAGTTTGTAATTTGGCAGTAAAAATGTTGGTTATCAAATCAATATTATTATTATTTTTAAAAAATTTATTTATTTTATGTATTTATTTTTGGCTGCATTGAGTTTTCGTTGCTGTGTAGGGGCTTTCTCTAGTTGCAGAGAGCAGGGGCTACTGTTCGTTGCGGTGTGCGGTCTTCCCATTGCGGTGGCTTCTCTTGTTGCAGAGCACGGGCTCTAGAGCGCAGGTTCAGTAGTTGTGGTTCATGGGCTTAGTTACTATGCAGTATGTGGGATTTTCCTGGACCAGGGCTCGAACCTGTGTCCCCTGCATTGGCAGGCAGATTCTTAACCACTGCGCCGCCAGGGAAGCCCTCAAAATTAATATTATTATATGGCTTTTGGTGTCATAAGAATTCCCTTTTGGAAACCCATAGAAACTCATTTTTTCTCACCATAAACTTTATCTGTCACTTTTCTGTAAGGTCAGAGTACTAATGTTGGAGGTGATCTGCTCTGGGACAGAGAGTCAACAAATTGGCAATAAAGTTAAAAAATGCCACGTGGCGCTTTCCTAGGATTAGGATTTTTTCTTTATATCAAGTTCATGCTCGTTTTAAAATATGGAAAGTTATATATTGATAGGTGTATTCTTGGTGTCCCTTTAAAAATAGATGGAATGATAAGCTTGTCTCTAATTTTTCATTTACATGTTTCATATTTTTATTAGTATTTTTGTGTTTTCTGGAGGTTAATTTTTAATTACTTGTATACTTTTAGTGGTAGGTTGTTTTCTTTCTACATTTGTAAGTGAAGTTTTTCAGTGTAGATGGTTTTAAAAATGAAATATGATGAAACAGTTACATTGGAAAACAATTCCAGGAATAATAGAGTTATTTCTTACTACTTGAAAATGAAACATGGTGTTTAAATTGTAAAAAATACTAGAACTTGGAGGCTCCATTTGAAAATGTTTCTCTACTAAGCCTGAGTTGCCATTGAGTTAATATTAATTAATTAATTAATTAATTAAAAATAACAGCTTTATTGAGATATAATTCACATGCCATAAAATTCAACTTTATCAAGTATCCAGTTAATATTTATTGAGTATCCATTCATCTATTGCATGTATCTAAATATAGGAAAGATCTGAGTGGTTATGAGAGGAGACAGTCTTTTTTTTTTTTTTTGACAGTCTTTTAATGTTGCAGGATGGTGTCTCTAGTAGTTGGATAGCCAGTGAGTCTCTTTCTTTTTTCAAACATGTGTAACACATATGGATGATAATGCAATAACATTTTTCTTCTTTCTTGACACAGACACTTTGGAAATTAAGTGTGAAACTAGAAGTTCTTTCAGTTTTATTCACCTTAATTAAATATTTCCCCTTATTTCAAGACGCATAACTAATTATTTCATTTTTTTTAAAATTTATTCATTTATTTTTGCTGTGTTGGGTCTTAGTTTCTATGCGAGGGCTTTCTCTAGTTGTGGCAAGCGGGGGCCATTCTTCATTGTGGTGCGCAGGCCTCTCACCATCGCGGCCTCTCTTGTTGCGGAGCACAGGCTCCGGACGCACAGGCTCAGTAGTTGTGGCTCACGGGCCTAGTTGCTCTGCGGCATGTGGGATCTTCCCAGACTGGGGCTCGAACCCGTGTCCCCTGCATTAGCAGGCGGATTCTCAACCACTGCGCCACCAGGGAAGCCTCGCATAACTAATTATTTACGGCTCCAATTAATTTTGACATTTTACTTGAACTTTAAAACTTTGAGTTTGTGCTGTACTTACCCATATTCCTATTCAAAACCATAAATACCAAAATAATATTTTAGTTCTTAACACGCTCTGTCAAAGTACAGCTCCAGATTTCTTATATATAGTAAATAAAGATCTTGATCTGTTTATAATTATTTAATAATTCGAGTACATTTTTTAAAAAAAATTATTTATTTTTGCTGCGTTGGATCTGTTGCTGCACGCGGACTTTCTCTAGTTGCGGGGAGCAGGGGCTACTCTTCATTGCGGTGCGCGGGCTTCTCATTGCGGTGGCTTCTCTTGTTGCGGAGCACAGGCTCTAGGGCGTGCAGGCTTCAGTAGTTGTGGCTCACAGGCTCAGTAGTTGTGGCTCGCAGGCTCTAGAGCGCAGGCTCAGTAGTTGTGGCGCACGGGCTTAGTTGCTCCGCAGCATGTGGGATCCTCTCGGACCAGGGCTCGAATCCGTGTCCCCGGCATTGGCAGGCAGATTCTTAACCACTGTGCCACCAGGGAAGTCCCTCGAGTACATTTTTAAATTAATTATTACTTTTATTTCATGCATTAGGCAAACAGTATTTGCAAAATCAAATTATAGTGTTTGTGACTAACCCTAGCTGCATTAGTTTAACCCTTGATGATTATTTTTTAATGTTTCCTTATAGCAATAGCAGTTAAAATAATTTGAAAACCACTTGCAATCTCCTGAAGGGGAGTAAGCCTTCAGTAATTGGGAAGTAGTTTGTTATTTCAAATGATTTGGCCTCCTTCCCTAAAGTTAAGAAAAATTTATAGTTTCTTTTAAGTTGAAACATATTCAGTGAAGATAACTTGAAGAATAAAATGAAGTACAAAGAGAAAAACAAAATCACTCATAATTCTACCATAAATGATTATTTATATCTACCTGTGTGCATGTGCACTCTCTCGTTTATCTAGTCATTCCATCATATATTTTAATATATTCATTTCATGCAGTCACACAATAGTAGAGACATTTTCCCATGCCAGTAAACAGTCTTCATTATGATTTTTGATCATTAATCATTTGATCATAAGAAATCCTTTTTTTTTTTTTTTTTTTGGATATTTTGATTGTTTTCAATTTGGGGCAAAGACTTTAAGAAAGATTCTTGACAAGTTCCAGAGTTAATTGTTAGAAGTGTTATTGTTGAATCAAAAGATATGCATAGTTTTCAAACCTTTTGTATTATGTTCAAATGTGATAGGACATTTTAATACTTTCAAGCGGATCTAGCCTTATGCATTAGTAGAGTAGGTAGCAGCCTTCAGGCTGTGTTTGCAGGACTTGAGAAGGGTCCTTTTAATTCACAACTATTCTCACCTACAATTAACCCTTGAACAACTCACGTTTGAACTGCATGGGTCTGCATATACCGGGATAGTTTTCAGTAGTAAATACTACAGTACTCTAGGGTCTGTGGTGGGTTGGATTTGCACATTGGAAGGAACTTACTATAAATTATACATGGATTAACCCCCCTCTTCCTCTTGGTCTTCAAGGATCAACTGTACTTTGCAGATGGCTGAAATTTCACCATCACCTGTTGCTCCTTTGTCTCCTACAGGTACTCCCAGGAGAGGTAACACATTGCGCCTGGCAGGCATTTACTCTGAACAATCTGAAGGAGTTTATCTGATATTTTAAATTTAGTTCTTGCAAGTAAAGTTTAGAAACAAGGCAGGAAAAGGGACATTAGAGCATTGAGCAAGAGGGATAATAAGTGGAAGCAAAGTATTTCTTTACTTCATTCAGTTCTACTAAAATCAGTTGAACGACTATTATATGAAATACAGGATATTATATAGCTAGTTTTAGGAGTTTAAGTTATTATCTCTCTCAACAGTGATTCAGGCTGTTTGTTAACTTTGAATGCTAATTAATCCAGTAGAGAGACTTACGGTCCCAGATATGGAACACATATATGCCAGTAGAGATGCAAGGGGGAATTAATTAACTCCTAAGCAACCTTACTCTGTTTGAACACACTGTTTGCAAACTGAAATTACTTCCTTAAGAGATAGTGAGGATGCAGAGTGCGGCTTTGAGTAGTTTGCAAAGAATACTCTGTGCTGTAGGGTCTGCCTCATTAGACCAAATATTTGTGTTATTGGAATGTCTCCTTGAAAAACCATTTGATAAAGAGATAATAGTGACAAGGAAGGCCACTAGATAGATAAAAGTCATAGTGCTTGCTGCAATCTGGGAACTTTGAGCTATTGCTTCTTATCTTCTTTTAGTGGAAACTTGTGTGTCAGATGATATGGGCAAGCCTGTGCAAAACTATGGAGAATAGTAGACCTTCTAGAAATTATATACCCTTGTCTGTGTAATTCCTTTACATTACACAATAGGCTTATTCCTAAATACCTTCAGGATATTAAAATTCCAGTCTATTATTATCAGACTGACTCTCTTATAATAGTGAGTAGCTAATGATATGCCCCTTGTGATATTTAAAAATAGTGATACAGCTCTCATTACCACGTCTGTTAGCCCCAGATTTACTCATTCCTGGTCTAAACTGGGTTTTTGGGCTTTTTAAAATTTATCAGTAACAATCCCTAGACTGTGTCTAGAGATGACTTCTTAAACCACCAATAAATGTCTTAGACTACTGGCAAATCAGAAGATGCTTGAAAAATATATGGCAACTAGAAAAAGACCTGTTACAGTAAATAAATAGAAGAAAACACACTTTTAACTAATGCTACTTCTAATAAACTTCTATATTCATGTGGAACTTTGGAGATGAGAGAAGTGACACGAAATATTTTAATTGATACACCTTTATGGTTTTATTGATTTGAATCTTAAAGGACAGATTCTAATACTGGCTTCACGTCATACTTCCTAACAGCATTTAAAAAATATGTTACTGCAGGGTGACTTTCACTGATATAAAATGAATTTTAAAATATTAAAGGTATCTAACATCAGTACTAAGGATTTCTGTTTCTGGCTCTCTGCACCTCTATGGAAATTTCTTTTTCTTCTCCCAACTGTTTACCTGATACTCTTCTGCCCTCTGATTTTGCATTTCTTTTAAGTTGATTTCCCTCACTGATAAACAGATTGAGTTGTGAGATTATGTCCTTTATATTTTTTACTGGAAGTGAGTAAATCCAGAACGTTATACTTGGTGACATTTATTTCAACTCATCAAGGGAATGCCACCCATGTTTGCTTGGTTTGCTGCACTTCAAATAGGACATTGAGAATGCTTGAGTGTTAGTGTAACTTTGCTATCTTTGTTTCAGAATTAACTGAAAATGTGACATGTGCCTCCCACTTGGAGAGGAAAACTTCTCAACAATTTTTTTTTAGTTAATACGTATTAAGTTCTTAAAAGATGTTTGAGTGAGATGCACTAGTGCCAGGGTAGTTAAGAATCTGTTAGTCATTTTGTTTTAAATTTGTTTGGTGTATATATTTATAATTACCTCGCACAAGCTAGGTCTGAGTTAAAATTTGGCATAGAAGTCCATGTAGGGTAGCAAGATAATGCTTCTGTCTAATAAAAAATGTCAGTCTAATGATTAAACTAGTTGAATCCTTCCAGGTTATAGACTTGACTGTCCTTTGGTTAAATATTCCTACAGAGTCCAGTCAGGTCAGAGAAGGTAGTTGGCCATGGTATGAAACATGATTTCCAAACACCTCAGCAGGACTGTTGGCAGAACTGTTTTCCTTAGAATGAGGTGTGTCATTTTGAATACAATAAGATGCCACCTGTTATATTTAGATGGTGACAGAAAGTGTGCATTAAGTTCTGTCCATGAGAGTAAATAGTACTTAGTGGTAGTAAGGGGTGATTATTTGTGGTTGATAATAATAAAGGTCTTGGATGAATTAGAAAGAAATTGTCGAGGCCATTGCTAAAGGGTTTTATGTGTTTATAGACTCAGTGCACATTTGTTGAACACCTTCTGCTTGCTACGTGCTGGCGGTATAGTGATAATCAAGCAGACCTGGTCAGTTTCCTCATGGAACTTAATATCCAGGAGAGGAAATGGGTATTATGTAATCACTCATGTAAATATAGTCTACAAGGGGTAAGTACTGAGAAGTACTACAGATTGTTATATCAAGGGGACCTGAACTTTGTTTGATGGTGACTGTAGCTAATTATGAAATAGACTGAATATAGCCCTATGGCTGACCTCCTCCCCTCCCCCTCCACACCTTTCTTGCTATATGAATCTTGGATATTGTCTTTTGTCCATCCTATTATCCTATCAAAAAATTGCCAGTCTAGAGCTGGGGGATGAAGGATAAGGGTTGTGAGGTGAGGGGAGGGATGATTATACAGGACTCAGGAAGAAGTCACAAAAGTTTGAGTTGTGTGATCCTAACCATTTGGTGTTCAGTTTTGTGTGACTTATACCACCGATGTCCTAGATTTACAAACTATTGGGAGTTCTTATTAAATGTAATATGCAATAAATATATCTATCATCTTATAGTGACATTTACATTCCACATGCATATACATTTATACTGCAGTATATACCATTATGTAGTAATAATTATTAAATATTGATATTCAATCCAAAAACTACAAAGACTAGGAAATGGAGGCACCTTCTAGTTGGGTCATATCAGTGCCTGGAATGAAGTATAATGGAAAGATATGTGAATATGGGGTTAGAAACCCTGGGTTTAAACCCTTGCTCTGTCACTTATTCTTTGATGCCAGTAGTCTCTATTTCTTCTTGTATAAAAGAGAAGTGATCGAACAGTGGCACCAGCCTTCCTTCCATCTATGATTCTGCGATTCACCCTGGCTTCTCCACTTAGGGGTCCATATCCGAATGGGTCAGATAGCCCTATTTTCTCCCACTGAAGCTGATTTGCAGCCCATTTCAGGAAGGTGGAAAACTTGGAGAAATGCCATCTTGAGAAAGCAAATATATTATTCATCTTGTGAAACTTTTATAAAATGCATAATTGTTGGCGGAAAGTATTTAAAAATGCCTTTTTTTCTTCCCTGTTGAATAAAAGCCTAATTACTAAATGTGGAATGGGATCTCCAGATTGATGGTGAGGGTATTGGTTACTCATCCTACTTCCACTTCTAGTATTAAACTAGGATGATGATAGATCAATCAGAATAAAAAAACGGTAGGTGATTTTCAAAATTCATGGATCTCAGAGATATTCTCTTAGTCCGTGAAACTTGCTTTGGCCTAGAATTCAGTTGCTTATGGTGTTTCTCCCACTTCTTTAATCACTGTTACTTCTGTCGCATTAGTAGGTTAAGACAAACACGCATCTACATGAAAATAATTTATTCATTTCAGTAAATTCAGTGAAGAGTAAGAAAAAAGAATAAGTATTTGAAAGAGAGTATAAAATGTGTTCAGGGGCTTCCCTGGTGGCGCAGTGGTTGAGAGTAAGCCTGCCGATGCAGGGGACATGGGTTTGTGCCCCGGTCCGGGAAGATCCCACATGCCGCGGAGCGGCTGGGCCCGTGAGCCATGGCCACTGAGCCTGCGCGTCCGGAGCCTGTGCTCCGCAACGGGAGAGGCCACAACAGTGAGAGGCCCGCGTACCGCAAAAAGACAAAACAAAAAAAACAAAAGAACAACAAAAAAAATGTGTTCAGATATACTAGCTCCTTGATTTGGTTTAGGCTTCAGGAATAATGGGAAATCACTAGTAGCAAGTATTGTGCTGCCTGACACTGGTTTGCTCAGGACCTGTGTTCAGGTGAAAGCAGTGTTACTTCTTTAAGGGCAGAATCAACTTCCCATTTCCTCCTGATCTTCAGTTCAACTCTACAAAAAACTTAGTGACATCCACTGTATAGCAGATCCTGGGATAACCCCCAGGAAAATAATGACATGATCCTCATCCTCCAAAGTTTTTACAGCCCCACAGAGAAGCAGAACATGGAAATAGAGTGAAACAGTAAAATGCTACTGTACAGAGTAGAAAAGAAGTCATGTTTAAGAGAAGTTCTGGGAAAGGCTTCTTGGAGTTGGTGATTCACATGCAGAAATTTTAAGAAAATTTCATCAGGTGAACTTGAAGAAAAGGCTGACGGAAAAGAGAGAAAGGTGTGAAGTCACAGAAGTGTAAAATACACACATGTGAGTGTGAGTACTTGGTATTGCTACGATGATGCTGGGGAAGTGGGGGAAGAGGATTGAAGTCAGAGAAGGGGAAGCAAGACTGTAGTGAAAAGAAAGGAATAGGCCAGAAAAGGAAGGTCTTAACTGCCATGTGTAGCGCCTTGGGTTTTGTCCTTAGGTGATGGAGATATGGAAGGTTTTTGAGCATGTCACTTCATGATCAGATTTTCATTTTGTAAGATTATTTGTGGCTGGATTATGGAGAATGGTGTGATGAGAACTGGATTGCATGGTAGCATGGAGACCTAGTTAAAAGGGTAATGCAATAGTTCAAATGAGTGATGAGATAATTTTCTGGTATAAAATCTCCGATTGATTCATAAATACACTGCCACATTTTAAAATGTCAGCAAATTGAAAATATTTTTGGTATTCAGTAGAACTAATTCATTGCTACTTTTATAGTTTAAAATTATTCATGAAAATGATAGCAATGAAAAATTGAAAGAGGGTTAATATTTTACTTGTCCGTGGAATTAAAGCAGTACACTAAGAGAAAAATTTTCACAGTTATAATTTTGCTATTAATGTGGAATATTACTTTACAAAATGTAAGGTAATGAATTTGTTTTATATATATATACATATATATATCTAGTTGTTTGTGGAAATTATGCATATTTGAAAACAAATGAATGATGTCATATGGTCAGTACATGTAGGTATTTGTCAAATTTGCATTTGATACTGAACTGATTGTTATAATGAAGACTTTGTATTAATTCAAGTCATGGCATAAGTGATGGATATTTTTAAGCAGAAAGTTAAATCCCAAAACGAGAAAGAATGAAAATATTTGTCAGGGAAAATTAAATAGCCATATATGCATATATGACTATAATTTTAAAAAGAGCACGTGTTAAAAGATCATTGCAAATCATATATTTGGAACAGCACATTTGAAAATAGCTTTAAATTGTCTCACAAATAGTGTGGCATATAAGTCTTCTTACCAAATCTTGGTTTTGGTGCATAAGTCCTCACTTCTTAGTTATCACAGCAGGAAACAAAAGTCAGAGTTGATGAAATTAGAATATCCATAGCCTTGTGGGGGGAATAGAATATTAGAGTGCTACATCTTTTTCAGTATGAACCCAAGATTAAAAAAAAAATGTTGCTATTTAAGTACACAGTAGTATACAAGTTATCATAAATGTTAGGTTGTATGCCCCATAATCAAATGGAATAATGATCAGTTTCTGTTGTATGTTATCTTCAATTCAGATGAATGCTCAGGAATCCAATTTCATGCCTTACTATTGGTCAGACTTTCTTTATTTGTGTATAATATTGTGAATGCCTATAGTTTTAGGATTGCAACTTTATTGCACTGCATTCAATGTTATATTATTTATCAGTCTTCAGAGATTACATTGAAGCTTTAGGGGTTAGGATGTATTTGCTATGCATGATTTTTATAAAATTTTTTATAATAACTTTTTCATAGGATCTGTTTATCCTTGTCTCTTTTTCCCCCCATGTCATAATAGAATGTATTATAGTACTTTGAAGAAACTTTTTCAGCAAAATATATTTTTACTACACATTTACCCTTAATAGGTTCTGTTAGGGGAACCAATGACAACATGTTTCAAAGCAGAAATCTTTTCATGCTTGGTTTTTTCTTTGTTTAATGAGATTTCAGGTATATTTTAACAACTGGGGTTTCCCTGATGAATCATTAAAATAAGTGAGTGGGCTGGAAGGTAACACGAACTTTTCTCAGTACTGCTCTATTTTACTCTGCTGGGTTATTGGTTGCTTTTTAAGTAGAACCTGGGTGTGTTGGAGTTGGTGGTTGGAGGTTCAGAAGGGAAGAGGGGAAAGGGTCAGTTAGGAAATACTAGGTAAACCTCTGATGACCTGTCGGCAAATCCTACTCAAATTCTACTTTCCTCAATTTACACCATTTTGTGTTTAAGCTTTCTATTTTTGCTCTGCCAAGCTCAACTTTCCAAGTACTGTATATAGGCAAATAGAAAGTATATTTTCAGCAATTGATTGAAGTTTAAGGTATCAAGCCATGTGTGGATTAGCCTGTGAAATCAATTTCTCATGTGTGTGGGATTAAAATCGTTAAAACCATCATCACTGAAACCATACCTTCCTACAACTAATAGCAGTAAGGTGTCTGTGGAATATATTAATACAACACGTCCTCTAATTTAAAATTATTACTTGGTATTTGGTTGGAAAATTATTTGAATATTATAGGTAACTGCATTGACATCATATATGAGGGCTAATTATGGGTTTCTAATGTGACTTAGCTTTAGTTTTTAAAAATCCACATGAGATATTTATACTTAGCACATCTTTTTCAATAAATCAGTGGCATATGGCAAATTTCCTTTAGCTATACTGTTCAAAAACAAAAAACAAAAAACTGAACTACCACAGCAGTTATAACTGCTGGAGGAGGTAGACAAAAATGTAGTTCACCTTGAAAATGATCATGGCTCAAGGAATAAAGAAACTGGGTCAAGCTTAAAATAAATGCAGGTACGATGACAAAAGTTTTAATATAAATTTAAAAATATTCACAGCATTGGTTTCAGGCTACTTTTGTTCTTGGTGATCTTATCAATAATGCATTACTCATTTTTAATTGAGATGACTCTAATGGCACCTTTTCATTTTGGTCAAAATATTTATATGAAATACTATTGTGATTTTTCACCTTATATTTCCCTCTTAATTGTAGATGTACATTTTTGGAAGGCAGATAATTCTCCAGTAGATCATTTTGACCTCTGGTAATCTTAAATAGAACTTGAAGTGGTTTAACATTCCTGTGTCCTAGCTATCACTTTGACTCTTTTTATATTGCTAAATTAATGTTTAGCATTTAACCACGTATCATTAAATCATAGTATTGATAATGAATTAAACTTTCATAAAGCTTTAATAGTGTAGCAGGTTCTCATTCATCTGGTGTCACTGGGGAATAAAAAATGCTGAAGAAATGAGGTTTTTTAAAACTGAAGCTTACTTGTTTAAGCAGAAAAACTTAAAAGCTGATAAAAATTTATCTGAAACATTTTTTATGCTCTTTTAGGGAGTTTGAATGGATTGGCCATTTACTCATAAAATATCATCATTCTAGTGTCATGTAGAAAGGACGTGGGCTTTCTGTTTGGTGTTTATTCTCCAATGTGGGAAGTTTTGTTTGCTTGTTTCTTCCTTTTAAAATGCCATACCCCTAATTCTAATATACTTACTCCGTTTAATTGTTTCAGGGCTTAAGGTCTGTGGTGGTACATGTGCTAATGCCTTAACAGATTCATAAATCCAGGCACCTATGTAAGACATTTGGCTGCATGTAGGCTCACCCAGCATCTTTTGGCAAACACCTGGCCGCAGCTTCCTGCCATGGAGGAGACCCTGTCCTTCTCTGGAGTGAGGACTTTCAGTTTTGAGGCCCTGTTACTGCTGCTCCAAAACACTCACTCTCCAGTAGCCATTGCTAGTGGTGCAAAATGTCTGTATTTACCTGGCGTGCTCCTGAGAATCTATTATGTCAGGTGACCATCTTCAGTTTTCTGGGATTACTGCTAAAATGGGCAAATGGTGTACTCCCTTTATCTTTTAGTAAATTCCAGCGTAACAGCAAAAATCCTTTTTAACAGTGTCTTTTTTTTTTTTTCCCCAACTCCTGCTCATGTTTCCAGCAGTGTTTTCTAAAACAAAGCTCAATCAAGCACAGTGAAAGTATTATTTGAGCAGTTCTTTAATGTGCTGTAATGACATTTGGTTTGAATCTTATATTTAAAAATCACGTTCCCTTCTTTTGCTTGCACCTAGTGGGAATCATCTTTCTTCCAGGTTGTGCTTAAAGAAGACTATAGGGGAAGAACATAATTTCTTCTTGCTGCAAAAGTTGCAGTAGAAGTAAATGAGGGAACTGCCAGGATATGTCTGTCTCCACAAAACAAGCAGAACAAATTTCCATGAATCAAAGCCACTAAGTATAGTTTTCAGAGGTGGTAGGACATAGTTACTTTCCCTAGAAAAATACCCCAAATACAGGCACACCCTATGGCCACTAGAAGAATGCTCAAGTAAATGCTAGTTCAAACCTGTACATTTCACTCTTCTTACCGAGCTATTAAAGGGGTGGAAATCTACTATAACTATAATCTTTTTTCCACTTTTCTATTTTTCAACCTCCCACACGCTTGGTGTTCAGTTCTGCTTAGTGAGTGTCTTGAATCTACAGCAGCACCTACACGTACTGCCTCCACAGTGGCTGATAGTTTGCAGATAGCTCATGATTCAGACCCATAAGAAACATCTGTAACTATAGGGCATGGTACGTGCTTTAGATTGATCATGGAAAAGGGCAGAGCAATGAAGAACCAGAAAGCTTGTTTTTTTCCAAATATTAATGTTGCTTTCTTTGAGGTTATATGTGAGTGGAATATTCTCTAGAGTGGTTTATATCACATTCCATCACTTGGGGAAATATCTCAGGTCATTTTTGTAAGAACCTTTTAGAGACCTTTTAAGCATATACACAGCATATACACCTTAGTGTGGTTAGGTCAGAGGAAATAAAGCAAGATAGCAGATATCTGTCATGTGATGCAGTTAGCAAATTAGTGTTAAACTGCTTTTATTTTTTCTTGAAACCTTTGATACAATTTTCAAAATTGCCTTTCACTAGTTTTTCATTTGCTTTCTAGAAGTTTCCTTCATTTGAAGGGTTACTGGCTACCATTTTGTTAAACCTGGAGGCTGTTTTGTTAACTTACTGAATACAGCATTATAAAGTTGAAGTCATCAGCCAGCCTGAAAAAATTGAGCTGCATAGCACAGTCTCTGAGCTTACTTCTTGCCCACAAAATCTGCAGTGCTCTCAGATTTGTATTTGAAATACAATCTGCTGATGGGGAATGGGTAACGCCCACTGCCTTTCAAATGCATGTGTATATCTACTTTTCCACCTTTCCTTGGTAAATACGGAGCTGTGTTTGAAAAGAACTGATTTTAAAATGCTGGAGGATTCTATCTTTACTCCTTAAGTAAGGTGGTTTATCCTAATAATGGGAGGGGCAAAATACCTTATTTCTGTTTGTCAGCTGCTATGCTTCAATTTTATCTTCACAGCACACCTCTGAGGTTAGTACTTTTATCCCCATTTTAGAGAAGGTGAGACTAAGTCCTACAATGTTAGGTAGCTTGTCCAAGGCCCTACAGCTAGGACATGACAGAGCTGAGCTTCAAACCTGTATCTCCCTGACTCCAGAAGTCATACCTTTTCCACCCGAGGAGCACTGCTTCCTGTTTTACAGATAAGTGAAGTATGTGTTTGTATCTTTTCCCCAAAAATGCTCACTGGAAGATTTAAGACATCAAGAAATAAGCTTTTTTCACTTCAGTCATTTCTTTGAGAACCGTTTGACACATTTTGCTTTGAAAGGTAATTTAAGCAGGCATTGCTTTGACTGAGCAAAGTAAAGCACAGTTTTCTTAGTTAGGAGCATCACTGAGTTTTTGAGACTAATAATTTTGTGGAACAACATTATTAAGGAAAGCAATATGCTTTCTGAACGAGTGGTGTTTACTTAAGTCATAAAGGAGAATTCAAACATCTGGAATATTTTTAAACAACGTAGTTGTTATGTACCAAGTGATATTTCTTATTTACTTCTTACAGGAAATAGCATATAATTTGAAATATATAAAAGTTTTTACATTCATACATATATTTTTATCTCACTGAGCACTTTAACAAAAGTGATATTATTAAAGTAAAAAGTTGCTTGACAGCCGATTCTCTGTGGTGAAAATTTTACCACATCTTTAATAGTAATGTTACTTTATCGCTCTTAATGCCTTTGTTGTTTAAAATAAGGTTGTAGAAACTTTGCTGGTTCACAAGCATATAGCTTTACCTT
This sequence comes from Lipotes vexillifer, assembly GCF_000442215.2. Classification (NCBI taxonomy): domain Eukaryota; kingdom Metazoa; phylum Chordata; class Mammalia; order Artiodactyla; family Lipotidae; genus Lipotes; species Lipotes vexillifer. Next base: position 1,843,620 of record NW_006795112.1, on the reverse strand, counting down.
ACTTTTTTGGTCTTCCTTTGGGGGTGGGATATTGACAAAACTGAGGAAGTGGTCAAGCGTCTCAAGAAATTGTATCCTAAAGATTTTTAACACTAGAGAATAGAGATTTGAATATGAGTGTGCTGTCTTCTAAATTTGGATTCGTTGGAGGCATTGGTAGCTGATGAATTTAAAGATGGATTAATATGAGAGTTCCAGAATCAGAGAATTCCTGAACTGGAAAGGCCCATGCAAATGAAGCGCTCTTGGAGTGAAAGTGTTAGTTAGGACATGAGTTCAGTGACTGTCCATGTCTAGATAGAGCTCTAGGCCAAGCCAGTGCTGAGGTTACTGAGTCAGGGTCATAGCCGTTCCAGCCAGGAAGTGAGTGATCACAGTGGGAGAGAACTTTAAACTTCCTGGGTAGGAGAAAAAACTGAGTCATTGTGGAAGTAATCTTAAGACATGAAGAAAACAGAAATCAGAAAAATAAAGCATCTTTATTTCCTCTTATTAACATGAATGGTATAAAAATACTGATTCCAAAGTACAAACCTCAAGTGTTATATACTTTTTAAAAAAGCAGGACAAGCCTATTTAAAAAAGTAATTTGTCTGTAAATGACTTTATTTGCTTTCTGGGTATAATATTTTAACATATTTATTTGAAAATATTTATACAAATTTTTTTTCTTAATATCTAGAATCTGTGAAGACTTGAAAGGGCCAATGAGTATTCTCATCATTGAGGCATTCTATGGAGGGTCCCATAAACAGCTGGTGGATCTGCTTCAAGAAGAGTTAGAATACTGTGTTCTTTATACCCTTCCTGCAAAGAAATGGCACTGGAGAGCACGGACGTCGGCTTTGTACTTCTCTCAGAATATTCCCGCCAGTGAGCATTACAGGTAATTAGAGCCCAGGCTGCATCTCCAGCCTGTTTTAAATGTACTTGTTCTAAGGAGCTTGCTTCTCTGTTGGCTTCTGTGAGATTTCCTTCAACTATGGAATTGGTCAGAATGACTACAGTAGCTATTCCTTTAGCGACAGCAGAGCAGCCGAGTACGTTTGTACTCTGAGGACACCTGGTCGGTAGGAAAGTGGATTCATTTAGAGCCTGCATGCCTTTTCTCATTTGTCTTGTGCTTTTATCACATGCACGTGTGGGTGTATGATGACATTTTTTGGCCTGAGATGAGAGTTGATCTTGTGCACATTTGGTTTTTGCTTCCATAACCTCCCATGCCTCTTTTAGTGAGTATGCTGTCTTAAGGTGCCTGCTCTGTACTAGGAGCTAATGTTGGAAAGATGGATATGACCAAGGCCTGTGCCCTTACAGTCTTTAAAGACTATTCAGAGATGAGTAGTTTTTAAAGTGTCATGAGAGTATGAAAAGGGGAGAAGTTGATTTTGACTGTGACAAATTGGAGGTCGCTTTGTAGAGTTGGTCAACTTTGCTTTGTCTGGAAGGATGAATAGACTTGGGGGACACAGGCCTCAGTTTTGAATTTTGAATTGTTAGGAAGTGGGAACTAGGGGGACCTATTAGAAGGGCTTACGAGATACACTGAAAAGTGTGGATGGGAAATACCAATTCCATTTTAAGGAAACAGTAGAATGGAATCCTCCTGAATATCCTTACTGCCATATGTCTCCTGATGGTTAAATAGTGGAAGATTATCCTGTGGTTTACATATCCGATGTTCTTACCATTCTGGGCCCTTCTGTGTAGGACTGCATTGGTGGTGGCAGGAGTCGGGAGGGCCAGACTGATAATGAATGGAGTTCGAGCAGCTAGGTTGTTAGAGAAAGGGCACGTTGCAAGCTGCAGAGCTCACCTTGGCGTCAGCAGCCATATCCATCTGCTGCTGCTTGTAAGGTGGGGCAGAGACAAGGGAGAGAGCAGCTTGAGATTTAAATGTAGGTTGCTGTTCTTAGTAGTAATTTGGGGGATTCAGAAAATAACCCATTTGGTGTATAAAAGCCATGCATCGCCTCTGAGAATTCAGATTGTCAGATGGAACAGCAGTGAGCACTCAAGTCATGTTGCTTGGGATTATAAAGGTAAAAGCTGTTTGGGGGCATATTGAGAATTTTGTATTTTTCTAATCTAAAGTGTATTTCTCCTTACATAATTTAATGTTTTATATTCTGATAGTCACCAAGTGAGTATTGTGGATTCACTAGTAGTATTAGAAATTTCAGTGCATGTATCAATATAAAAGTTTTCAAGGCAATGACAAGTGAGTCGTTGCCTTGAAACAGTGCTAAACAGGATTTTAGCACTGTTGCTGTGCTAAAATTGATTGTTTATAGTTGCTTTCACATCTCATTTAACTGTATTTTCTCAGCACCAATTGCATTATATTACTTAAGGTCAAGTAATCCAGTTGGCTTTATGGCACATTTTCATTTAACATTACCATTTGATATAATACATTCATACATACCAAATGATATAATACATTTCTACAATGATTTGAGCATTGAAACAAACCATTTCTGTATCTGCTGTTAGATTTCATTTTGATTACGCAGCGTTTTGGAATGGAATTTTTGTATCACAAATATATGTGTGTGGATAGCATGCAAACAAACACTTCTGTGCCTGTGGCTTCCCCACTATGTTTGAGGTCTGAAGCATTTGAGGTAAAACATCACATTGCTTTTTGAAGCAGTCTTATTTGAGAGGTAGATTTCTGAAAGATGGTGTCATAAAATATAAAGTTTTACTCTCTGATAGCCATAACCTCCAGGTCCTAACAGTGGTATCTGTGATCTTTCAAACTCAGCCATTTAAGCTGCAGTTAATGGTACTTATTAATCTAATCAGACTTCACTAAAACATATACCTCACCAGTCTAACTTACAGTTATATTTGACTAACGATAACCTATCTACTCTTTACCAAATAACCTTTCTGAATACTTTTAGAAAAACAGCAGCAGCTTGAAAACTTATATACGAAGTTAAAAAATATGCTCACTCAACTCTAGATAGAAGTGCAAGAATGACGTTTTGTTACACCAGATAATTCTGATCTCTGTGGAGACATTTAAAGATATGAAAAGTTCTTGATTTCTATTTACTTACTCTATTTGTACATTTGTCAAATGAAATCACCAAAATTCATAAAGATAAAATGATTAAGCACCAATATTGCATACCATGCAAAAACTACTCTGAACTAGTAGGAATGTGTCTGATAAGAAAGACCTTGAATGTAGGTACACAGGTTATTTTTTTCAACATCTGTATACATAGTCATTGTTTTTATAAGCTCGTTATCTGGGTAATATTTTATTACTAAAAGAATAAATGCTCCAGCCTAATTAATCAGCTTGATTCTGCTTTATCTTGACAGTGAAAATAATACATCATGATTCACATTTAGAGCTGTTTAATTTTTATTACAGATTACAAAAGCTCCACAATTTATTTTTCTCAAAAGTAGTTTGGTAATTATTAGGTTTTATTAAAGGCTTGCCTTCTGGAAACTTCACAAAATGCAGAAAAATGTTTCTGAGGATGGGCCTCAAATTTCATGTTCTGAAATGTATGAGTCATTTGTCCCAGCATCAAGCACTTCTACTTTCTTAAAATATACCTAGAGTAGGCATCAAAGATATTTCGTTCTTCTTTCTTTCTGCAATATCTTTACTGAACTGAAAGAATCGCTCTTACTTAAAATCATTTTTTTCACTCTCAGATGCTTACAGTTATATTTTCATTCCATCTGAGGTATTGTGGCAGATACTGATCATTGCCCACCTAACAGTGCTTCTTCCTTGTTAACAGAATTAGTTTTCTTTGGCATGGCTAAGTACCCAGCCCCTGGGAGTGAAGCTTGATGGACTTAAGTCGGTCATGATGATTCCGTTCTCTGCCAGATTTTCCCAGTTTTCCTTGAAGCTAGTGCTGGATTCTGGCAAATTCAGTTTAAATAGATGACTTCTGGGGGTTCTTCCAACTAAGTTTATTTTATTTTATTTTGTGCTTTACTTATAAAAAGAGAAAGCCAGCTCCCCTTCTCTGCGTTTCATTGTGGTTATGATGTCTACAACTAGCAGATGACAAGATGAGGACAAAACACCTGAGCTGCCATAAATGGCTGATGAAAAGCTGGAATGCTATAGCTACCTAGTACCCTGAAAACCCTCTGTCCCTAAAACATCTAGCTATGTTTTATAAAACGTATTAAATTTTGTTTTAAGTTCATAGCCAAGCAGAGTAAGAGCGGATCTGGGGAGGGATTTGGAAATTAGAGTGGTCACCTTGCTTTGAAGCCGTGGCTGCGTAGTTTTCATAAAGGGGACTGGTTAACTGAGTTATGTTATGTTCTTGAAATGAAATACTGTGCAGCATTAACCTGAATTAGGAAGCTTTCTGTGTCCTCTTATTGGAATCTCTCCAAGACAAGTGACCAAAAGTAAGGTGCCAAAGAGTGTTATTGGTGCTATCTTTGGTGCCAAGAAAGGAGGTTATAAGAACAAAACAATGGAAGAGTGCATTGGAAATGAATGAAGATACTTGCCTGGGGATTAGTGTAGCAGAGGTTGTTGGTGCCCCACCCATATCCCTCCCACCTTTCTCTTGTGTGCCCTGGCCAGCTTCCTGCTGTCAGTCTCTGCAGCCCTTTTTGCCTGGGGGAGTAGCTGCTCTGCCAGTGCAGGCAACAGGCCCCAGTAGCCCTCTGCCAGTGATCTTCGCCCCTCAGATGAAATCATTCTGAAGTGTGAACAGGAGAGAAATCATTAACAAAGATTCCTCAAAAACCCTGTAAGTCAGGAAATTAAAGCATAATTCTAAATAATTCATGGGTCACAGAAGAAATTATAATGGATACTAAAAAATAGAACTGAGTCATAGTGAACATACTGCATATCACAATGTGGGTTGCATCTAAATTGACAGTCGCAGCCACATCATCTTTAATAAATTTATTTTTATTATTGTCTTTTTAAATTGTGATATGCAGTGCCTTCTAAAGCTTGGCCCAGGGCAGGGCTCCTCTTACTTTAATCTAGGAGGAGTACTGGGAAGGAAGCAATAAAAAGAGTAAAAAATAGTGAAATTGAAAGCATATATATATATATATATATATATATATATATATACATAAAATGGAGATGAACAAACTAAAATTAGTGATTTTGAAATAATAAAACAGATATAAATCCAGGCATGCTTTATTTATTTTTTTAAGGCACAATTCATTTTTGGAGTGAAAAAAATATAGCTACAGATACGACACACATCAATAAAAAGGAGGAAATACTGTTAATAATTTTATGTTAATACATTTGCAAACTTAGACAATATGGATAGTTTCTTAGAAAAACATAACTTCTAACACCTTACTCAAAATGAAATAGAAAATCCGAATGGAGCTGTAATCATTAAAGTTGTTGTTACATTAACTAAAAATCTCGCCATTAATAGACAGAGGCTGGGTCCTCGTGCAGGTCGGTTTACACCAGTGCTTCTATGTCTCTTTCCAGATTTGCGTTACATGAGATCAAGTGTCTAGTTTTTTAGGTTTTCTGTTTCTTGTAGCCATACTAGTCCTAATTGGTGTTGATTATCATTATTAATGATATCTCCCTTCCCTACCCCCAACCTCTGACCTTTTTTCTTTTTTTTTAAATGTCTAAGGAGGGGCAAGGAAAGCAAATAGTTGGATAGAAATTAAATTGAATGAAAGTTCAGTTGGGTCAAGTAATGTATAAAGTGAAATTCAAGCTTAAGGTGATATTTGATTGTTGATAATTCTGTTATGATTTGCCATTTTCTTAAATGGTACCTTGACTGTGTCTTTTCATTAAGCAGATTCTCTTTCAGGGAAGCTGTGATTTATTTATTTATTTATTTTTGTTCTTAATTGAACTATTTGCTGTGAAACATTGAACATAACTTTCTTTGGGAGAGTGAACATTTTTAACTGATATGAACTACCTATGTATGTTTGATGTTTTTAGCTAGGCTTTGTGAATAAAGATATGGCTAAACTAGTGAATATAGGTAAATTAATAAGGAAGGTGGTGGTTTCTCAAACAATTCTTTTATAAATTAATAATTCAATTACTTTGCTTGGCAATTATATCTTGTTTTGAATTGTTACCTCTTGTTAAAGATATAACTTTCTGAATAATATAATAATACTTTAGTAATAAAACATCATTTTATTAAAATGTACCTTTCTGAATAATTTAATACCATCTTAATCATGAAGACACCTTTATATTAGTGTGCATCATAGTTGGGAATATAAAAGTAAATGATGACTTGTTAAGAATTTGTAGGTAAGTGAAGTATTGTTAGGCATACAAAGGGCAGTCATTTTGCATCTCTATAACCAAGGTAAGATTTGATGGATTTAAATAATAGTAATAATAGCTAACATATTGAACATTTACCATGTAGTAGACATTCTACAGTCCTGGAAGCTAGATATTGTTTTCCTGGTTTAGCAAAGGTAGAATCTCAGGCTTAGAGTCAGGTTACTTGCACTGGGTTGCACAGCTAGTTATGGTAGATACGTGATTTGAGCTCAAGTCTGGCCACTTGCAAAGGCCATACACTGTTCGTTCTTTTTAAGCCCATGCTTTTAACCACTATGCTATCTCATTAGCTTGCTGAAGTAGGTTAATTAAGTAAATTAAGCCCGACTACCTCTTGATGAAAAAATATATTACTAGATTTCTCTATTAGAAGTGGGTGGTAGTGCCTCTTGTGGTCTTGAGAAGGGATATAGTGGAGGCTGATGTCTGGGAACCAAGAGTCTTTCTAGGTTTGCAAATGTGATTTTTTCATTTTTTCTTAGCACATTTCTCTTTAGCTTTTAGCGATAGAAGTCACATGTCATTTGAATTTTCCTCTTGAGGTTTTTCTTTAAATCCAAATAAAATGCTACATGTGATGCTTTTTTAAAATTATCGGGTAAACTCATGAATGAAAATAACATTCTTGTTTGTGGTGCTCAGTACCTGCCATTACCAAATTACCCTCAAACTGCTATACTGTGAAGTTCTCTACTTGGTTTATGAACTTGGCTAGAGACAGCATTCCAGTACTGCCCAGCTCACTGCTCTTATATCATTACCAGTTGCGTACAGTTCTTGGGGTTTGGATGATGTTCTGACACTGCGTAAATAATATTATCATTAGGTACAATGCAGCATCCCATAGTCTGACCCATATGTGACTCTTCCATTTATGAGAACTGGCCGAGAGTTTCCTTGTCACCGTTGCCCAGCCGGCCAGCTTCCCTATCCTATACTTCCTAATTGTGGGATTCCCTTTTGGTTTGTTTTTCTACCGATCTGCTCTTGTGTCTAGGCAGTCCACTCAGCAGCTTTTTAGTATTTGTACAGTGCTTAGGGCTTTGTTCACAATATTACATCTCAGTGAACTCTCCTCTGATTGACAGTGTAAAACCACCTGGACTTTTATGTTGAAAATGTAACTGACCCCAACGCCACAGAAATAATATAATACTGCACACCAAATAACTAACCATTCAGTCAGTCTCGGTTTCTCTGTCTCTCTCTGTCTCTCTCTGCCTATCTCTCTTTTCTCTCACATACAAAGACATGCACATGCACATGAATGACTAACTTTTAAATTACTGTAACACATCCTTCATTGCAAAACTGGAAACTGTGTCACAAGCATCCTAAAGGAGGGTTTCCAGACTTTATCTTTTCCACTTTTCTTTGTCTTTCTTTTTCAGTGCTGTCAAGAAGTAAAGTATTCCAGTAGCAAGAAAAATTTTTTTTCATGTTATGGAGTTCGTAGTTTATTCTCACCATCAACTGCTAATTCAAAAGTGTCTGTATACTTAGTAGCAAGCACTGTGAACCCACTGCTTCCAAGGAGTTAAGCACAACAGTGGAACTTCAAGTGCATGTTTTTAATATTCCTTCTAGCATATTTTAAAAATAAAATAAAATTTCACATTTAAGATTCTATATAGCCCCCAGGTAACAGTGCATCAGGATATAAGATATTATTTTGAACAGACTCTGTACCTTAAAGACCTATAGGATAAATCTCCCATATAGTTAACCTTTGAAATTTGACAACTGTATTTTAAAAGACAAACTGGATGTTTATTACACTTTTACAGAGGAGAGAAAATCATTATTTTTAATGAAGGAAATGGAAAGAGCAAAAACCCCCCAAACACCCTAAAATGGATGCAAAATCATACTATTGTATAAAAATACTTTGGCTGTAGAGTAAGGACCTTCATAATTTTGCTTTTAGAAGTCACATGCTTATTTTTCACATAACAATTGAAACTGTGAGTCTGATCTTAGAGTGCTTCTAATCTAGTTGTTTTAGGTATTTTCATTGCACTTCCACTCCCAACATTTGTTTGTTTATTTGAGAAAGTGTTTCTGCTTTTATTAAGGTCTTAGTCAATGAAATATGTTTGCTTTGGGAGCTGTATAGGGTGTGCACAGGTCTGAGTGTCTGACATCCTGTATTCAGGGCTTCTAAAGCTGTGGTGCAGATACTCTGGTACCCTTCCCTTCTCTTAAGCCTCCCCTCTTAGGGAAGCTTTCACACTCACCTATTTCCTTGGGATCAGATTTGGCCTCCTAGCCATCTTTGGACACACTGTCCTGTTTATTAAATGGCCAATTCTTGTGCATCTCTTCTTTGTTTATACTCTGTGGTTCTTTCACATGATGGACCTGCTGGCCTCCTGACCAGCCAGCCCACAAAGATAACTGCAGGCGGAAGGCAGGAGCTGAATCAGGTCTTGTGCTTACAAAAGAGCATACATGTCCCTTTCATTCTTCTGTCTTTCTGAAGAACATAATCCTATATTTTAGTAAATTTTTTCCTGTAAGTAGTCTTTCCTATGTTTCTCTTTGTTCACCATCTCATGCTGATCATCAAAGTTTAACACTCCCTTTTGAGGAGAAATTCCTGGTGACTGAATACATGTAGTTGAGAGAGGGCAGGAGGGTGGGATCGTTTGACCAGACTTGGTATCTTTTGGTTCTTTTCTAAGCTTGTTTCCATTTTTTTCCCCTTCATCAGCATGTATTAAGAACTTTTACGTCCAGAGCCAGTGCCTATGCGAGCACTGGTGATGTAAAGGCAGACTTGACAAACGTGGACGTACAGTGCTGACACTTATTAAGCATTTAGTAAACTCTGTTGATTGAAAGAAAATTTAATTCCTGTATATCCAATTGTTATACTAGTAATTTGGATTAAATAATCCCTGATTAAAAACCATCAGTGACTTCACCTTGAGTACGTAAAAATCCAGATTACATATAGGGCTCATAGGGCCCTGCCTGCCTCTGCAACCTCATCTCTTATCCCTGACATCTCACTGATGTGCTGTAGTAGCGGCATTGGCCTTGTTCACTTACTCTGAAACGTCAAGCTCTTTCCTGCTTCAGGTGCTGCTGCTTCTTGCTGGTCCTTCAGCTGGTAACACTAACTCATGTCCCCTCCCCACACCTTTGCTTACTTCTTCCCATCCTTCACCTTCTCAGAGAGGCCTTCCCTGATCAGCCTATCTATTTCAGCATCCTAAATTAATGTATATTAGTTACATTGCATATAATTTGTAATTATTTTATTATTTTTTTTTCTTTTTTCATTATTCTGTGAGTTCCGTGATGACAAGGACCATATTTGTCTTGTTTACCATTTTTATCTCCAGTACTTAATTTGCTTCCTAGCAGATAGTAGCTGTTGAGTAAATATGGTTGAATGAATGCTTTCATATCTGTGGGTTTGAAAATACAAACAAAATATGGTTGTAATTGACTTTGCTAATTTTGCTTATTTTTTTCAGCTCTCAGCACTACCAGTATCATGTGTCCAGGGATATCGTCTCTTCTGCACAGAGACTGCTTAGAGACATTTAAGGGCCTCAGAATTCTGGGATTAAACTAAATAATTCCTTATACACTTACTCACTTATTCTTATGGGTTGTATTAATCATACTATGATATCAATCATCATTTGTTATGTAAATTTTGATAATAGAAAATATATTTTTCTGGAATTTCCCCTGTATAAAAATGTTTCTGGAAAAAAAAATGTTTCTTAGTTCAGGAAACTTTGTAGAATCTAGCATATGTGTGAGATAATCTTGTAAAATTTCACATGATTATATTTAAGGCTTTTTAGATTTGGCAATAGCCACCCATGAAGAGTGGCCTTTTAATATATGGTGTGGAAGCTATAGGATAAATGAGAGATTAGAATTTGTCCCGAAGAAGTATTTCGCTTGGCCGCTGCAATTATTTAAGCATTTTTAATTTTTACTGCTTTTAAGACAGATAGACATTCTTTGTTTTGGTCACAAATACAACTAGTTGCCATTGTTTTATACTGACCTGCTTCTGTATTTATGTTACTTAACTGGTCCATTTAGGCCTTTATGTTTGTAGCCTCTGGTCTAGACTCTGTCCAAGAATGCATCTTCAGATACTCTTCAATAAAATATATTTAAATGTACATATACATAAAGGAGTTTATAAAAAATATAAATCACTCATGTTGGAAAGAAACAATATACTCTAGTAGGGGAATCAGCAGTTCTGGGTTCTAATCCCAACTCTGCCATCAATTAGTTGTTTGGCCTTGGAAAAGTCATGTTTTTTAACCTTAGAGTCTTATATTTTTCATCTGTAACTAAAGGTTTTGGTTTCTTCTACTGAGTTCTATGATGTCTTAAACAAGGAATTAAAATCAAGATCAAGATTTAAAGAATTCTAACACAAAAGACAAATTTGTTCTGTCTCTCATTCAACTTTGTTATCAACCACTGCTTCATTTAATACAGAAATTATTTCCTTATCTTGTTTGTGTATCTTCTTGAATATTTACTTTTATTTATAGAGTTAAGAGACTTTTGAGCCATAATTCTTTCCAGTAGTGCTTATATCTTTTAAGTTGTTCTGATATGACTTATTTGTTTGGATCTTCTGTTCCAGCCTCAGAATGTCATGTTTATATCTGCCTTTTCAAAGAGAAGGTGCTTGACCTTTGTGTTAGCTATCTGTCTCTATAGGGCATGGAACATAAGACATGTACACTAAATACTGAATATGTTACTATAGACCTCACACAGAAGAGTCAGGACTGCAAAGAGGGTAGCATTCACTAAAGAAGTACAGAGGAGGGAGTTTAATCCTCATTCAGGAAATTCTGAGGTAGACCTCCTGAGAAGATGTTAGAGATTTTAATAGATAGAGGTGACGTGGAAGGGTGCTGTAGAAGAAGGAAGTGTTGTGAACAAAGGTATTAATGCAGGAAAATTGGGAAATGTTTGGAAATCTCTAAAATCTTGGTTTAGCACAAACATATTCTGAGTTAGGAGGAGTTGTGGAACATCAGGTTGGGAGGATAAGGCAGATTTTGTCTAGTTCATGAACATTCTTGAATTCAAGGTTAAGAATTTAGGGAGCTTTTGCTTTAGGTTATGAGTATCCTTTGATGGCTCTATTACTCAGGACCCTATTAGTTGCACATGATAGACCCCAATTCAAAATCAGTTAAACATAAGGGAAAATGTATTGGCTCATGTAACTGAAAGTCCTAGAGTGGTTGACTCCAGGCAAAGCTGGATCCAGTGATTAGGCCTCTTGTTTTCTTGACTCTGCTTTCCTCTGGTTTGGCTCTCTCCAAGTGGATCTCTCCCAGAGCTAAGTTATATCTCACCCAGCTTAGTTACCCTATCTGAAAGAGCGTACCACTCTTGGCAGTTGTAG
>NW_006795112.1:1830510-1831817 GCF_000442215.2 Lipotes vexillifer | reverse complement strand
GAAAGAGTGTACCACTCTTGGCAGTTGTAGCCAAAGTCCCAGATTGAGTGAAAGCACTTTTTTTTTAAATCTTGTGGTCTTTGAACTTATTTGAACTGTGACAAAAGGCATCTAATGTCATAATTGGCCAGTCCAGGGTCACATGGCCACTTTGGGGTCGACCTCATCCAAACCTTGTGAACTGAGTGCAAGAGAGCAAAAGGAAAATTGCACTGCTGTTATTTGAAATTGCACTGCTTTGATTTGAACAATGTTTTGCAGGTAAAACACAGTGAGGATTGCAGTCAAACATGGGAGTGAGGTAAGGAAAACTGCACAGGACAAGAATTACAGCAATACAGGATGGCGACCATGGATGAGGGTAGAGGTGGCCATTGGATTCTTAACATCTAATATAGAAATAGTGAGATTCTGAATGAGAATAATGATAGTAGGAATGGTAGATGGTAAAGGAATTAGCAATATGAATGAAATTTATGTTGTTTGCATTTCACTAGTTATAAAATTTGTCTAGGAGCCGAATTGAATGTTACCCTTATCCTGTCTATGAAAAAAGAATTTGGTATACAAATTAATTTAGGCAGAAGCAGAGAGATTACAGTTAAATTACTTTAGTAGTTATAATTATTTTAAAAATAGCTACGACAATTGTAAATCATTCATATTCACTCATTAAGTTGGATCAGTGGGTTTACTTTGGCAGCATTTTAAGTTACTCCACATACTTCACTGTAGCAAAACTTCCTTTTCTTTAAAGAATTAATGTAACACTGACTCTTTTCTCTGTGTAAATAAAATTTATAATATATATTATGTATACATGTATATGTGTATATATGTACATATTACCCAAACATACACATAATCAATAAGTGATTCATTACTTGGTATTAACTTCTCAAACTTAGCACTCCCCCCCTCAAAAAAAGGGAAAAGTCAGGTATTATAGTGCATCTCTAGAGTTCTTATTTTATGCTAGATCCCAAGGTAAAAATTAATGAGTGAAGTTTGGTTGCCACTCTACTTAGTATTCAGTTCAGAAAAGCCAGTCTCTTCCTCAGTGGTCTGGACTGGTAAGGCATATGTTTGAAGAACACACACTGTGTGCCAGACACAAATGATAAAAGAGTAAATAAGGTAGTGCACTTTAGGAACTGACTTTCTTCTCTTGGATATAGTTCTATTCCTTTTATTATTTTTTTTCCAGTACTCTTTGCGCAATGTTCACTTGAATCAGCCTCTCTAAAGCCATCAGATACTAATATGTTTCTAGGGAAATTCCCCACACTTGGTAACCTGTCTTTCCC
>NW_006795112.1:1779028-1830328 GCF_000442215.2 Lipotes vexillifer | reverse complement strand
CACCCTTGGTAACCTGTCTTTCCCTATAGTAATAGAGCTGAAGTATAGGGGATTTTTAGTCCATGGTTTGTTTCACTGTGTATCCAGTGTTGATACAGATATTTATTTGTATATCAACTGTTTTGGTGATTTTCAGAAAATGAAAGTGGCTAAGAATGTGAACTAGTTTTTGTCAGTGGTTTTTTTTTGGGGTTTTTTTTTTAACTCAATCATAAGCTTAAATAAAATGAAAAAAATTTCATGAAATCCAGTTATATTAAAGGCATATGTTATTTATATATTGTGTGTGTCTGTGTGTATGTAGCATTTGTATTGTAGAGTTGTCATTCAGAGGTAGTGATTCTTAGCTTTCATTTTATAGCATTGCTTAGGGTCTTCAATTTTCTCAAAGGAGATTTTTAAAACAGAAAAACATCAACTCGCTCTTATTGAAAAAATACTTTTCTATACCATTTTATAAGAAGATTGCTGCCAGGAATTCAAGTAGTAGCAAAGTGCCATTATTACAAAGGTTTAGGAATCCTTGACTCTTGCAATTGGTGGAAACGAAGAGATTATGACTCAGGGGCTCATAAAGAGTGATTAGGAGGACTATGCAATCATTTTCATAGTAGTAGTATTTTTATTTTTCTAAGTGTTCAAAAATATTTAATGACATTCATATTTTATTTGCAGTATTTTTTGAAAAATGTAAGAGAAGTAAGAGAAGCAGAGGTTAAGAATCGAGGGCTTACTGGCTCTGAAATTGGAGTATTGAGTATTTAGTATGTAAGTAGAGTTTATGTGAGTAATCTTTTTTTTTTTGTCTGATTTTGGTATTTAGAACTGGGAGTAGAAAAAAGAAGACACACATACATATTCACACAAGAAGGAGAAACAGTGGTGGTTTAGATTTGAAGTACCTGAAAAACATTCAGCTTCTGGAAATATGATCTTTATATTTGCCTTCTTTCAATCAGTTTTATTTTAGATAAAATGCTGGCTGATGGTAGTGGTCCACTTGAACACTGTTGAGTTTTCTTTATTTTTTTTTCCATGGAAAAAAGCTCCCAGAAAACTTTTGTCCTTTAATATGTTCAGCATGCATATGTTTTACATGTATTAACTGGTATTAAAAATGCAGTTTCTAATTAGATGTCTAAATCTGAGAGGAGTTGTGGTGAGCACCAGCCTCTTAGAATTACTGAAAAAGAAAGTTTTGATGAACAGGGTTTTCTTTTTGTCTGTTGCATCCTTCAGCCTGCTCTGGCCCCAGAAACTATTATGTTCTAGGATTTCTAATGCATATTGTCAGTTTTGGTGATAAACCCTTAAGATATTGATTATATCAAAACTTGGAGTATTCAGGATATTTACATTCTGTTATGACCTGTTCTATATTAGAGCAAAAAAGTTAGTATTTCTGTTATTAAGGATTTAGGCTTTAGATGAGCATCAGTAGTTATAAACTTGGTATGTCTTAGGTTTTAGAAAAATTGTAGAAAACCTCTAAAGTAATATTGCAACCTGGCTTTGTTTGGTATTTTTGTTTTACATCTTTAAATGGGGGGGTGGTGACAGGGAAATCCCTTCTCTCCAAATTTGTATGAGTCACCTGAAGCCTTCCTTCTAATAGAGTTTAATGACATGGTGCCATTTGAATCAGTATTTCCACATTTACAATTTAGAATATTCAGTTTGAACTCATCAGCATTCATTTTCATTTCTGTTTTACTTTTCAATTTGTCATACAGTTGTTGTTTTTTTTCCAGCTGGTAAGCACATCAAACCAAGAATGACTTCTTTTTTCATAGACATGAGTGTCAGTTGTTCTCTCACTTATTTTGTCTTGCTGACTAATGTGGTATTTGTTTGCAGCTCCAAACCACAGATTAGACACATAGATATTGACTAATCCTGACTTACAAATATTAGCCACACAATGTGAATTCCTTCAATGTTTGTCCCTAATGATGGGTTTTGATTTTCTCTTTGCACCTATTAGACGTATTGTTAGATAGTAGCTGTGAGGGAGCCGGAGAGAGCACTGGACTGGAAGCCAGAGGAGCTGAATTCAAGGCCCAGTTTAGCCACTCAGACTCTAAGGGCAGATCACCATTCTTTTGTATCGTCATCTGCAAAATGGTGAAAAGAAAAAATAATACCCTGCCCATTTATCTTCAGGGTTTGTTATGAGGATCAAATGAGATAATAATGTTCGAAGAATATTTTGTGAACTGAAGAGTAAGATGCTATCGTGAAGTTAGAATTTGTGCTCTTCTTCTAGGTAACTCATTTGCTCTGAGATTTTTATTTTTAGGTTATTAATTTCTAGCCTTTACTAGTTTATCTCTTCTAAAATGTAAATAGAAGAGATGGCATGAAATTAATACTTAAATAAAAAAATAATGTTTAAAGAGTGTTTGGCCCACAGCTACAATATGCTGCTATGTTTGTTCTTCAGTACATGTGGTTCATAGTGATCAGAAGAAATGATAGTGTGGATGTCATTCACAGATTTTTGGTTTCTGTTTAACTTATTTCAGTTCTGATATCACTTTTGAGTTATAGACAGCGATAATTCAATAATTATTTTATTATTTAATAAATAATTTAATAAATAGTGGGTAGTAATAAGGAATTAAAATAGTGGTCATATTTCTGTAATTAGAAAAAGTGAATTAATAATTCACAGTTTATTCGTTTTCTTCAACTAACATTTGTGTAATGACTCCTATTTTGTAAGGTACTTTCCTAGGTACTTGATTGGAAAGTGTGTAAAAAAAATGCTGTGTTTATGAAAAAAGTAAAATGGAGGGTGGCTAAATTGTATCCTTATCTAGTAAAGACTAAATAAAGTATTAAAGAGAAAAAAAGGTGTACATTTGTCTCACGGATCTGAAGGTTTTGATAATACCTGTTGCTATTTTGTTTTTTAAAGAAAAGCAGCACTTCATACCTATGATAAAATGACTGTAATTTTCTAACACAAAGTAGTTATTTCACATGTACAGTATCATCTCTGTTTAAACCCCAAAGAAAAGAATTACGTGAATGTCTGAACATGTAGAAATATCTCACTTTAATTTTAATGAAAGAATAACAGCTGAAAATCCTAACTGCCAAAAATATTTGTTAAACGGAAATAAATGTTCAAATGTATTTTCTTCGAGTTAATATGAATTTTAGTAAACATACCAAGTTTCTTTTCTTGTTCACAATAGAAATGGCCATTTCAGGTCAGCTGTGTCACTGGCCACCACATTAGTGCAGATTATTTAGCTGGAATATATCTTTAAAACTTGTTATAAATGTGCTTGAAAGCTTTTTATTAGTAGGTAAAATTTTTGAAGAGACCTTATGTATATTAGTTTTGCTTTTTTTTTTTTTTTTTCTGTAGAAATAGGCTTTCTTTATTTCTTTCAAAAACCTCTAAATACACTTCTACCTTTGCTAATTGGGGCTGAAGATAAAATATACTTCAGGTGAATTGGAGAAATACATTTGCCCAGCTTGTTGCAGAGAGAGAGACCTAACCTGCTCATTTGATTTCCTTCCTTTTTTTAGACATTCTATTTAGGTTATTTCTTATACCTGTAAAGAGTTAAGCAAAGCTAAACACTCTTAACTACTCAAATCCTGCTCCCCACTTACCCCCTTCCAGACCATTCTAAATCTTCTTTCATCCATTTCTTTTGCCCTTCACCTTCAGTATTTTACAGAGCAGCTCATTAAGTAACAAACAATTCTGAATAGCTATTAATAATGTTTTACTTTTTGTCACTGCTAAGCAGTGTTACCTGTTCAGTTACACTTGGACAGAATTAATAATAGTGAGGAAGTGGTCATTCTGTGAGTGGATCAGTGGGTGAGAGGAAAAACAAAAGAAATTTGTAAAATAACATAATTAACTCATGGAGTTTTGAGCTGCTGAAATTCAAAAGCAAATATGTTAGGGTTATTTTGGTGTCTTATGATATTTAATATTGCCCATTTCTTGAAGTTTTATAAGCAAAGGTCATCATAAATTTGCACAGGAAATATTTTATTATTATTTCTAAGTTCCCTGAGGGCAGAGGCTTTGTCTTTTTTCACAACTATTCCCAAGGTCTAATTCTCTTAGTGTTCAGTAAATATTTGTTGGATGAATGAATAAATAATACTAAGAAATATCAATAAAATTTGTAAGATATATAATCTTTGCTATGTGCAATATTCCAGTTGTATTTATATATGGATAAGAGATACATAGAAAAACAATGCTAGCTGGATTTGTAGTGTATAAGACATTATTTAGCAGTTGCTTTACATGCTTTGCAAGGTTATACGTCCTATTTTCTTTTTCTTCTTTCTTCCTTGCTCTACCCGTTATACTTCCCTGCATGTGGTAGCTGCTCAATACTTTTTAAAATGTTTTATGAGTACAGTGCTTTACTTTAGTTGAAATACTTCATGCTTATTATATAATTACCTGTTTAGTACAGTGGAGAAGGTGGCTGTTTTAGTGGTTTTCACTTTTCTTTTGGATTCTTTTTCAAGTAGCAAAAGATGTAGCTGTAATGAGTTTGAAGCACATGAGGCAGAACTTAAAATGATAAATAGAAGCTATAAAATGGAAATACTGAGACTTTCCTTTTACCAGGATACAGTGGCAATATGCAGAAAATGGTTACTGGTATTTAGTTTATTAGCAGGAAAACTTAAATTAGGGGGAATACAAATGCAATGCGGAAAAAAGGTTTCATTAGACATGAACTTCCTATAAGCTGTTAAAACCCAGGACCTTTTTGGAAGTGTACAGATTATGATGACAGAAGAGAACAGTGGAGGAACAATACTGATTTATAATCCCTGGAGGTTTACCTGTTGACTTGGCAGTGATGTCAGTTTACATGGTTTATTTTCTATAAATAGTTTATCACTGTTTTTTTCAGGTAGTATTGCTTGACCTTTGTAGCCCTTTTGAGCATTTTCAGCCATTCCATAGAAGGCTACCCTCCTAACTCTTCCTCTTTGTATTTTAATTATTTACCATATTCCTTCCACATCACTAAAAAGTTTACTTTTATCATTGTCTAGTTTTTGGAAATGTCGTCAATTTGACCATCCTCTTGTCCATTGCTCTCTAGTAAATGTCTTTCTTGTCAAAGAAAACCCTGAATATCTTTCAATTCAGTTCAGTATGCAGTTGACCCTTAACAACTCGGGGTTATCCCCTGCAACTTGAAAATCTGAGATAACTTTACAGTTGGCCCTCCATATCTGCAATTCCACATCCAAGGATTCAACTAACCGAGGATCGAGAATTACTTATTTTTGTACATATTTATTGAAAAATAATTCACTTATAAGCGGGCCCATGCAGTTCAAACCTGTGTTGTTCAAGAGTCAGCTGTACTATATTTCTGTGTTTTCTGCCTTTTATAATCATCTATTTATCACTTAACTGGAGTAAATTAGGATTGTTATCAATGGCATTCTCAGTGGCAAATTTAATATTTTTTTCCCCCTACTTCTCTCAGCCCTTTCTTGCTTTTGATTCCTTTAACTACTCTCTCTTTCTTGGCATTAATTTTGACCTCAGCTTGAGGGGCAGAAACCTTCTTGACATCTTTTAGGTTACTCTGATTAGTTATTATTTCGTAGCCTGATGTCATTTCTGCTTTCCACTACTTTTAAATTATAGCACTGTCCTATGTCTTGTTGTAAACCTTTTGTTTGACTGCCAGTTATTTTTCCAACACACAAATTCTTACTCATATTGTTAAGGAATGATTGCCTGGTCCTTTCCTTGTGATGATACTATCCATCTTAAGTATACTCTCCATTTTAGTCAAGATAATTTGCTTACTATAGGCACATTGCGTTTCCCATTTTTGATTTGAATGAGTGGCCACATTATGGAAAAATTTAAACATATACAAAAGTAGAGGGAATAGATAATGAACCTATTTACCCTTTAACAATTATAAATAAACGGCCAATCTGGTTCTATCTGAACTCCGCCTAGCTCTTTCCCACTCCATATTTTTTTTTTTTTTTTTTTTTTTTGGCTGAGCTGCACAGCATGTGGGATCTTAGTTCCCTGACCAGGGATCGAACCCATGTCCCCTGCATTGGAAGCACAGAGTCGTAACCACTCGGACCGCCAGGGAAGTCTCCCACTCCACATTTTATTGAAGCAAATTCCAGACATTCCATTTATAGGCCTACATATTTCATTGTGTATCTCTAAATGATAAAATCTCTTAAAAATAAAACATCACTGTAGGGTGATACCATTATCACCCTAATAAATCCTAAGTAATTACTCAGTATCATTAAATATTTCTTAACCTTAAAATACTATATTTACTGTAAAACAGGACCCTCTTATGTGATAAAGAGGAGAGAAAGCAATTTCCCAGGGCCCAGAGCATGCTCAGGATGCTATATACTAAATGGCTGCCCAGTAGAAGCTTCCTTTTTGCCCAGAGAGCTGAAGTCTGGTGCTTCTTATTTGAGAAATGATTAGTTGGTGTTGATTTAGTGGCTCACTTAGTATCTTTAATGCTTTGTACTCACTTAACTTTTTATTCCTACATCTTATAGGTTGCATTGCAGTGTATAAATAGTGCCCTCTGGAGTTGTGAGAACAAAGCCTTCACTGCCATGCGGGGGCAGCCCTGTCTGTAGAGGGGCCCTGGGCATCAACATTTATATTTAAATATCCTGCAAGTCTTTCTAAAGTGCAACCGGGGTTGGGAATGCTGGTCTAAAATATACTGTCTAGGCTTAGTACAAATAATAGTATTATCTATTATACTTTATCTTCACCAGTTCAAGATTTTAAGTATAAATATAACTCAGTAATTCTCTTAGCTTTGTTTCACTTGCTGGGTATTTCCTTTCTTTTTGTTTTGTTACTTTTAAGGGATAATTATAGTAGTATGAAATATTCTGTCCACATAAAAGCTTATTGAAGAGGTTAAATGTTCTTGCTAATTAAAGAAAACACTAATTGGACAGATTGTTGTTTTGTATTAGTAATTTTAATTATTTTTTAATCAGAGCACAAAAATTTTTTTTAGGAATGCTGCTGTTTTACACTTTTTTAAAATTTTCACTACTTGAGCGATTTAAATAGATAATTTTTTTTTTGAATAGTTGATTTTGCTTGGTCTGTAGTTGGGACAGAGACAGGATGTAATAATTCTTGCAGTGTTATAAAGTTTATAACCCTCAGTCCATATCCATACCTTACCTACCCCTAAATCATCTACGTTTCTATCTCTGTGTGTACATATATGTATAATTATGACATTTACCATTTACAAAAGTATTCAGCATAATGTCATTAATTTTCTTTTCACTCTTGTGTGGTAGATTAATATGTATGTCAAATCTTACTTTCTAGGAAAGGAAACTGACATGTTCAGAAGTCAAATGGTTTGTCTGTTTTCAAAAATCAAATTAGTAAATTAGAGTTGGTTATGATAGTAGCCTGTAGTTTATCCTGTTCAAAAGCACTACTTTTCAATGTCATGAAAGCTTAAATTTTTAAAAAATATTAGGTGTTAACAGTCCTTTGGTTTCACTGAAATAACATATTTCTTGGAATTCTTTTAATAACTTTTTTTATTTGCCTGGCTATCTCTTATTGTAGATGTGACCAACTATATTAATTTCTTAAGGTTTCTGTAACAACAGAATTTATTCTGTCACAGTTGTTGAGGCTGGAAGTCCAAAATCAGTGTTGGCAAGACTTGCTTCCTCTGAAAGGTCTAGGGAAGAATTCTTTCTTGCCTCTGCCTGGCTTCTGGTGGCTCCCCGCCATCTTGGGCACTTCTTGGCTTGTAGGTGTGTCACTCCAATCTTTGCCTCTGTTATCACATGACCTTCTTCCCTGTGTATATCTCTTTGTGTCCCTTCCCCTTTTTATAAGGACAGAAGTCATTGGCTGTAGAGCCCGTACTAATCTAGTATGACCTCATCTTAACTTGAATACCAGGGGTTAGGACTTGAATATCTTTTTGGACAACACAGTTCAACCCACTACACCAGCATCCTTGAATTCACTATGTCATATGGTGCCTGTTACAATCTAGGCTTTTAGTAAATTTTTGTTAAATAAAGGACTGCCTGGTACCATCATGTACATATAATAAGCCATAATATAGTCATTCATTCTGGAACCATTGCAGTAAGAAATTATATGGTCCATTCCCTCCATAAGAAAGTGTGATGTATTATCTTCAGTTTGTTGGTAAAAGCAGCAAAAAAGTTTCAGTGACTTAACTATCATCACATAGGTAGTTGTCCACCGGGTACAATGGACAAAATGTTAATTATTTGCCTCCCGTTATAGAGTCTTCTGTGATACTACTTTTTTTCTTACTAATTAGTGTTTTTAGATATTAACGCCTGACATTGAGATAATATGACAGATATTAACATAGTTAAGACTTTAAAGCTCTTCTAATCAAACTGCTGTCATTTTACAGCTGAGGAAACAGAGGTCTGGAAAGGTTAAGTGAGCTGTCGAAAACAAGGGGTAGGTGATGACATTTCTGGGTGGGTCCTGAGTGTTTAGTATTGAATTCTATAATGTAAACCTAATGTGGCAAATTTGATAGCACCTAGAGGACTATCAATGAAAATAATCCTCTGTTTTCATTGATAGTCCTGTTACTGATGAAAATCAATAACAGGCTGGAAAATAAATACTGGAAGAATTGGAAATAATTTAGAGGCAAAGGTAAGGGATGATTTAATGAATCAGTAATGTTCTCTTGCTACTGAAGGCAAATGGAGAAAAACAGCCTCAAACAAGAGATGCAGATTCAGGTTTGTTTTCCAGCTGGAAAGTCTGACAGTGGGATTGTTAAGAATTACCGTGGGGCATTTGAAGAGGAATGAACTCTGCCCTCCTCATTCAAAACAAAATGAAAACAAAACCCACGCAGATCCACTTACTAGTTTGGTCTTACCTGGAAACTTCATTTTTTTTCAGATCCACTTGTTTTCATACTTTGCTTCTTCACTCAGTCCACTTCAGTGCTTCCTCCTCAGAATGCAACTTTAAATTTATTTTACAAGGAG
The DNA here is from genome assembly GCF_000442215.2 of Lipotes vexillifer. NCBI lineage: Eukaryota > Metazoa > Chordata > Mammalia > Artiodactyla > Lipotidae > Lipotes > Lipotes vexillifer. The sequence goes on along the minus strand of NW_006795112.1, from coordinate 1,821,268 downwards.
AGACTTCTACCCGCTACCATCACAATCTCTGAAATCCTTGAACCTATGGCTCGTCAGTGCCTGGTTTTATATCTGTTCCCTATGAAACAGGACATGATGTAAATGGTGTTTCTTAAATCTCTGATCTTCAGATTACAACATAATATTCATACATCAAACTTCCTATAGATGCATCAAGGTTTTGTTTCTTCAGCAGGGTCCTTGATGCCTTCTAACAGCTGAGGGTAGAAGGAATAATTCAGCACTCCTCCCAGCTTTATTGATTCATCCTCTTCTGGGTTTTGGCATGGCTTAGGGCAGTTGATGGATTTTCTAGCTGTGAATGAGCATCCTGTCTCAACTGATCTGAATATCCTGTTGAATAGGTTCTCTGACTGACTTTTCTCCTTTATTGGTTGCTCTGGCAAAATTATGCTGCCTACCTGCAACTTGTATATAACTATATGTTCTTTTCCACCAACACCTTTCTTTTGTCTGCAGTCTTCTCTTTTGACAAATATAAGCAATTATAAACTCATAGGTTTTTGTTTTACTTTATTTTAAATATTAAAATATAATCTAACCTCTTTTCTCCCATGGGCTTTTACAAACTCTCTGAAAACAAAAAACAATTAAGTCTTGCTTATTAGTGGCTGTACATACAAGTGGCTTTCCTTGGCTTGGAAGGGAAGACAGTTCAGTTGGCAATCAGAAAGTCTTTAAAGCTGCCTATTCTTGTTGCACCCAGTCAAAATTTCTTAACACCAACCAGTGTTTAAAATTTCAAGGCAGGGCTTCCCTCGTGGCGCAGTGGTTGGGAGTCCGCCTGCCGATGTGGGGGACGTGGGTTCGTGCCCCGGTCCGGGAAGATCCCACATGCCGCGGAGCGGCTGGGCCCGTGGGCCGTGTCTGCTGAGCCTGCGCGTCCGGAGCCTGTGCTCCGCAACGGGAGAGGCCACAGGAGTGAGAGGCCCGCATACCGAAAAAAAAAAAAAAAAATTCAAGGCAGTGGCTCTGGTGACTTCAGGGGAGAATGGTTATTAGCACTGTTTCTGGTTGTCAAACAAGGTAGCCATTGCCTGTGTTTCGGATAAATTAAGGAAGAAGTGAACATGATGGAATAATAGGAGCCAATTCGAAATACCAAGTATCTAGCTGTGTGTCTGATGGAAAAGTTAGAGAAATTCTGCATTACTTGATTCTACTTTGTAGGGTGTCAGCATTGATTTTCTCTTTAAAATAACAACTAATCAAGAGTTATGCGGACCCCCAGTGGATGATTATGAAACGTATCAATACAGAACCATGTATGGCCTAATATATTTACCCTCAGTGTTGCCGTTTATTAGCCCTACCATTTCTGGGAAATTGCTTAACTTTTGTGAGCCTCAATTTTCTTATCTCTTAAAATGGGACTAATAATAATGAAGTGGTATTGTGAAGATGAAATTAAACCAAATGAGATAATGTATGTAGGAGCCCAACATAGTACCTGGCACAATATGAGTGCCTCATAAATAATAGAGTACTTCTTTTTTTTTTTTTAAAATTAATTGCTAGTGGGAAGCAGCCACATAGCACAGGGAGATCAGCTCGGTGCTTTGTGACCACCTAGAGGGGTGGGATAGGGAGGGTGGGAGGGAGATGCAAGAGGGAGGGGATATGGGGATATATGTATACGTGTAGCTGATTCACTTTGTTATACAGCAGCAATTAACACAACAATGTAAAGCAATTATACTCCAATAACGATGTTAAAAAATTTTATTTATTTAATTTATTTTTGGCTGCGTTGGGTCTTTGTTGCTGTGCGTGGGCTTTCTCTAGTTGCGGCTAGCAGGGGCTACTCTTTGTTGCGGTGCGCAGGCTTTGCATTGTGGTGGCTTCTCTTGTTACAGAGCACGGGCTCTCGGCGTGTGGACTTCAGTAGTTGTGGCTCGCGGGCTCTAGAGTGCAGGCTCAGTAGTTGTGGCGCACGGGCTTAGTTGCTCCACGGCATGTGGGATCTTCCCGGACCAGGGATCAAACCTGTGTCCCCTGCATTGGCAGGCGGATTCTTAACCACTGCACCACCAGGAAAGTTCGTAGAGTACTTCTTTATGTTTGTTTAGCACTGTACAATTTTCTCACATACTGTATCACTCCATCTTTCAAATGAAACTCTGAAGCTGTCAGGAAGGCTGGTGATAGCATCATTCTTGAATATGAGAAATTCAAGTTTCAGAATGATTAGTTCAGTATCATATGGCTATTTATACTTAGGTTTTCTGATTCCTAGACCAGAAGCATTGGCCTTTTTCTCCACTTTATTTAAACTTCTAACTTATTCATTCCCTTATTTAAGCTTGTAGCTATAGGTGTAAGGGGTTAAGGGAGCCAGTGCTCTAATGGAATTCTTGGTGCTTTTAAGTCTGTATGCAAATGACATAGCCTACTTAAAGGGCTTTGGAAAATAATTTAAAATGCTAAACAAACATATAAAATTGAATGTTTCTTTTAATTATTTTAAGTTATTGCATTTATTCTCTTAATATTCACATTTTCTTTACTTAATGGTAAATTAGAAACATCTAAAAAACAATCAGTTCCAAAAAAGAAAAGAACTTCCTGTAGCCATTTTTCTGTTCTAATTACTGTATTAGCCTTGTTCAAATATTCTCTTAATAGCAAATTCTGTTTTGCTCCTAAGGCTTTTGTTGAAGAATTCCTGAGAATTATAGCTCCTTATTTTTTGTTGGAGGAACTAATTTTATTAACATGTGGCAATTAAACTGACACTAGGAATTATGAGCAGATAATGTGGGGCATTGCGAAATTATCTTTTTTTTTAAAGTTCAGTGAAAAAACATTTCCAATAATTGTTAACAACTGTAGAAAATCCTGTGAAAAATTGATGGAAAGTACTCCACTCTTCTACCATACCTGGGATTTAAAAAAAGAAAGATTGGACTACTTAGTGCAGTATACTCACTCTACCTCTGTAAACTTCCTTCAATTTAGAGAACTTGGGCAGGTGTTATTAATAAAAAAAATAATAAAAAAACCCTTCTATTTTAAATAAGGATGCTATTCTGCCAGCTTTTAAACTCACACATACTCTCTAACTTATCCCAGCTTTTGCTCATCTGGTCTTTAAATGGCTCCTTTCATGTGGTCAGCCCACGAGTCGTGCGTACTGCCGCTCAATCACGCTGCTATACGTCGCCATCATGAGGGTGGTTTGCATGATTTGCATTTCCTGTACTGTTTGAGCTTCAATGAGCTCCAAGCGCCACGTATGAAGAAACCACTGCCAAATAATGCAATGATTTTAGTCGAACCAGATGAGCTTGTGCTGGAGTCAGGCTACCAAGTGGAGTGGGGAGGGGAAGGGGTGTTGCCAGGATTTCCTGTTAAAAAAGGATTCCTCAAGATGTCCATACATGCAAGATGTGAATTTCTTAGCAAATCTGGCCATGGAATATAAGAAGGTTACTTTGGGAAGATAGGGCTGAAGTGCTGTGATGAATAACCATATATATGTTACTCTTAGAAAATTCAGTGTTTTAGATCTTAGTATTACATCATGCTGCCAATGTAATTATTTATTGTGACAATAATAGATTTTGATGACATTAATTTTCTAACCATACAGAGATAAATTTAGTCAAAATTAAATTAAAGGCATTGATTACTTGTCCCCTTGTCCTGTAAAAGAAAGCTTGTATTTTATTTAAAAAATGATCAATAAATGCTGTCGGACAACTATTACAGAAATTGCATAGTAGTGGGCCAATGAATAGCTACTAAAGTGGGGAAGGAAAAAAAAAAACCCACATGTACCAGATACTAGTCTTTATGAAAAACATAGACAGATGGGGAGACAGACCTATATGATGCCACAAATAGATGAATATCTTGTAAGCATTTCAAACAAATGTTGAAAGATCCAGTGAAATTTTAAAAGTTGGTTTAAAAGTATATCTTGTGCTTATAAATAGTGTGCTTATTCTGCTCACCTGAAACCCAACCTGTAAATTGTTCACAAAATATTGAGCAAATATTAAGCAAAACTAGGGCTTCCCCGGTGGCGCAGTGGTTGAGAGTCCGCCTGCCGATGCAGGGGACACGGGTTCGTGCCCCGGTCCGGGAAGATCCCACATGCCGCGGAGCGGCTGGGCCCGTGAGCCGTGGCCGCTGAGCCTGCGCGTCCGGAGCCTTTGCTCTGCAACGGGAGAGGCCACAGCAGTGAGAGGCCCGCGTACCGCAAAAAAAAAAAAAAAAAAAATTAAGCAAAAATAATGCAGACTGAAACTATATAAAATGACAGAGATATTAAAAAGCGTCTCAATAAAGCACTGACTTTAATTTTTCTTAGACTTCTTATACTCAGTTATGGTGTTATTAATACCTACAAGAAAAAACTTCAGCAGTAATCCTGTTAATCACTAATAATAGTCTCAAAGATTTCCCATTCTCGTATACAGACAATTGAAGGATATTCTCTTTTCCTACATAATATATATGTCATAAAAAAGTACCTGATAACTAGTTGTGGATGCTACTTTATAGTTTTTATTTTAGTACCAATTCACTAGATTATATCTTACCAGCTAATCAGTGTCTGTCATGCATGCTGTACAGCACTTTTAAGATATTCTACAGAGGAAGCTTCAAAGCCACAGGTACTTACTGATGAAGTTACTGCATATTTATTTATGTTAAGAAAAGGTATGCAAATTATGTGGATGAAAAAATAATGTATTTTTATATCTAACATAAAGTGGTTTTGTATGTTGCATGTATTACGCAGTCATCTAAGCCTAAAAACATTTTCATGTGATGATGATTGTAGTGTTAAAGGTCAGTCTGTACTGCCTTTTTAATTCTCTTTTATACGTTCTTTGTTAATTTCCACTTTTAACACTAATCTTACTTTGATATATGACTTCATCCTTATCTAATGCTCAGTTTGGCACTATTGGATTGTTACTAGATTATCTGCCATGGGAAATCTTGAACCAGGGATCACTTTTTACGAAGAGCCTGAATTTGAAGGAGGAAAACTTTGCCCTCCAGAACTCTTTCAAGTATGCAACTTGATGTATTCAGTGATAATATTGGAATGTTGCATCTTAAGTAATGTCATAGCTGTTAATATAGATTATCAAAGTTATTACTGCTTATTTGGTAAATTAGTTTTTAGAACATTGAGCTTATTGTTGGAGATTTTAGTTTTATGTAAATATACTTGAATAATGAATAATGCTGTACCAACCTTTCTTTGAATATTCTTCTTGGTTACTTAGTTCCTAAGAAACTACTTTTTGAATCTAAAAATAAGTTGTATTTTTAGATGCTTAATCCCATGGGGGAAAGGAACACATTTTGCATCACTTGTCTTTAATTTATTAAACAATTCTGTAATGCACTCTGTGCAGAGATCATGAAAACCACCGGCACACATTTTTGTGACCTCACAACATAAGCTGCTCTCTTGTGGCAATCCCGGCAAATGTGTTTATAAAGATTCCAGCAATAATAGTCTTGTGACTAAATAAGAAACAGAAGCTAAAGCTAAGACCAGACAGATACCTATCGGTTTCCTTGAGTTTAATCTGATTAAAACATGGCTCTCAAAAACATTAAATACAATGTCATGTCAGAGAGGCGGTATATGATAAATATAGTTCATGACAGGAAATCATTATTAAAACAACATTACTAGTGAATCTGTTATGGAAATTTCCCTGTAATTTAGTTAAGGTTCCCCCATTTTTCACCTCCAGTGCATCACTATACTTTTCTGCTTCAATGTTAAGTATGTAATTTTCTGTTGACTGAAAGGCAGTTTTCCTACTTTTAAATACCACATGTCTTTATTGTTATCACCAATCAAACATGAACTGACTCTTCATTTCAACTAGAAAAAAACTATATGCAGAGTAAAAGAGAATCCATACTGGTCATTGGCCACCAAGACCTGAATACCACAAACCTAAAGGTAGCAGCCACCTGGCTTTTCACAAGGGCAAACAGTTGTTTTGAGTGAGAAACATAGCAACTTGGTTGAATCCCAGATTATTAATAGCCATCTGAATTTAAAAGTAGTAATTATTTGATTTTAAAAAGTTGAGAACTTCATATCTAACATTATCAAAATTATATCCTCTCTACTGTTTGCTTTGAGGAAATACGGGTACAACGTTAGTCAATATAACCCATATATTTGTAGCTAAACTCTAAGTACTCTAATTTTTTAACAGTTCAGAAAGCATTTTTTAAAAAAATATTTTTACAAGGCAAGAGGATTATTTGGCTGACTTGCATTAATGAAACATTTTGGCACACATTAAAGATTTCATCAAGCTATTACAACCACCCCCAAAAATCTTGGTTTCCATTTAAAATGTCACCAGTGTGGAAAAAATACCATCAGTCAAATCGCATATCTTCTGACTGAAGGGGAAAAAAAAAAAGTAAAAAAAAAGAAACAAACAGTGAGCTTCCAGTGCATTTTTGGCTTCCCTTAAGGAATTCTGACTTAGATATGGTCAGCTATCTGTGGCCTTAAGATTGTCTTTTTTCTCTTTGTTCCATTGTATGTTTTCATCTTCACAGGAATAAATCCACTGAGCAATATTCCTAACTTTATGTTCTTCTCGTCAGACACTGGGAATGCTTCCGTTCTTGTGAGTGAGAACAGTTAAAAGAAATTATTTTTCTGAAGAAACATAGGGACCCCACTTTACAACAAAGAATTACAAAATTGCATATCATTCTTTTCTTCTCTCCTTAAAATTATTCTTAGGACTTAGTGGGAACAAAGACCCCCTTCACAGGAAACTTAAACACTAAATCCTTCTTACGAGTTTAATCCAGGAAGAAACCTGTGTGCGAGTTGTGGAAACAGTACTGGGACCCTTATGCATTAAAATTTAGCCCCTTTCCAAGCAATAGGTGTGGAAAACTAAGTGGCTGTTGCCTAACTATGCTCCCTGAATTCTGTAGGTGATTCTTGTCTAGTGGTCTTAGGCCTTTCTCTAATCTCTTTTTGTATTGGGACTAATTCACCTTTGAGGTCGGCCAGGTGTCCTAACGCCCTCTGTGCTCATATACTCATGGAGTAATGGGATGGCTTTCTACTATTAGCTACCTTTAGGAACGTTCCTCTTCATTGCATCATGCACCTGGTGTAGAAAAAGATACTAAACCACATTAGAAAATCAAGATTAAACATGAAAATATTTGGAGGTTTGGCATCGAATGTGCTAGTAGCATGCATGCAACTCTATAATAAAATCACATGCGTTTTATAATACAGTTCTTTCACAGTAATACTACCTCAGTATCTTCTAAATTTCCTCATCAGTGGTTTATTTATAAGCCATGCTAGAGATCACTATAATAATAACATACTAGCCTCTCATAACCATTCTGTGTGATAGGAAAGCTAAAGTAAAGTGGCAGTGAATATTCCCCAAACAATTGTATAAGCAAAGCATAATTATATTCAATTAACATATATAGAAATGTACTGATAGAGATTAAGTTATTTGTGCAAATTTAGGCTACATTTAAGTGGCAGGCAGAAGAACCCAGGTTTTCTGGCTTGCGCTCTTTCTATTCCACTGCCAACAAAGCAATATTCTGTATTACCTGAAGATGAAAGGATTGTTTCACCCAGAAGTAACACAGGTACTTTTACTGTCAAAGTGACCTTAATCCAGGAGACTTTTAGTTCAGGCGCTCTGGCTGGTTGAGGGTAATCTGAAAGACTGAGTGTGTTTAAGTATCCCTGTTTTTCTAATTCACTTACTCAAAATGCCAGCTTTGATGACTATTAATGAAGGAAACTGTAGGGAGATAATGTGTTCCTCTGACTCTTCCTTCTTTTTACCAGGCAGCCAGAAGTCACCAGTTAGGGAACAGGGAGAGATGTGAATAGAATACTAGCCTTCTGATATGATGTGAGTCATTATGGAAAATGCGGCAAGCTTGGATCCACCTTCCTACTCCTTGTTGACTCTTCACCTTCAATGGACTCCTTTCTAGTATCCAACCCCATTCTCTCTCCATATCTCTCTGAGGAGCATCTTAGGATTTCAGGTCCCTTTCCTTTTCTGTCTTCTGTTGTAACCAGTTCCTGTCCTATATCAGAGGATGGCTAGGGTTATTCTGTAGGGTAGATGCTGCAAACCAAAGGGACCCCAACAGGATACAAGTGTCTGAGATACCTGAGGAGAGCCTCTTTTTGTCAAGTTAAAGGAGAGAGGCTTCTATTTGCAGACAGCTGAAATGTGGAGCGAGGCACTGAACACAGATTAACAAATCAAAATAATGGTCTTCCAGGGATAGAACATGGACCAACATGCTGCATAATTTTAACCTGCATGTCCGTGGTAGGAGATAGATGGGCGATAGTGATCAAAAGCAAGAAGCTAGTGTCCTCTGGAAATAGTGATCATAGAGACAGAGCTTTTTAACTTAGTAACAATATAACATTTGTAAAGTGCCTCACAATTTACATATGTCCTCATGATCTCGTTTGATCCTCAGCAACTCCTAAACAATAGGTAAGCATGAAAAATCTTCTTTTACAGATCAAGTTCAGAAAAGTTATGATTTGTCCAAGTTACCTATTAGGAAATTTTAGAGTCAAGACTTGAACCCAAGACTTCTAAATGCTTTTTTTCAGCCTTACTATGCCAATGCCTTTGTTTCTCAAATAAGATCCATTTTTATTCCTTCCTCTTTCTCTTTTCTCTCTCACAAAAATATATGCCGGGCACTGTGCAGGTACTGGGTGAACTGAGCTAAAGTGTTCCCTACTTTGTGGAACTTAGTCTGCACTTCTTAGGACCTGCCAGATGGTATGGTAGCCACATGTGGTTATTGAGTCTGTGAAATGTGGCTAGTCTGAATTGAGATATGATTATAACTGTAAAATATACATGGAATTTAAAATGTTTAGTTTCAAATAAAGAAAGCAGAATTTTTCATAATTTTGTATTTATATACTGATAATATTTTAGATATCTTGAATTAAAATATATTATTAAAATTGATTTCATCTATTTTATTTTCATCTTTTCAAGGGCTACTAGAAAATCTTATTGGCTATTAGAGATTTTAAAATTACATTTATCTCTTGCATTTGTGGCACACATATTTCCATGGGATAGCAAGCTGTGACCTATGGGGAAGTCATTTCCTAGGGTATGTTCAACCAGTTAGTACTTCTCTGGTTACATTTTTTACATTGAAACGTTTGGATCCTTTGAAGTTTGTCCTGTTGCATCCTGGTCTGGATCCCAGTTTATTTTTTCTCCAAATGGTTACCAAATTGACTCAATACCATTTATTGCGTTGTTCATCTCTGTTTTGAGAGGCTACCTTTAGCATCATGCTAACTCCTTGTATGTATTCTGTGTATATCTGGACTTTGTCTTTTTTTCCATTGGTCTGTGTCTATGTTTGAACCAATGTTAGACTTTATATTTTTGAGATTTTAGAATATTTTTTAATGTCTGGTAGGGTTAGTTTCCATCTCCAACTGATCATCCCCTCTCCCCATCCCTGAGTTCTCTTGGCTATTGTTTTTTCATTGTCTTTATGAAAGTTAGAATCCGTTTGTATAGTTGAAAATAAACAAAAACAACCTTTTAAATTGTAACCAAGATAAGCAAACTCAAAGAAAATTGATGTCTATGTAATGTCAACTCCTTCTCTCCAAGGTGGTGATACAATTTACCATTCATTCAAGTCATTCTTGGGATACCTTCAGTAATATTTTAACATTTTCTTCATAGAGGTTTTGCATGTTTCTTAAATTTATTCCTAGGAAATTTTATCTATGTATGTATATGCTGCTATTTATGCAGTATTTTCTTTTAATGCTTGTTATATATGTTTACATATATTTTAATAATTTTATAAACATTAATTCTGTACTCTGTAAGCTTACTAAATTCTCTAACTGTAATAAATAGCTTTTTGGTTAATGGTCTTGAATGTTCTAATCTTATCCACAAATACTGATAAATTTACCTACTTCTTTCCAGTTTGTATACCTTTCATTTTTTTTCCTTGTCTAATTTTATTGGCTAGTTCCTGCAGTACAATGCTAAATAACAGTGGCAATAGTGAGTTTTTGTCTTGTTGCTGATTTTAATGTTTCTTCTTAAGTATGATGCTGGCTTTTGAGTTGAACTGAACATATTTTATTATAGTAAAAAAAAAATCATAGATTCTTATTTTAAGAACAAAAATTCTATTGAATTTAAAAAATCATGAATAGTTGTTAAATTTGGTTAAATGCCTACTCATGATTATATGATGTTTTTTTCTCTTTAAAGTATTAAAATGATGGATCTTATTGATTTACTAATACTGAACCATGTCTATTTTTTGGAAAGAGGATCACATGTTCATGATGTTTTACTCTGTTTTCATTTCCTGCTGGATTTAGTTTGCTAGTATTTTATTTCAGATTTAGGCACCTATTTTAAGTGAGCTTCACCCGTTTTTGTTACACCCACTTCATAAAAATAAAATAATTTGGAAGTTTCTCCACCCCCTATTAATACTAGTTTAAAAAGAAATGGACTTATCTAATCTTTAAAATTTTGATAGAATTCCCCTGTGAAACCATGCGAGTTTAGTGTCTTATTTTGGGGTGGGGTGGTGGTGGATTTTTGGGAGGAGCAACATTCTCTATTTCTCTTATGGAAATCTGATTTTTGTCTGTTTGTTTTGTTTTTTAGATTCTCTACAATTGACCCTTGAACAACATGGGTTTGAACTGTGCAAGTCAACTTATATGAGGATATTTTTCAATAGTAAATTCTACAGCACTACATGGTCCTTCTTTGGTTGAATCTGAGGATGTGGAAGAACCTAGGATATGGAGGTCCGACTATAAGTTATACACAGATTAACTCCTGCATTGTTCAAGGGTCAACTGCACTTCCTCTGAGGTATTTTTTTAAAAAAGACATTTTCTTCCCCTACAAAACTGTGTGTGTGTGTGTATGTGTATAGTTCTTTTGATGTTTTGGAAGGTTTACATTTTTCCCTTATTGTCTACTTTCATAGTTATAACATTATATGACACCCTGAGTTCTCTAATTCTTGAGATAGTATCTATTAGTTCTTCGTAATGAATAATGATAAAGTTGTGTCCCCACTTTTTTGTCCATTGCTCTTTCTCTACCATCTGATTTTAACATTTTTTTTACCAATATACTTTTTTTTTTTTACAAATATACTTTTAAAATATGCATATACTTCTTTTGTTTGATTTATAAGCTTTCAAAAGTATCTGAACACTAACAGCTATTATGGTTAAGGCAAGAGGTGAATCTATCTCTCAAATTTCTTTTATTTTTCTTCTGCAGTTGTACGATTTCTATGAATACATGGTCAGAGCAAATACCTTTTATGTTCTGTTTTGCCACCTTAGTTCCCACATTGGTTTTGGTTTTAGTTCTGTGGTTAAATGCACTTATTGGAAGACTTCTGCTTTCAACCAATATGTAATAACAGTAACGAGATTTACTTTTCCATTGGAAACAAACAAAAAATGGACAAAATACATATGAAACCATTCAAGACACTGGACATCAATCAACAAAGGACAATGACCCCTGAGAGAGGGCAGTGAAATGAGGTGGGGTCTATGATTACCCAAGCTTGTTTGCCTTGAAAGCGTTTCTAGTCTCTGATGCAAGGAGGAGGAATCCAGGGAGGGACTTACTGGTAGGACCCCTGGCATTGAGGAGATAGAGGTAAGAGTCTGGTTAGATAAAAACAATGCTGAAATAGAGCTGCTTAAAGAGAGAATCCTGGAGATCTGTAGAGGGTCCCAGTTGATCATTCATCTGAGTGCAAATTGGCACATTCATGTTAGGAAACTCTCAAGGTCAAGCTAAGGACCATACGAAAAAACTACAAAGAATAATGCCCATTGCTCGCAAAAGGCCAGAAATAGTGCCCGTGCCCAACAACCAAATTGGAAAACCTCATGATTCGGTCAGGGCTGTGGTCTCAACTGAGGCTCAGCTGGGGAAGGATCTGCTTTCAAACTCACATGGTTGTTGGTAGTATTCACTTTCTTGTGAGCTGTTGGAATAAGAGTTTCAGCTTCTTGCTTGCTGTTTCTGAGAGGCCACCCTCATTCCCTTGCCATGTGGACTGTCCTAACATGGCTGCTTATATCCTCACATCCTGAAAAGGAGAGTCTTCTTGAAAGGCAAGATGATACAATCTTATGTAGCATATGCACATGCGTCCTGTCACCTTTGCTGAATTCTGTTGTTTAGAGGGAAGTAGCTGGTCCTGCCTGCACTCAAAGGGAGGGATTATACAAGGCATACATACAAGGAGGTGGATCATGGGGGTCACTTTAGAGTCTGTTCTCTACACTAGTGTTTACAAGAATATCTTAAAAGCAGCCAGATTAAAAAAACCAACAATATCGAGTTACATCAGAAGAACAAAATTAAACACTATAGTAGATTTCTCATTGGGAACATCTCAAGGAGAAGACAGTAGAGCAACATCTCCAAAACACTGGAGGAAAACCAGAAACTATCAAACGAGAATTCTGTACCCAGTGAAAATATAGCTCAAAAATAAAGGTAACAGAGATGGTCAAAATAAAACAAGTCCTGGGGATATAATGTACAGCTTTGTGACTATTGTTAGTAATACTGTATTGTGTATTTGAAAGTTGCTAAGAGATTAGGTCTCAAAAGATCTTGTCATAAGAAGAAAAAAGAATTGTAATTAAGTGTGGTGATGGATGTTAACTAGACTTATTTTGGAGATCATTTTGCAATCTATCGAATCATTCTGTTGTATACCTGAAACTAATACATTTTTAAGAAATAAACAATAAACAACTAAAATATCCAGAAGTAAAAAAAGGGTTTTACCTGAAAGAGAGAAGAAAGAATTGAGAAGAGAAAAAGAAGCAAGTAAGAAACTTCATTGGTCGTCATTTGTCACATTAGATACCCCTCTTCCAGCACTACTGTCATTGAATTTGTGATTCCACCAGGGTCATAATCTTAGGTAAGGAGCATATATCTATCTATTGTTTTCCCCAGATCTGGGGTGATGTGTGCCTATGTTTGTGCATCCCTACTTCATTGGTAGGTAGTGGCAGTAAAGTCAAAATACATATCTTAGTTCTTTTGAATAATTTTATCTTCCATTCTTTTCCTTCATAAGGTAACTTTTTAAAGGGGCAACGAGTTTTCTAATTTGAGCTTTTTAAGAAGTCCTTTAACTAGACAATAACTTGAGTGTTTCATATTTAATCTAGAATAGTATGTTAACGTATTTAAACTAGTTAAATAGTAATAATTTAAATTATTAAAATAAAATAATTTTAAATTGACTTTAAGTAATTTAAATTATTTTAAATAATATTTAGCATGATTTTCAAAATGCATGTATTTCTAAATACAGCTGTTTTATATCAAAAATATTTTAATTTTTTGACTGAGGGCGTCAACTCTAGTTTCCTTAAGTGCTAGTGGAAAAAAAAATAGTACTTGTGCTTTTTTTCTGATAAGGTTTTTATAATCTTTAATTTTACACTGTGCATGTGAAAATACTTTGAAAACTCTGGGGACACATAAAATTTTAAGGTATATTTTTAGAATCATAATATCATTTTTAACTTTCTGTCAAAAATACGTATAGTTCTGGTTTTCAAAATGCCTACTGTAATGAAGATACTATCTTGAAGCACATGCTTTTATATTAAGAAATTGCAAGCTTTTGGTATCTGTGATCTGGTTTTTGTTCCAGTCTAATGGCTCTATTCCCCAAATTATTTGGTCTCCCACTTTATTAATTTTATTCCTGGATCAGTGTGGGGCCACCTTTATCATGGTGAATTCCAGTATTGCTCTAGTGGTTTGAGTATCTGTGATTTCTACTATCTTGATGTATAGTACAGGAAACATTTTGTTAAAAGATATTTCACCCAAATACTGATATCTTCAGCACTGTTTGTTTGTTTTTTTTGCGTTACGCAGGCCTCTCACTGTTGTGGCCTTCTGTTGCGAAACACAGGCTCCGGACGCGCAGGCTCAGCGGCCATGGCTCACGGGCCCAGCAGCACTGTTTTAATTGACTGCCTATAAACCCAAAGAATGTTATTGATTTACTGCCTAAAAAACAAAAACCAAAACAAACCCTTCAGTTTTTTGCATAATTGATACATAAAGATTTTCATTTGCAGTAATCAGAGTTTGGGCTGCATTATTTTGTGGATGGTAGGATTGAGAAGGTTAGAGATCTTTGTAAATGCTAGAAGTCTTTTAGTACTGTCATTAACCTGAAAGTCATGAAGCATTAAAAACAAGACACCTGGTCAACCCAGACCTCTGTACATAATATGTAATGAAAAGGTCAGAGATATGGAGTACAATTGGGAATTCAGAGCAGGAGGTCATTTCTTTTTGTGGAGGCATTGGTATCTGACTCTACTTTGAAGGGTGGGTAGGACTGGGATGGACATGGAAGAGCAGCCAGACATAATAATCATAGCTTAACACTTAGATAGCATTTACTACTTTCCGGACACTGTTCTATGTGCTCTCAGTGTATTAACACATTTCACAACTGTATTAATAATTAATAAGGTGATGATTATCTTCACTTTTGAAGAAACTGAGACACAAATTTGTTAAGTGGCTCATTCCAGTTTTCATAGCTAGTAAATAGTGGTACTGCCATTTAAACTCAGCTTTTCGGCCTCAGAGTCTCTTTTAATCACTATGCTGTTCTGCTTCTAATTAGTGTGATGTATTTTATGGGAAGAGCAGGATAGGAGAAGTTAAGGAAGGTTGAAATCATGGAAGCTTTTGAAAGGGAGGCAGAGGCATTCATGTCTTATCGATGTGAGTATAAAGTGGTTCAGTCTTTCTAGAAAATAATTTTATAGTATTGGGTTGGCCAAAAAGTTTGTTTGGGTTTTTCCAGCTGAACTTTTTGGCCAACCCAATACTGTATTGTATCAAGAATTTCACTAAGTGAAGTAAGCCAGACAAAGATAAATATCATATGATACCGCTTGTAAGTGGAATCTTAAAAGAAAAAAAAAGATCTAAATGAACTTATTTCTAAAACAGAAAGAGACTGACAGACATAGAAAACAAACATTGTTACCAAAGGGAAAAGGGGGTTGGGGGGAGGGATAAATTAGGAGTTTGAGATTAACATATACACACTATATGTAAAGTAGATAACCAACAAGGACCTACTGCATAGCACAGGGAACTATACTCGATATTGTGTAATAAAAGGGAAAAGAATCTGAAAAGGAATATATATATATATATATATATATATATATTTATATATATATATATCTGAATCCCTGTGCTGTACACCTGAAATTACCGTGATATTGTAAATCAACTATACTTCAATAAAAAAAAAATTTGAAGTCATTGCCCTCTACATATTTGTCCTGGGGAATGTTGGGAGACAGTTCTCCATGGGTCTCTCACATTTCATATGGTTTGCAAGCAGAGACATTAAATGCCTTTTTGTCCTGGACTATCTTTTCAAGGAGGTTTGTAGCAAAATAGCATTGTAATATAGAGATAGTATTTCCCTTCTGATCAGATAGCTGGTTTATTTATTGTCCAAGTATAATAAAGATAATATCTCCCTATAGAACAAAGTTTGGGCAAGTTTCCTTGTAGCTCTTTATGCAAGATTTGGGTTTCCTAAGCTCAGGGTTTCTTAGCTATGATGCAAACCCACTGCCTATGCATCATCTGTGTAGGCCACTCCACATCACCCTGGTGGGCCTTGGGGGCCAAGGAAAACTGATGTGCATGAGAAGCTCATGCTTGCTCACTGTTGTCCCAAGTAATAAGTCCTTGTCTGACCCAAGGGTGTCATGCTTGATGCCAGCATCCGGGAGACCGTGGTAGGCTAACTTGTTAACTTGCAAGTAGGGCAAAATCTCAGACCCTTCACTGTTTTTGACAAAAGGATGGTTAGAATTATCAACACATAATTATGTATGATCATTGGAAAGTAATCCAACTGTCCAATAATAAGGAACAGTTTATTAAATTATAGTACATCCATATAGTGGAGTATTAATTCCATAATTCTTAAATATTATTTTTTAAAGATTTAAAGACTTGGAATATACTCATGAGAATGTTAAGTAAAAATTATATTATGAAAATGATCTGTATAGTACAATCTCAATTTTGTAAAATGTGTTTATGCATTTAGGATAAAAACCCTGGGATAAAATGTGCAAAACATAAAACATTGTTAGATACAGGTTGTAGAAATTTAAGTGTTGCTGTTTTCTTTTCTATTTGTATATTTTACAAATCATTGTATAATGACTATATATTACTTCTATAATTAGGAAAAATATACATTATTATTGAAGTCAAACTGAAGGATTTGACATGGTATAATAGGCAGAGTAGATAGTGTATATATTCTTGAGAGGACAGTAGTATGAGGATACATAAAACCTCTGCAGTGAAAGGTCTGTTTTTCATTAAAATGCACGTGTACAATATAACTGAAAACTATTAAAGCAAAAGCAAAAATAAAAAATCCAAGTTATAGCAGGGATAGAGGAAACATGGATATTTTAGATATTCTAATTTAAGGAAACTTAATCCATTTGAACAAAAAACCAAGCTTGTCAAAGCCTCTTGGTGTCTAATAAAAAGGAATTAAGTCAGTTAATCATAAGAAACAATGTTTGCAAACTGAAGTGCTGAAAGATGAAATGATCTTATGTCTGACATTTGCTTTAAAATATTCCAGCAAAAAATAAATAAAAATAAAGTGAGAGGGAGAGTTGAACCAACCTTGGCAAAAATATTGATAGCTGTTGAAGTTGTGTGTTGGATACATGAGGCTTATTATGCTGTCTATTTTTGTATGTGCTTGAAAATTTGCATAATAAAAATTAATAATATATCACTAATTTATGTAGTTTTAA
Source organism: Lipotes vexillifer (assembly GCF_000442215.2). NCBI lineage: Eukaryota > Metazoa > Chordata > Mammalia > Artiodactyla > Lipotidae > Lipotes > Lipotes vexillifer. The sequence continues at coordinate 1,804,302 of NW_006795112.1, read as the reverse complement.
AACAATATTCCTCAACCTTGGGTGCTCTCAGAATCCTTTAGGAACACTAAAAAGTACTGATGCCTGGATCCCACCTCCTCTGATTCTAATTTAGTAGGTATTGGGTGTGGCTTGGACATCAGAATTTTTTAAATCTCTCAGTTGATTCTAATGTGTAGCTCATGTTAAAACCCATAGTTCTAAGTGGACTCTAAAGTGGACTCTGTAGATCTTTATTATAAGGGACATTGAATGTAGTAATGGACAGTTTTTGCAGTATTTCTTTAAAAAATGTAGGTATGTTTTCTATTATGTTGGTTCATGGAGCATCCCTCAGTAAAAAGTGAGAATAGGCTAATAATTTTATCTTATAAAGATAGTCCTACTGAGTACCAGAATAAAATAGTGGAGGTACATAGCTTAACGGTTCTTTCACTTGATAAAATGATAAAGTTTCAGTGACTGTAAGGAATGAATAACTAACACTCTCTTTCAAATATTAGTTGAGTAAGAAGAGGCCTAACTGATGTGGAAAGCATAGTTTTTTTTTTTAAATTTTAGCATTTTATAACTTTCTTAAAGTAGTTCTTGTTCATTTTAGAAAACTAAAAAGAATATTTAGAGATACAAAGGAAAATAAGCATCCGTAGTTCCATTATCCATGGTAAATATTGATAATATTTTATAGCATTTAATTTCAAATTTATTTTAACTTTCTATTTGAAATTGAAAAATTTCAAACATAAATGTAGGGATAGCAGTATCATAAATCTTTAAGTACCCATTACTAAGCTTCAATAATTATCAACTGATGATAGATCTTATCTCATCTGTGACCCTCTCCTACTTTATTCTCCCTTCCCCCACACTGGATTATTTTGAAGCAGATCTTGCATATTATATCATTTCATCTATAAATATTTTAGTATGTATTAGAGCAAATAATCTTCAGGTCATTAGCACATATCTGAGGTATTGGTATTCTGTGTTGACTGAAAGAAGATCCATATGCTATGGTTCCTAATTTTGTAGTTGCCAAAGATGGTGTTGTGTTATAAAAGTAAAAATCTGGCTTATATTTTTGAGCTGCAGAAGGATCTGCTGGCAGGGCTGAGACTTTTCTCAGAAAGTAACTCCATCAGTTTAAATGATGAAATAAGTAGTAGACTGAAATCCAAGAAACCCAGGGTTCTACCCATTAATCAGGCTTTAATTCAGAAGATTTTGAGGATTAGAATTACCTAATGTTTTGCTTTAAAATAACCTAAATTGGTCTCTTGGTCTCATTTTCTTTAGAGCCAGGTAGTTTTTCAAAGGGTTTGGCAGATTGAGTTAGTCACAGTGTGTTTTGGTAAAATTAACATGGAGGCAATATGTTAGAAAGGAGTTGAAGACAGGGAAATCATTTAAGAGGGTACTCAGTTTTTGTGGTCTGAGCTGATAAAAACCCAGTGTTGGAGGGTGGGAGAAGAGGCAAAATTTAGCATCTTTATTTATAGTAAAAATTAGCACAGCTTGGTGATACTTTGCTAAAAGAGTTAGGAGTAGGGGAATAATCAAATATGCCTTCAGCCCTACCCTAGGGATCGAGCATAATTCTGTCCACTTGGAAGAATGAGTAAAGTTGAGAAACAAGAAATAATGGGGGAAGAAAGGGATGAGTTAGCCCAATATAAGTATACTGAATTGAAAGTAATAGCAAGTAGGCATTTTTTGTGGGTCACTGGAAATAGAGGACTAGAGTTCAGGTGATGTGTGAAAGCTGGGGATCTGCATTTGAAGATCATTCACGAAGCTATAAGGATGATGGTGTTTTCATAGGGAATATTTGTTTAAAGAGGAGAGCATGTTCAGTAGTTCTAATGGATGGGAATAAGAATAGGGATGAATTAATCTAGAATACATTAAATTAATCCTTATCGAACATCTATGTTACAGGAAAAGGGAAGGAGTGCTTACTGCAGAGACTGGGAGACACAAAGGGAATGAATGCAATGCCAGAGATATGTACAAAGATTTATGAAAATAAAATCTTGGTAGATGACTCAAAGTGCCCAGTGCAGGAGGCCTGAAGTTTAGGGGAGGATGTGTTTGATAGGAAAATAGGAGGGAATGGTTTTTCATGCAGAGGCAGAGGCACAGACACATGGGCTCAGGGCAGTGGTGAGGAGTCTGTTGTGGCCAAAGCACAGGCTACAGGGTGAAGAGAATGGTAGGGCACTTGGTTCTGATATGCAAGAACTAGGAAACCACTTGCAGGGTCTGAAGAATATTAGAATCACTATTAAAATAGAAGTTAAGGGACTTCCCTGGTGGACCAGTGGTAAAGAATCCACCTTACAATGCAGGGGACGTGAGTTCGATCCCTGGTCAGGGAACTAAAATCCCACATGCTGCAGGACAACTAAGCCCGCATGCCACAAATACTGAGCTTGCGCCCCTCAACTAGGGAGCCCGTGCGCCGTAAACTACAGAGCCCATGTGCTCTGGAACCTGTGCACCACAGCTACAGAGCCCACGTGCCCTGGAGCCTGTGCGCCACAACTAGAGAGAAGCCCGTGTGGCACAATGAAATATCCCGCATGCCTCAACAAAGATCCTGCATACCGCAACTAAGACCCGATGCAGCCAAAAATAAAATAAAATAAATAAATAATAATAAATAAATAAATAGAAGGTAAAATCATGTTTGACTTTAACATAAATGGATAGAAGAGGAAATAACAGAAAAATTATAGGTTTTTCTCTTGTTTATCAAGCAAGTACTGTCATAATAAAGTGCTGTAGGTTCACTTCTGTTAATTTATATTCATTTTGTTCATATCAAAATTTTGATATATGATAATGTGACCAAAGCAAAGATTTAATATATATTTACATATATATATATACACACACACACACACGCCTGCGCATGCGCATACACATACACACACACACGATCAGCATATTAATTATTAACAATCAGGAACCAGGGGTACAAAGATGGGAGAATGAAATAAAGTCTCGCCTTCAAGATCTTGGTTGATTAGTCAAAGACAGATAATAAAAAAAAATTATATTCTTGTTTGGTAAATGCAAAGATATGGGAACACTCAAGAGGGGTACAAAATGCAAGTCAGGTGTTAGCAGAAGGATTTAGGAAGCCTTCTTGGAGGGATGATGACAGTTGATTCTTAGGTTATGCTAAAGAAGTAGTGGGTTGATTTGAGGAAGGGAACATGAGATAGTGGCATACCATGCAAATTGGGTCACAATAAGTAAAGACACAACCTGGTGTGTGTAAGGAACCATAGTCATTTCATTCTTGAAGCTCTAAGTGTGAGATTGGGACAGAAGAGGAGCTTGTAGATCTAGGTGGAGATCAGTGCAGGTTGACATTTCACATACTAATTTAAGGGACTTGAGTTTTATACAGGGGAGTGACTTGGTTGGATTTTGCATTCTCGATATATGGCTCTTGTAGCTAGGTGTAGGATGAACTTGGGAAGTCAGGCTTGGAAATAGGAATTAGGTAGATTTGGCAGTAAACAGGCTTCACTATGTAAAAGAATAAGGATGAAATTGAAGGTACAGATTTGAGAAGTATTCAGGAAATAAAATGGACAGGATTCATTAATAGGTTATTTATGGAAATTTAGGGGGAGTGAGTGAAAGGAAGGAATGACTCAGGTTTCTGTTGTGGTGGATGGTTGTGCCTTCGGCTATAACATTAAATACAATAAAAAGAACGTATTTATTGGATTAGATGATGAGTTCTGTTTTGGGCCTTTTGAATTTTATGTGCTGATGGGCTTTCCACATGAAGATTTCCAACAGATGGCTGAACATCTGAAGGTTAGGTGAGAAGTTTGAGTTTGAAACCCAAGTCTGGGAGCCATTACCATGTAAGTGACACTGAAACTCTAAGAATGGACATTCTCTTTAGTATCAGCATCATGTTCATAATCAATATGAATATACTAAGTGTATATTGAGCAAACAACTCAAGAACCAGGAGGTGGAAGAACTCTACTTAACCTTGTTTAATTTGCTTAACTTTGAATTCACCTGAAACATACTTTAAAAAATTGAAGAACAAACATAACCAGCATCTTTTAAAAACTTTATGTTCCCCCAAATTTTAATCCTAGCACCAAAGTAGCATATCAAAATATAATTTGAATTAACTTGATAGACCATTTAATTGGAGTTCTTAGAACTGGATGTCTAGTGTATGCAGAACACTGAATTCATTGCAAAAGACTTCAAAGGCAAAGGCAGTCCATATAATGATTTTGGCAATAAAAAGAATTTAATTTTTCCTCTCTCAGCTCAAGTACAAGTCATTTCGGGAGACAAATTACTCCCAGATGAGTTTACAATCGTCAACAATCCAAAATTTAACCAAATTGGATCATCACACACTGTATTTGGAAGGAAGACTGACAAAGTGTTCTTTCAGTAGATTCTAGGAAGTGTAGGACTTAACTATAGTGGCCCTGGAAAATGGTTATTGCCTAAAGATCAGGAGTAATTAAGTCTAATGCTATTCATTTGTAGGAGAGTTTTCCAATAATAATTTTGGTAAATGACATAAAAACAAAAAACAAGAGGGTATAAACTGTAGAATGATGAATACAGAAACTGACCAATGTTGCAGTATTTTGAACTTCAATTCATCATTTAATTGGGATTTCATTCCCAAAACAGAATTGATTAATAATAATGTAAATAGTTTCCAGTACTTATGTAGTGCTTACAGTGTGCCAGTTGCTGGTCTAAGCACTTTACACATATCCTCACACCACCCTGTAAGAGGAATCCTGTTATCAGCCACCTTTAACACATGAGGAAACTGAGGCAAACAGAGGGCAAGCCAACTTGCCCGAGATCACATAGCTACTAGTTGGTGGAGCAGGTAGTCTGCCCTCAGAGTTACGGTAGATCCAGGTAGATTACCCTTAGATTCCATGGTAGACCAGGTAGACTGCCCTCATAGCCCATGGTAGGTGGATTCAGGTAGTCTACCTGAAGAGTCAGTGGTACACTCAGGTGGTCTGCTTTCGGAGTCCCTGCTCTTAACCACAATCCTAGTGTAAATGATAGTGAATGCAACTGGTAAACAGTATATGTATGCATTGTGGAGTTCTACAAAGTATGGAGATGACATGATTCTTGCCCCTTAAAAAATGCAGTCTCTGGCACTGTTTCCCCAATAATTTGCTTTGTAACACACCACAATGATGCTTTTGACTTCATTTTCCCTACTGTTGTGTAAAGGTGATATTACACATATTCCTTATATTTAAAAAAAGAGAATTTTTAAAAATAAAAAGCTTAAATTATCTCTTTAGGTTAATTGTATCTTATAGTGATGTACAAATTAGGTGTAGAGATTACCAATTTTAGGAGGTATTATAAAGACCTCAATGTGTAACAGCATAGGTATATACTTTGCTCTTTACCCAAGAAATGTAAATGGAAATTATTTTAATCAAATAATTCAAAAGGTACCAGGCATGCATACTATTAAAAGTTTTATTATTAATACTTTTCATTTTTTAATTATAAAAGTAATATATAATCACATGATAGAACATTTGGAGATAAAATATGAAAATCCGTAAACCCAGCAGCTCTTATACCTTATAGTCTTATTTCCTTAGAGTCTTTCCCTGTGTATCTAGTCTTACATTATTGTAATAATAGCATATTTATTATTTTGTACTTTAGGAAGTTTTAATTTTACTCTTTAATATTATTGAAGATCCTTTTTTTTGGGTAAAAGTAGTGTACTAATTTGTCTTTTGGATATTCTGGGGTTGCTTTGTAGTCTATACCAAGTTCACATATTACAATTCAGAAACATTTTTGTGTTATTCTCCTCACCCATATCTCTGTTCCAAGCCTTGGCTTTCCTCAGCCAGGTCCACTGATGCCCCCTACCTGCAGGCTGAATCTTGCATGGTACCTGAGCCATTCTTACCTGAGTCAGCAGATACATCTTTAGCTTCAGACCCACTGATGCGACTTAGAGTTAGTTCTGTCCATCCCAGACCTTGGATTCATTTGCACAGCTGTTTATATTCCTGCTTTCTGTCAGCTGACCCTCCACCCCGCAGATCCCTCTACTGCTGGTTGCCGTGGGATCAGCCCTGGGCCCTCACTTCATTGCTTTCCCTTCATCTCTCCTCATCCTTCAATTGCCAGTTTTAGATGACTTGGCCGGGCTTCCTCTCTGTAGTACCCCCCTTCTCTCCAGATACTCTCCTTCATCCTGTAGGCTCCTTCTGGGCCTTTGTGACCCCTTTCTTGCTTCCTGCCACTTTCATCCCCTACCTATTCCCAGTCAGACTTTGTGTCTGACACCTGTACAAGATTTTCCAGCGTTGCCTCCTGAATTCTGATTGAGACTTCTCCTTGGAATCTTTATTCTTCTGCTTTATTCATTGAATTCAACTTATGTCTTGCCTGAGTATGCCCTTTGGACCAAGTTCCTCTGACTGGCCCACCATCTTCTCAGATACCAGGTGCTACAGGTGGTTCCCTTGCCCTTGGCATGTGCTCTGTCCTGGGACCAGGCCTCTGCCTGTCTCTCTTCTCTTTCCATGTTGGTCTCTGTTGCAGAGGCCTGAGACCACCCAGGACAATGTCAGCATGGTTTCCCCAAAGGCAAATTACTGTATAAAATCAAGAGAGTAAAAGAAGAATTTTAATGCATATGGGAAAAAAAATATTCGCTGATTTTTGTTAAATCTCTGCAGATCCTTTTCCAGCTGAACTATTTATCACTTGAAGCAAAAAGGAACAACTGTCTATGTTATGTCCAGACGTCTTTGTACTGTGTAGGCTCTAGATGCATTGCATGTTGTGTCTAGATTTAACATGACTATAACACATGAAATAAAAGAATCCATCAATATAAACTAAATTAAAATTGGAGTCGCATAAAGAGAATCTATGGTGAGCTGTCTTTGAGTTGCCTCATTTATTCTTATTGATGAATTTTCATAACTTACTCCTTGAATAAATTATCCAAGAATCAGTATGTGATTTTCTTTATATATTACTTCATATTTGTATAAAGATACTGCCATAATAAAATCTTACAATGATTACTGTTTTTACTATTTGGATGGGCTGGATGTTTTTTATAATGAGTAGTGTTTTTGCTGTCCAGTTGGACTGAATTTTTCACTTACAATTTATATAAAAATGGAACAACATTGCAAGTCTGCTGTTAAAAAAGGTACAATAATTCTTTCATTTTTTTCAACTCTAGGGACAGTTAGATCTTTGCCTTCTTTGTCATACATATAATTGGCCATATCAGTAACATGATTACAATATGCAACTCCTTTCCTCCAAGATATCACATTTGGGTATTCTCTTCTTTAATTTCAATCTTCTGACATTTTGCCATTCTTATCCTGACTTATATGTGGAATCACGTGGCATGGCCAGTTACAAGATGCAGCAGTTGGGCAGGTTCTGCAACAGGTTACTGGAACAAGGCAGTTACAGGCAGTTGACTCTCTGAAGGGTGCCATTTCCATGGTATACGATTGTGATGTCCAAGTGATCTGATGATGTCGCTCATAATCTGTTGAAAGCTGTTGCCCATGGAGAAATCTCTGAAAGAAGTAACGAAGGATGTCAGCTAATGGAAGAACAAGGCAATGGAGAGTCTAGTTAAGAATCAAGTCTAGACAGGCTGGTTCTTGATACCAGTTTGATCTTTTCAGACTAAGTGTTCACTGTAGTTCTTCCATACCACACTCAGAGGTCCTAAATTACATCACCCTTATGACTAAGAGGATTTCCAGTAGTTTCTCTAGGTTGCATGGGTTTGTCTTAGGGGTATACGTGCTATATACATGCAAAGAAGGGTTGTGAAGGATAGGGAAAAGAGTTCAAGTTAAGTGACGTTCCAGACCATCAATTCCTGCTTTACTCAACAGTGTTTTTATGTATATTACATATCATAGTTTTGTGTAGGAATTCCTTTGAGAAAAGTGGTTGCTTTAAAAAAGTTTGGGAACTACTCCTTGCATCTAGCACAGATAGAAAGACCCTGTTTAGTGCTGTCTCCTCTTTAGCTGTTGGTGTGATAGAGGTTTATTGAGTACCTGCTGAGTGCCAGGCCCTGGAACCCTTTACCAGGCATCCTGGTCATGTCTTAGGCTCCTGAACAATTGCTGCTCTGTAATCGTAGCTTTTTCCTGTGGTTCTCGTTTATCTTTTATCTCTACATTTTTTTGATGATCTTATTTATAATTTCAAAATAATTTCCATACTAAAGATTCCAAAATCTGTGTCTCCAGCCTGACTTTGCCACTTTGTACCTGTGTGAGGTTTAGAAGTCATCCTTGCTGAGCCTCAGTTTTCTTATTTGTACAACAAAATACCCTTAACCTTCCCAACTTTATAAGGATAAAAAGAGTGGAGGCACAAGTTTGTAAATTGCACAGGTATGAAGAATAGTATCGTTTATCTTGCTGTAATCAGTATCTTCAGGATCGTATTTCTAACTTCTGTTTTTTTTTTCAGGAATGCTTGTTTGTATGGAACTTGATACCTTAAACTTAAGATTTACTAATAGTACTCAGTCATTCCTTTTCCTTACATCAGACATAACCCTTGAGTTTGTATTTTATGAATGAAACAATCTTTCCAACAGTCACTGTATCTCAAAATCTTGAAAGCAGCTTTTAGTCCCTTCTCCTCCTTTTAGGCCTTATTGTTATCACATTTCTTCAGGCCTTCATTGCAACTTGTCTGGATTATTATAATCTTATAACTGGTCCCCTGCCTTCAGTCTTTACTTCTCCTACTATGTCCTCTATCCTGTTGCTGTAGTGTTTATGTTTGTTTGTTTTTGTTTTATTTATTTATTTTGCTTTTTGTTTCTCGTCTGCTAAAAATATAGCCTTCTTGCACATGAACTTCAGTCTCCCCCCACCCCTCCACCTGTACATTGCAGTTAAGACTCGTCAGCCTTGCCTTCAAGGTCCTCTACAATGTATATTTAATCTGCATTTGCAGTTTTTCCTTTTGTAGCTCCTCCATAAGCCTCTCTTCAGCCAAACTCTTTGTTCTCCAACAGAGTATTGACCACTTTTGCTTCTGGATCTTTCCACAGGCTCCTCTATGTCTGGAATGTCTTCACTTTGTTGTAAAACTACTGATTCTGTGAGGCCAGTTGAAAAATACCACCTCCATGAAAGTGTTTGTAACTTTTCCCTGAACAAATGTGATTTTCACTGTTCTCTCCTGAGCCCACTATGTATGTCACTGTTCTTTAATTCATTTCCCAGCTACTCCCTGGTTGTATAATACTTCAGTATTATGTAAAATAATTACTTTGTTCTTAAGCTTAACTTAATCATTGCGTATCTGTTTCTTTGTGAACCATATTTTGAATCAGCCTCAGGCTCATGGTCAAAAAGTAGTTGGTGACAGTAATATATAATTTCATCTTATAGGTTATGTTCTGCTGTGTTACACATGCAAGAAGGAAAAGTGGCTCCCACCAGCTTCACTCTTGAAAATGTGAGGGCCCATTTTAATACTATTTTTTTCTTGATAAGATGCAGCAATATGTAGTGAGAGAATTATTTCAGGCATTGGTATTTATAGCCATGTTGAACTATAATTGAATGAAAGTACCTTCTAATTAGAAACTAACATTTTATAGAAAAAGTAAATTAACTCACTTTTGGAAAGATGTCTTGCCTGTTCTTGTCTTTGATTAATCTTCAGAGGGACATTTCTTTTTGTTTGTAGTTTGTATATCCCTATTTTAAGGTCTTAGGCTATGCATCAAATCCTTTTTGTATTATTACAAATCAACCAATCTTTTACTACTTTACTGTTGTCAACCATTCAGTCTTTATTGTTTTTTTAAATGCCAGAAAATAAAATGCAGAGACCCCACCTTATATTAATGTAATTTTATGGTTAAGATTTTACATTCACGAAAGTCCAGAAATTCAAAGTTATAGTTCCCAAAAGAATCCTAATTCAGTCACATTGCATAAACTGATATTAAGGCTGAAATGTGTCATCATTACAGTAATGCAAAATACTCATATATGCATGAGGACACAGTTATGGTTGCTGAGGGAACCATAATTTTGGATTTTCTGACTTTTTTTGCACATACAATTTCAACCATAATGTTGCTAATGCATTTATTTTCATTGACTCTGAAGTAATATATTTGTTGCTATGTTTGTCTTTAAAGTAAGTTTTCATGGACTCCATTTTTTTCTTCTGTGTATCTATAAACCTATACTTATAGATATCTGATGTCCCTACAAAGAAAACTACCTAGGAAATATTTCTATATAAAAATAGTTTTTTGCTGCATGTATACTCATATCCTTCCTGCCTTTCTCTCACACACACATACACACACAGCCTCACACACTTATGTTACATTCTGGCACATTATAGAAGCAGGTAGCATATCCACTACCTGCTGTTGAAAGTGTTGACGATACTGAATTATTTATTCCATCTTCTACACTATCCAAAATCATTTTGGGTACTTTGACACATTTTGGTCTCTTCCATATGGATACTTCATGGTGGCAGAGTTGCCAGATGCTCAGGTTTTGTGACAGTCTTAGTTTTTCAAGGACTGTTGGAATATTCCTGGGAGAATCTCTCGCCTTGTTACTGATTCCTATGGAGTGGTAAAATACTAACATTTTTTTGAAAGTGTTTTTCAAGACAAGGCGTTATTACAAAAAGTTAGTAGAATGTCCCATCTGAGAGTATTTCACTTTGGGGACTTAGCAATTAGTTTGTCATGAAATTTATTTGCAGTGAGTTGGCATCACCCTGACAGTAATATTAACAGTATATATGAATTTGGGGATTAAAACAAAGTTATTTAAAATATCAGATTTTAACTCTCATACAACTTCAGCCCATTGTTTATATCTCAGTTGCCAAAATGCAAAGATGAAGAGCAGGATATCAAGTCTAGCTTATCTTTTTATCCCTTATCTACTGTATGATAAACATGTAAATATGTATATATATAATATACTGAATATTTGCTTAATTGAATAGAATGTGGATATTTATGGTCCCAGGCAATCCCAGGAATGTGGGACTTATGGTCCCTTTTTCTCTGCAGTATTAATAGAAACACACAATCTCCCCCCTTTCCAAGCCCTGCCCTTAATACATACTGAACTGGAAATTCTCCTTATCTTTAATGTCCATCTCAAGCATTTTCTCCTAAAGCCTTTCTGGCTTTTCCATACCAAGTCTGAGGTTCCCTGCTTGCCTCTCTCATGGCTTCTGTGTATTTCTGACATTCCCAGACCACTGTCATGCACAAGTAGAGGAAAGGGAAGAAAGGACTAACTCAGAAGGGATGCTTCCACACTGTGCCTTAGGTATAAATGTCTTGTATGGCAGAGAGAGGCTTTAGATGACTTTCTGTGACTTATGGCATGTGAGCTTCAGTCGTAGGCAGTGGAAAATTCAAATAACATTGAGACTCAGATGGATATCTGTAGTGAGCCTCTAGTGCATATTTATATGCAGTTCAAGTACTTTTGTCTATATTGTGTGGAGAGAAGGGGTGAAACATGGTCAAAGAAAGTTTCTCTAGCTGTTTTATTTTCCTCAGTGAATGGGTCCCCCCCCCATTTAAATGGAGAATATTTTCATTTCAGTGTCTAACTTGAAACTGCTCCCACTATTGGAATTAGAAGACAGGCTCACTAGCAGCACCTCTGTCTTCCTTTCTATTACTGAGTATCTTGGTCCCAGCTTTGCCTCTAACTGGCTCACCCAGGGCAGGTGACCTCATTTTGTGCTTCTCAGTCACCTGTTAAGGAAGTGTGACCTTGGGAATTCCTCCAGCTGTAGTATTTGATCTCACATACACTGTAATATAGTAGGTGAGACCAAGAGATGCATCTCAGAAAGTTACCATGTCAAGTAGATTGTGTTGAATGACCTCAATACTTCATTTTTAGATAATCTTAACAGTATTGTTTATATAGCATTTTTGACTTTTCATCTGTTCCCCCCCCCCCATACCTATGTATATATTAGTTACTTTAAAAAAAAAAGAGGGCAGGGACTTCCCTGGTGGTCCAGCAGTTAGGACTCTGTGCTCCCAATGCAGGGGACCTGGGTCCAGTCCGTGTTCAGGGAACTAGATCCCACATGCATGCCACAGCTAAAGATCCCACATGCCGCAACTAAGACCTGGAGCAGGCATATAAATTAAAAAAAAAAAAAAGAGGGCAATTATTAAAGCTGTGGTCAAGGGAAGCTATTAAAAAAAATTTTATTTGTGAAACTTAGCATGCATGTAGAAAAATTTATAATTTTCATTTTACTCTATTAAAATAGGAAGTTTTGATCTTTCAAAAAACTAGCTTTCAGGTGTTTCCCCTTCTGTGCTATAGATTGGGAAACATAATCTTAGAATTTTCACCTTGTTGTCTTGATGAGAAAGAAACTCAGGATTAGCAAACTAATGTTTATAAAACGTCTCATCTTTAAAATAAAAGTATGAAAGGCCAGGACGCAGTCTGGGGACTCACACCTTCAAATTCTTTTTCTATTGCAGATGTACTACATTAGTTAACGTTTCACTCTCCTAAACACTTTTTGAGTGCCTACTGTGTACAGTGCACTCTGCTGGCTTTGACTTTTGTAATTAATTACCTAGTGACACACTTACAATTAAAGTGATGGGTAAAATAACAAAACATTGGCGATAATAAATAAATTATTTGTGGGGTGGTATTTCTTCAAATAGCATATTAAGCACCAAATTCAGGGAAGCTTTCAAAGAACTGTCTTGGACTTGCCAAAACAAACATAGGAGAAGTAATCAAAACACAGGAATAATCTCTATGAGAAGCATAACAACAAAATGACACAAATCAAATGATAGAACAACTCACTAGAATATAGGACTCTGGGAAGCAAATTTAAAACAAATACTCATAAGCATGGAAAAATTTAGCTTTTTATGACTGATTATAGAAGGACTGAATATTTAGGAAACATTTTCTTTTGTGCTTGTTAATTTTAGCAGTAAATGTAATTCAGTAAAAATAACAGGTTAACATATTTTTCCTTGTTAGCTTATTAGTTATTTGGGCACAAAACACCTTTCTCTCTATGGTTATCAGGAATAGTTTAGTTCAGGGGGCCGTAACCCCTGGAACTGGGCCTCACAGTGGGAGGTGGGGGGCAGGTGAACGAGCAAAGCTTCATCTGTATCTGTGGCCGCTCCCGATTGCTTGCATTACCGCCTGAGCTCCTCCTCCTCTAAGATCAGCGGTGGCATTAGATTCTCATAGGAGCGCAAACCCTACTGTGAACTGCGCATGCGAGAGATCTAGATTGCAGGCTCCTTATGAGAATCTAATGCCTGGTGATCTGATGTGAAGCTGAGGTGGTGTTGCTAGCTCTGGGGAGGGGCTGCAAGTACAGATTATCATTAGCAGAGCGGTTTCACTGCACAGAGACCATAATAAATCAATTGGTTGCAGAATCATATCAAAACCCTATCATTGAGTAGCAAGTGATGATTAAGCTGCATCTGGTGGCAGCTTTATAGTGGCAAGTGAGTTGATGTGCTTCAATTGTACAGCTGCATCTGGTGGCAGGCTCTAAGTCAGAATCCGACACTTATTTTAGTCCTCGTGTGGCCCGCCCATTATTTTATTTACCACTTCCATCCATGCCGCTTTCCCACACTGCGCACTTGTCTCAGTCACAGTTTTGGTAAGCCCACAAGGTAACCCTAGCCAAATTAGTAAAAAAACAAACATCACTGGAGAGCTTATTTGATAGGGGAAAGACCCAATGATGAGATAGCAGAAGGCTCTTAAGACTGCCAACAAAAAGAAAGCTGCATTTAAAAGAAAATACCAAGAGACATACTTAAGTTACAGGTTCATTGCAACAGGTGATTCACATTCTGCAAGCCCGCTTTGTATAATATGTGGCGACCGGCTATCCAACGAAGCCATGAAACCTTCAAAACTGCTTTGCCACGTGGAGACCAAGCACCCTGCATTAAAGGACAAGCCTTTGGAGTTTTTCCAAAAGAAAAAAAAGTGAATACGAAGAACAGAAATAATTATTGAAGGCCACCACTTCATCAAATGTGTCTGCACTGAGCATCATTCTTAGTGGCTAACCTCATGGCTAAAGCTAAGAAGCCCTTTACCGTTGGTGCAGAGTTGATCCTGCCTGCTGCTAAGGACACTGTCATGAACTTTTAGGAGAGGCTGGCATGTGTTCCTCTTTCAGCTAGCACCATAACTAGACGAATTGATGAAATAGCAGAGGATATTGAGGCACAATTGTTAGGCTTAATGAGTCACCGTGATACGCAGTCCAGGCTGACGAGTCTACCGATGTTGACAATGAGGCAACAGTGCTTGTTTTTGTGCGATATGTTTTTTTTCAGGAGGATGTGCATGAGCATGTGTTATGTGCACTTTTATTGCCCACCAACACCACAGCTGCAGAACTATTCAAGTCTTTGAATGATTACATACCAGGAAAAGTGAATTGGTCATTTTGTATCAGTATATGCATGGACGGAGCAGCTGCCATGACTGGACGGCTTTCTGGTTTCACTACTCGGTTCAAAGAGGTCACTTCTGAATGTGAGTCTATACACTGTGTCATCCACAGAGAAATGCTGGCTAGCCTAAAAATGTCACCTGAACTTCACAGCGTTTTGCAGGATGTGATGAAAATGATCAACCACATTAAAGTACGTGCCCTTAACTCACGTCTGTTCGCGCAGCTCTGTGAGGAGCTGGACGCAGAGCACACATGTCTTCTCTTATACACAGAAGTGATGTGGCTTTCTAAAGGTAGATCACTGGCCAGAGTTTCTGAGTTACAAGAGCCACTCCAGAGATTTCTTTTAGGAAAAACAGTCACCACTGGCAGCACATTTCAGTGACACAGAATGGGTCTCAAAACTTGCTTACTTGTGTGACATATTCAACCTGCTCAATGAACTCACTCTGTCACTTCAGGGGAGAACGACAACTGTGTTCAAGTCGGCAGATAAAGTGGCTGCATTCAAAGCCAAACTGGAATCATGGGGGTGACGAGTGAACCTTGGGATTTTTGACATGTTTCAAACATTAGCAGAGATTTTGAAAGAGACTGAGCCAGGGCCCTCTTTCTCCCAGCTGGTGCATGGTCACCTATCTTAGCCTTTGAAAGAGTTTGAGCGTTACTTCCCAACCACAAAAGACCGCCAAACTGGGAAGGAATGGATCCACGACCCATTTGTGAATAAGCCAGGTGAATCGACTTTGTCCGTGTTAGAAGAGGATCAACTACTTGAGATTGCAAATGACGGTGGCCTTAAAAGTATGTTTGAGACAACTTCAAATCTCCATACGTTCTGGATTAAAGTCAAGGCAGAGTATACTGAGATTGCCACAAAAGCACTGAAAAGCCTGCTTCCATTTCCAACATCCTGTCTTTGTGAAGCAGAGTTTTCTGCAGTGACAGTGACCAAAACGAGATCACGGGGTAGACTGGACATAAGCAACACACTTTGGGTGTCACTGTCTCCCATTGCCCCCAGGCAGGACCATCTAGTTGCAGGAAAACAAGCTCAGGGCTCCCACTGATTCTGCATTATGGTGAGTTGTACAATTATTTCATTATATATTACGATGTAATAATGATAGAAATAAAGTGCACAATAAATGTAATGTGCTTGAATCATCCTGAAACCATCCCCCCGCCGCCGTCCTGGTCCGTGGAAAAATTGTCTTCCATGAAACTGGTCCCTGGTGCCAAAAAGGTTGGGGACCACTGCTTTAGTTGACATGTCAGGTAGCAGATATTATTATTGTCGTCATCGTTGTTGTGATTATTTTAACTATTCCTCTGCCTTAATATTCAAGCCTAAATGATGATAATATCTAAAAGCAACTCTGGGCTTGCCTGTGGTTTGTTTCTTAGGCTTGTGCCTGAACTGAGCTTTATGTATCTATTTAAGCAGTAGCTTCTGGCTTGACAGGTCACTGTGTCCTTAGGTGTATGTAATCTTTGACAACACTGGTGGGGTTGAATTGGAGTGACAAAGGACTTATACCCATTACCTTGGGTCTTTATTCTCCCATCTTTATGATATTTAGAAATGAACTCCAGGGACTCAGGAGTGGCATGAACTAAAGATCAAAGAACATATTCCAATATAAAATGATATACTGCTGTTAAGGAATAGTCTTCTACAATAGATTAATCATGAGGGGAATTATAAATATTTCACATACTAATTATATTAGTTTATGGAGATAAAACACCATATGAAGTGTTCCCAGCACACTCAGCAAGTTAGATGTGCTTTGCATGTTAATTGACTTACTTCATCAAGGCTGACAATCATGAATCCCTGAAGATGACAGGAATTATTATCATGATATTGTACATTCCTGATCTTTATACCAGGTTGACACCTACCTTTCCCCAGGAGTTCCTTTTCTTTGGATGGTATCTTCACTTCTTGATATTTTAGCATGGTGAACTAGAGAACAGTGCCTGACGTATTATTAAGGACCCTAAGGAAAAAGTAATGGGCTCCATAAAAAATGACATCAAATAAAACTTCCTAGATTGTACTGGATGCTGAAGTAAGAAAAGCGCTTTCTTTGGGAGGCATGGGATGCTTCCCAGCTTGTTTTTTAATGGTAGAAGTGACTATCATATTGAACACTTTAAATAGAGAATCAACCAGCTTGATTTTCTCAGTATCATTGAGGTAATGAATGAATGATTGATTGATTCATTCAGTCATTTATTTGGAAACATTTATTGAGCACCTGAGATAAGACAATGAACAAGGAAGATATAGGGCTTGCTACAAAGGAACTTAAGATCCAGAGTGGTAACTGCCATGTTAGGGAAACTGCCATGTTAGGGAAACTACCAAAGAAAAGAACAGCAGATCCAATTTATCTCATCAAAGAGTATATACTCTAATGGGAGGAAACAAGACCTACAGTTATCTCACTCCTTATCTCTGGAAAGAGATGGTGTTCACCAAGTCTCCATATCAGGAATTCACTGACCACCTTGTAAAGACCCACACCAGAGTTTCTGTGCAGAGGACCCAGGCTCCAGCTGTAGCTACCACATAGTTTTCTATGAGAGAAATAAAGTGAATGAAGCTAGTTTAAAAAAAAAAAAAGAAATGAAATATGGTGGAAACAAGTAGCACAGTATGTAAAATTATATAACAAACCAGACCCACATTTTTAACAGACATGTTTGGTGACCAAGCCCTTTAGTTTAATTGAATCTCCAATGAAGTTTCTTTCATTAGTCTATTATACATTATCTTTAGTTACCTACTGGACACTCCATTTATATTCAACATTTGTAAAATCTGTCTCTGTATTTCTCCTCTACTCCAACTGCTGATTTGTTTTCTCCTCTTATGTTAAGGAATGTTACTACTACCCATCTGATTACACAAGCTAGAACCCTTTGAGTCACCCTTAGCCTCTCCCTCCCAGTCATCATCATTTCTATTTCCTTTGTTGCTCTTAATATCAGCCATTTCTCTCTATTGCCCCCCACCCCGCCCTGACCACTTCCTCATTATTTCAGTCAGCTGACTCCTTCCTGTTATTTAGGGTGTTGCTTAGATTGCATTTCTTCAGGAGGTCCTGCATTAATGGTCATCACCTTTCTGCAATTTGTCTAACTGTAATCTCCCAGTAAATATGTGATGAATGAAGGGATGAAATGAAACTGCTCAGGTTAGTACAGTTCTTCTTTGTACCACTTATATTCTTTTATTTCTCAAACATAGACTATAATAAAAAGTACAGTTAGCAGGAAACAGTGAGTAGCATTCTAATCTTAGATGGTTCAAAATCAGTGTGGAGTAACTGAAAAAGCAGAGACTTTGTGGCCACATCAACTTGGATTTGAAACTCATCTCTGCCTCTCTTGTCTTAGACAACTGCTATTATCTTAGCACTTCACCAAACCTCTTGTAATACTTTAATTTCTTAATTGGTAAAATGGGGATAATAGGACATATCTTTTAGGATGATGATTAAATAAGATATACTTAAAAAACCTTGGATAATACATGGGTCCCTGTCTTCCTTTAGAACATTACAGAGACTTAAGTATCTCATTATCAAAAAAAGTGACGATGGAGAGCCGTGGTTTTAAGTGAATTAGTTTTATCTATATTTGGTTATGTATGGAACAACTTCCCTTATTTTGTGAGTGGTAGTAATGGTGGTACTTTGATTCCTTTTCCTCTCATTTTACTACTTTTCTTAGCCAGTGAGCATTTATAACTCAGATAATTAAGTATAGTAAGAAGAAATAAAGCCTTTCCAGTATGATAATAAATGTACAGTGGATCCCCATATGGCTAACAGATAAATTATGAACTTCTCATCCTGCATTCGGGTACCTCTAGGTCTGGTGGACGATCACCTTTTCAGTCTTACTTCCTTTTACTCAAACCCTAAACTTTAGCCACTGTCCTTCCTCTCTGACTTATTTAAATAGCACTGATCCTTCTAGACCCCAAACATCAGGACCCAGGCCTCCCCGTGATATACCCTCAATAAACTTGAGACTTCCTGGTTTTCTGCTGCCCTTAGTTTTCTCTTCTTCCTCTGAATGGATAGGGCTTAGTGCCTCTGCCTTCATTCATAATCAGCCTTGCACTGCTTGGTTACATTTCTTTGCAGGACAGAGCTATTACTTATCTTTTTTATTGCTATTTAATGTTTCCTCTACTTATGGCTTGTTTTGCCAATTATATTGTCAGCTCTTTTGGCACAGGGGTGATATACTTCTTAGCTTGTCAAGTCAGGAGACTTGATAATATTTTGATTTGTTGACTTATTGATAGATGGCGTAAAACAGATATATCTATAAACGTTCTGAATGGTTCATGGTACCTTGTGTCTTACAAGAATACTCTTAACAGATGCTAGTCCCAAAATATATAAAAAATGTTTCTGTACACAGTAAAAATATCAGTTTATTTATGATTTTTTTCAATAATAGGGCCCATTTCCTTTCTTGTTACAAACATAATTACTAAGTATCTTTTATGGATTAGATGCTATGTCAGATACCAAGAGTTAAAACACTTGAGAGCTTGCTTGAGTAATTTAAGAGATACCTGAATTTAAGTGGCAATGGTAGCTAAGAAAGCACCACAGGTGTTATGTAATTTGTCTCCTTAAGCATCTGTAAGGCAGGTCAGAGTGTTGATGACTGTAGAGTGGATAGATGTTAAGAAACCAGTTGGAGATTTTGCTCAATGGCAGGTCCTACCTACAGACCTCAATTCTCTGCCTTCTGGACAAGTGTTCTTTACATTGTGATCTCCTAGCCATCATGATAAGCACAGGAAAGGAATATTATATGGTGGAAAAACTGACCTGTTAATTGATGCTACATCATGGGACAGCTATTGGGAAGCTGGATACTGTGTTAGCCTGTAAATTACCCCCCATAAGAAACTAGGAAATTAAATGACTCCTTTTCTTTTTCCTTTAAATATGCTTCCATCTTGAATTTTTAATTGTTTTAGCAAATGGAAACATTTGGTTATGCACATTCTTCAAGGTTTTTGAAAATCCATAGCATGTAAACGTGCAATAGAAATGTTCTAATTAAGATAAAGTAGCTGACAACTAGAGCATAGTTAAAACGAAATTTTGTATATCAATGATTAATACATGTTAGAACTTTCTACACAGGTTTTTATAAATTAAAAAAATATATTTAAGCCGAAGACTTTTGAAATGTTTGGGAGTAATTTTCACGTATGCATGTATGTATCATTGAGCTCCTGTTACACTGAAACACTATCAACACACTTTGGAAGTGATACAGCAGAGGAAAGGATAGCACTCCTCTTTCACTTCTCACATCCAGTTCATCAGCAAACCTGGACAGCACCATCAGCAAAAACCCAGTCAGTCCGCTTCTCAGCACCATCAGCGCTCTCATTTTAGTCCAAGAGACTGACATTTCTTTTCTCTTCCCTACTCTTCTCCCTTCTTGCAGAGTGATTCCTTACAGTCTGTTTTCCATACAGCAGTCAGAGTAAAGTTCTCTGATACACAGTAAAATTTTCAGTTTATTTCATAAAAAAATAATGAAACATTTCATGAAATATGTAAGCAGATACAATAGAAATACAAGAGATTATACAAGAAAAATTTTAAACTTTATAGATTTAAATAAATCTAAAAATCATGAATCTAAAAATTTAAAAATCATGTTCGGGTCGATGATGGTATGACACATCGTATCATGAAATCTGTTAAAATATATGTTTCAGAAATAATTTTTAGCATAGCAAAACATGTATTAAAAGCAAAAAAAATTAAAATTGCAATAGTTTATACATATTACAAAGTGAAAGAATAAAGGTAAATTCACCCAGTATGCATTTATTATTTTGTCATTTCCCTAGTTAAAATCCTTCATTCTCTTTCCATTGCTCTTACCATAAAATTCAAAATTATTTTCATGTCTCACAGAGACCCATAGACTTCCTCAGCATCTTCTCTGGCCATTCATTGAGTTAATTGCTCCAGCTTCCTTGGTCCTTATTCAGTTCCTCAGCCTGCCAATTTTCTTCTTGCCTGAGCTACTTTGTTTTATATTTTAGGTCCATTATTTAGCCTAGTACCTTGCAAATAATAGATGCTCAATGTATACTGACTAAATGAGCACCAGAATGCAAATAGTGGCCATCTCTTTTGGGGTGGTTGTGCATGATAATTAATTTATAGTTTTTGTACTTAAAACATTTTCTGTAATGAACATGTGTTTTCTAATTATCAGAAGGAAAAAAATGGCATTCTGGCATTCTAGAATTGGAGACCCTTGTAGGTGAAATTCAGCAAATCAAGAGGAACTTAGAAATTAGATTATCACAAGTAGATCAAGGGTCTATACAAGAAAATCAATTCAGTGAGGAATTGCATTCAGGTAGGATGGGTGGAGTGCTGGGTTAAGGAAAGCTGGTCCATCCAGAGTTGTGCTTTCCCATTAATTTATGGCTATTTAATTTAAACTTAAATCAAATTGAATTTAAAATTTAGTTCCTTAGTTACACTAACTATACTACAAGTGCTTGATAGCCATAAGTAGCTAGTTGCTGCTGCATTGGACAGTACAGATATAGAACATTTCCTTCATTGCAGAAAATATTGTATCACAGAAAGTACAGGATCTAGAATCCTGGGAGTAGATATCAAGGAAAAGGAACTCAAGATAGGCAACAAAAGAATGAAGAAAGTGAGGCTGGGCAACGTGTATCTAGACAAGGAATTTAAGTATTGAGCAAGGTGACACAGCTGGAAGATGGCATTCACTCTTCTGTCAAAGGCTTGTTGAAAGTCCTGCAGGGAATTATTTAAGTATAAATAACAACCCAAATTGGTATCTGTGTTAAATTGTGTTCTGTATCCCATTATGTGATAAATGGTTTTGGAAGGTGGGGGGCTATCTTCATGGATCAAGAGTGAGATAATTAGTCCATGAAGGATTTTCTCCTAGATTGTATATGGTGGTGGTTGGAATATTGAATGCCTGTCCTCTGTTTCTCATTTCACTGACCCTTCATGCCATTTAAGGTATAAAGGTATGCATCTTGGTAATAGTAGTCACACTCCTACAGCGCTTATGTATATTTTAACATCTCGTTTGACATATTAAGAAAATAGGATAAAAGGCAAACAACTAGTGTATTCAAACTGAATCAAAGAAAAATAAAATCTAGAATTTCGTTGTGTTGAATGATTTTGGATTCCTTAAGCAAATATGACTCAGAGTGTAGGTATAATGTGCATTGAAAATACTTGAAGCATGTATATGCATACAGTCCCAAATACCTAGAACGGCATTCACGTACTTTTACAGCACAGAGCTGTTTTGGTTAGACGATTATAATAGTAGCTTACTTATACTTTTGGTGAGGTAAGCTAATGATGTAGCCATTAATTTGAATTTAGCAGACATTTTAAACATAGGTTTCTCTTACAGAGACAAAAGTTGCAATTTAAAGCTCTTTGGTGGTCTAAAAACAGCTTAATTCTGTAGTAGCTTGGTAATAAGTACTAATCCAGCTTATACAGTGATTGTAGTATGTCATGTTTGTGAAAGATTGCCCAACTGCTTTCTCTGGGTTTTATGTTAATTTAAAAATATTAAACATAAAACCTTATAACATCTTCATGCTGAGATAAACTTCAATTTAACTTGTGCTCAAGCAGCAGCTGTCAGGAATTATCTTGTTCCTAGTGGTTTTTGCTTTCACCTTGTGCCCTTTCCTGCCAGAGACACAGTGTGGGATGGTAAAGCTCACCTTGTTAGGATTTATTGCTTAAATAATACCTGAGGCAAGATGAACATTGGGAGCCTAGGGATTAGCTGCCGATTGAGTGATGTCATTCATTGTATTATACACTTTTTTTTTGATTGATGGAGGACGGCAAAGAAAAAATTGCCTATGAATCTTACCTGCATTTCTTTTGTGGGCATCTTCATCACTTCTTTTTAGGTGTCATTGAGCTGAATATTTGAGGAGTTGCTTATTGTCTAATTTAACTTCCATTTTACAAGCAAAAAAGCAAAGAGAAATGTTTTACTAATGTTGGAGATAATTCCCACAGTTTAGAAGTAGTGAGCGCTATTTCAAGATTAGTTATAAAAATAAAATGAGTTTCCTGTTAATGACTGAACAAACTGAAGGAAGTGTTGGTGTGGGCAGTCCCAAATGGGTAATATTATGAAAATCATTGCCATTTTACTTCTGAATGTATTGCATTCTCTCATTTGAGAGCTTTTATTTGGAAGTCTCAATTTTAGATTTGGATTCCTTGATTGTGGATCAGCTGGTAGGTAGGGTAAGGAGAGGCGGTATGTGGTAGAGGAGAGTGAAGGGCTTGCTTTAGTTAAACATTTGCTACAGATGTTCCGCCCTGAGGATAGTTCTCTTGGAGGAAATGAACAATTGGAGTCTGACTAGAAATACATATATGATGGGTTTACTGTTTATGGAATGTGGCATATTTTTCCCTTCTACTTACTGCCATTTAATGAATATCCTCCCAAATTTGTAGTTTTATAAATGTATAACTTAAAAATTTGCAAGACTAGATCAGTGAGTTACAATATATCATTTATTTAGATTAATCAAATGTTAACATTTTGCACATTTATTTCTATCTATGAATATTTGAATATTTGTTTTGAGTGGCCTTTGGACCGAACTATTTAAGACTTAGTTGCAGGCATCATTACACTTCACATGTTGATAATTCAACACGTGTCTCCTAAGAATGAGGATATTCTCCTGCATAATTGCAGTAAAATCAATACACTTCAATTTAAGATTGATAAAACTTTACAATTTTATATTCAGAGTTTCCCTGTTGTTCTTATATCTTCTACAGCTGTTTTTTATTTTTTTCCCCATTCAGTATCCCATCAAGTATCACACATTGCATTTTGTTTGGGGGGTCTTTTTATTTCCCTTTACTCTAGATTTTTTTCCTTTTATGACCTTGACATTTTTTGGAGATCCAGCCCATTTATTTTGCAGAATATTTGTCTGGCTATTTCCTCATGACCAAGTTCAGATCAAGTATTTTTGTCAGGAATTGGTGATCTCTGTCTTTCTCAGTGTATCACATTGGGAAATACATGATATCCCTTTGGCCCATTATTGTTCATATTGTTTGGTCACTTGGGTAAGTTGATGTCTACCAAATTTCTCCATTATAAGGGTACGATTTTTTATAATTAATGAATAGATGGAAGCTGCAGTTAATGAGTTTTTCTTCCTTGTGTGTGAAAAACATTGAGTTTGCTCAGGTCTTAATGATAACAATGAGTCATTGTTTGCAGTAGTTTGTTATGTTGGGACTGGGGAGTGGGAATAGAGGGGGGTGTATTACTCAACTTGATCCACAAGTTGCCATCCGTTTTCTTTTAAGGAAAATGTAGATTGACTGAGATTAAATTTTATTGTTCTCTCTACTAAAGATCAGATTTGTAGATAAGCAAATATCTTCATATTTCAGAATTTTCAATCTAAATTTTAGAAAAGCTTATATTTAGTGGTGGTGGTGGGAATATTTTTGGAAAAAATAGAGGACATTTTCTGAACATGAATTTTCTATTTGCTTTAGTTGAGTACAAATAGACAATTTTTAAAAATGCATCTCCTTGATAAGATTTTTTACTTTAAAACAATAAACCATAACATTAATACAGCAATGTGAGTTTAGAGAGGTGGCTGCTTTTTGGTCTTATGTGCCTTTTTTAGCCCATGAAGAAGACACTTGAATTCCTCTTTATGATGTATGCACTTATTATGTAATCATTCTTCTTATGTGAAAGGCTAGTGCTGCAGATCATATAAACACCTGAAGTTAGCCATTTGGCTTGTCAGCAAGGGAGAATTTATAGTAGTTGTAATCATGGTAATAACAAGGATGCTATTTTGTATTTATTAAGTAGAGTAAAAAGCGTTTGCAATGTAAGTGTTCCACAACGAATTCATATCTGTGGTGTAATGAATAGTACTTTGGGCTTAGAAGACTGGGAATCTCTGCTTTGCCACTTACTGCGAGTGTGATTCTAGGAAAAATCCTTAACCTTCTTGGACCTCATTTTTTAGAATGGGAATGAAAGCTGTAAGGGTCAAATGATGCCATATTATGTTATAAAGGTAGCATTCCATCAAAATTGTGCCATCTAAATGTCCTCAGCTGCTCAGGGACTATAATTTGTCCCTCTTTTGTGTCCACACGTGTTAGCCACCTCATTAATGAAATATTTCCTGGTTGTCCCAGACAGTTGTCTGTTTGTTCCTCTAGTACTTTGTACATGCCACTGTTATTGGCAGCATTCATTCTGCAGGCTGTCTTGTTCATCTTTTCTGTTCTTCCTCACTTGACCTTGGTACCTAGTAGGCATTTATGATAAGTGTTTGTGGAATGAGTGAGTAAATAGACACTATTTCATTTATAACCATGGATAGGTAGACTTTCAGTTTCCTTTTTTTTCCCCAAAGACAAGGAACCAGGCTTTCTTCATTTTTAAAATTTATGTTTTATATAAGGGATATTACAGAGTGTACATATGGTGCCATTAGCAGTCCAGTAATCGAGAAGAAAATATAAAAGAAAAAACCCCACAAATATTGCAGAATATTTAAAAGGGGAGCATAAGAAAACATGCCAAGAGAAAAAGCCCTCACTAGATAAGTCTATTGC
>NW_006795112.1:1770733-1779018 GCF_000442215.2 Lipotes vexillifer | reverse complement strand
ATTCCTGCTCATATATTGAATTTCAGTAGTTGGTTGCATAAAGAAGTAAAGTGTAATGAAACTGGCAAGCAAAGTATTCCCCAGTCAGCCTTATCTTTGTTCCATTTGTCCTTCAGATGGAGCTTTTCTAGGCTTTTTTCAATAAAATCCATCCAGTTTTTTTTTTTTTTTTTTTTTTTTTTTTTTAACTGCAGATCTTGGTGACTTGTTCTTATTAATTAATTAATTAATTATTGCTGTGTTGGGTCTTCGTTTCTGTGCGAGGGCTTTCTCTATTTGTGGCAAATGGGGACCACTCTTCATTGCAGTGCGTGGGCCTCTCACTATCGCGGCCTCTCTTGTTGCGGCTTTTTTTTTTTTTTTTTTTTTTTTTTTTTTTTTGCATCTCTTAGTAACTGAGCTGAGAAGACCAATGAGATTCAGGGCTTTTATAGTTCTTAGCAGCTGCTTTTTAAGAGATCAAAACTTAGAATGCTGCTACATGGTATTAAGGCTTAACTCTTGATGTGTCCCTATGGGGGATATGTTTTCCTTGGGGTAGGATGAGGAGAGAGGAGAGAAGGCACAGGATGCCCACTTCAAGTATGCTCGGGGTGGTAACCCTAATTTCCTTGTTTCCTAGGATTCTCTTCGCAAGCTCAGTGCTTAACCTGACTGAACTGGCTGCCCTTCGGCCTGACCTTGGGAAATTGAAAAAGATTCTGTACTTCCATGAGAACCAATTGGTATATCCTGTCAAGAAATGTCAGGAGAGGGATTTCCAATATGGATACAACCAAATTCTCTCATGGTAGGTATAGATTGTATCATTATATTTAGTCGTTTGCCATCTTTTTCCTTATAGTTAGCTTTTAAATCTGGAGACCTCCTGTACACTTATTTTAAAAATACCTTAAATTAGGAGCAAATGTTTAAACATACCTTCCATGGTAGGAATTACTTGTGCCTCTGCAATATGTACATATAAGAGAACAGCTAATCCTTTTATAAAATACATATGTGTAACAATCTAAATGTTGAACTAATTATCTAACTGTATTTTCTACAGCATTCAAAATAGAATCAAAGGGGTGACAGGGACCTTCTTCATCCCCTGATTCCATCATCTACTGTGTGAGACATACTTTTAGAAAAAGACAGTTAGTCAACTTTTATTTACCAGCTACTTTCCATGTATCCAGCTGAAATCAAAATAGAAATTTACAGAGGAATAAACAAAAATTAAAGCATAATGGAGCAAGGGGTTTTTGTCCTTTTTTTTCTTATTGTTTGTAAGAGAAAACTATGAAAAATGAATCTTTAGGAGGTTTTTTTTTCCCCCTCTTGAGTCTTCTGAAACTGCATAGCCTTAAAATACCATGACATTTCAAAGGTGATGGTCCTTCTCTACTGTTACTTCAACAAAGTGTATCTCCTGAAGCTTAGTTAATGAAAGAAGTTGATAACAACTCGGAAACAGCTTTGCTATTGGATCCCATCCACATAACTGTAACACTCAAAGGGAGTCAGTTTGGCAGTGATTGGGTTCAGTTTACTCACCTTTTTTAATAGTTATTAGCAACTGGGATTGATGATGTGTTTAAACAGACTCCCAGCTCTTTTGCAAGTATATTCCATAGTTTCACTGACATAGAAAAACAGCTAGATGGTAATACTTCTGTGTTTTGAGCATTTTGTAAATGTTTTCCTGCAATCATTTTTACAAGCTGCTTCAAATGAGGTAGGAGCGCTATCAAAATAGAGTGGAGCTGCTTCACATCAAATGTCTCATAAAAAAAGCAACCGTTTTAAAATTTCATAATAAAATTAAAATTCTTTATTTTATATTGAAACAGAGGGGAAAATATGTTTTAAAAACAAAAATAAAATCATTTTGTGCTTTATCAATATGGAAAACATTTGTAATATTCTTTTGGTTGCTTGAATTAGCATCATTCTTTTCCTCAGATAGTGTGTGTTTATTACCCGTGAGAAATAACTGGGGAAAAAAATTAAGTCTATTTTTCCCTTTATGGGTGGCTTTAAAGTTAATGGAAGTTACACCCACTCATATCAGAGAGGAAATGCATGAAAAAGAATATTTCTGTAAACTATCTTGGAACTTTAATTTGGCATAAACTGGGTTTTTAAGAATATAAGTAGTTGGGTTGAATGCCGTTTGAGGGCAGATAGCTAAAAAAATTTTTAGCTCACTACCCCTCATCTCTCTGTTTCAGAAAAGATTGTTTTGGTCAAAGCGAATGAGACTATAAAAGCTTATATATAATTTTTCAGCATTGCTCTTCTCAAGAGCGTAAACTGATAGACAAGCTTGGAGAGAAAGAAGTGGGCTTGATCATTGGTGGGACTCTTAATGAGAAAAAAACTGGCTTGTAGTCGTCCAGAGGAAAAATAAGAGTGTCAGAAAGCAGTCCTGTTCAGATTCAGTTTGAAAAGTATGACTCCAGCTTCTTAAAATGTTTCCTTAGTTTTCTTGCTGACTTCTGCTTTTGTTGGCACTGTCAGGTTTCTTTCTTGACTGTGTGACAGTTAAGGACTTCAGAGATGACTGACATAAGCACTCACCTTAAATAGAGGTTTCACTAACCCTCTGACTGATGAACACATGCCATAACTATGTATTATGACCTGTGGGTCACTATTACAATATGGTGAAAACAGACTAGCTGTAAAACATCCTTCAACTTTTGGTATATTATTATTATTGGCTTCCTTATTGCTTGGTATTGTGTCAGCACTTCTGTGACACTCTCTTGTATTATCCATGTTGTAATCACTGCTAATCTCAAGTTTGCACTAGGTTGCAACTAAAAAAAAAAAAAAAAAAAAAACTTGTATGGGAAAACAATTTTGCAGGAGTGTAGGGCAGATAGGGGTGGCAGGTCAACATTCCTTTTTTTAGTTTATCATTCCACTATGTATTGATAATAGAAACTTTGACTGTCTCAGTAAATGTGAATTAAACTAAACTGAGGACTTGCTGTGGTATTCCTGCTCTATAAGCTCTGTTTATTCATTTGTGTTTTACAGTCTTGTGGGCTTGCATGTCTTCTTTTCAGTTTCCTTGATGTCCTTTACAGGGTGAAATAAAACTAACTGCTTTTTCTATTTGATCTTGTATACCTTCTTATCAAAGCATTTGTATGCATTTTACTGAGACACTGAATCATGGCTTAAAGCAAAGAGGGTTATTTTAAAAAACAAAACAATGATTTATTAAAATGGTATTTTGATTCATAAAGGGAACATAGTACATATTCCTGTTTATCCAGCTCACCCATAGTTATCATTTGTGTTCATTGGTTTCCAAGAAGATGTTATAGGCAAATTTGGAAACGACTGACATATTAATGACACATAAACTTTGTTTTTACATTTCCTTCTAACTATGTATTTTAGATTATTTTTAATAAAAAAAATACTAAGGAGAGGATCACAGCCTTTGCATCAAAAGCAACAGCCAATATTATATTTCTTTCATTTAATTCTGAAGGTCCATGGTGTTGTGGTCCTTTATAATACATTATGTAATCAGTAGGACCTAGTGGTATGGATTTCTGGATCCATTTTCACCAACTTCTTCTATTTCTCTGATTACTCCAAATCTAATATAATAAAAAAAAAGTTATTTCTAGAGTTTCTATATAATCCTTCCTGTGTAGTCTCAGAACTTTAAAAAACCTAACAGTTTCTTGAAGCAGGGGTTAAAATGAGAAATAGACTTTAACCACATGTTATGAAGGTATGCTCTTAGTATGAAATAGCTTTATCTGGATTAATCTCCTTGAAGGCAGTGAAAAGTATGGCAAGTTCTGTTCTCAGTACTGTGGTGTAAAACGAAATACATCACTGACGTAGAAACCCAGCATGGGTAGTTGGGCCACAAAGAAAACGATCCTCCTGTACTTGGTGATAATATTGAAAATTCCTGGCGTTGCGGAAAAGTACATTGGGCTGGCCAAAAGGTTCCTTCGGTTTTTAAAGTAAAAATGGAAGACATAGTTTTCATTTTCACCAAGAACTTTATTGAACAACGTATTCACTGTTTTGTTCCACTACCTTCTGCCGTCTTTCAGGCAGCTTCATAATTCCATCTTCCCAAAGCTTTTTATCTTTTTGAGCATAGAACTGTTGCAGGTGCCTTTTACAGTCTTCCAGGGAATTGAAATTTTTTTCCATTAAGAGAATTTTGTAAAGACCGAAATAAATGGAAATCTGAAGGTGCAACGTCTGGTGAATTCGGCGATGAATCAGCTTGATCCCAGTCAAGCTGTAACAGTTTTTGCCTGGTCATCAAAGAAACCCGGTCTTGTGTTATCCTGATGGAAGATTATGCGTTTTCTGTTGACTAATTCTGGACGCTTTTCATCGAGTGCTGCTTTCAGTTGGTCTAATTGGGAGCAGTACTTGTTGTAATTAATCGTTTGGTTTTCCAGAAAAAGCTCACAATAGAGGACTGCCTTCCAATCCCACCAAATACACAACATCACCTTCTCTGGATGAAGACTGGCTTTTGGTGTGGTTGGTGGTGGTTCATTTCGCTTGCCCCACCATCTCTTCTGTTCCACATTATTGTACAGTATCTACTTTTCATTGCCCATCACAATTTGTTTTAAAAACGGAACGTTTTCATTACGTGTAAGTAGAGAATCGCACTCAGAAATACGGTCAAGAAGGTTTTTTTCCTCTTAACTTACGTGGAACCTAAACACCAAACCGATTCACGTAACCAAGCTGGTGCAAATGTTTTTCAACGCTTGATTTGGATATTTTGATTATGTCATCTATCTCCTGCATGGTGTAATATTGATTGTTCTTAATTAATGTCTCGATTTGATCACTGTCAACTTCAACTGGTCTATTGGACCATGGAGCATCGTCCAGCGAGAAATCTGCAGCACGAAATTTTGCAAACCACTTTTGACGTGTTCAATCAGTCACAGCACCTTCTCCATACACCACACAAACCTTTTTTTTTTTGAGTTTCAGTTGAGTGTTTACCTTTCTTGAAATAATAAAGCATAATATGCTGAAAATGTTGCTTTTTTCCTCCCATCTTCAGTATTAAAATGGCTACACAGAAATTCACCAATTTTGATTTTTTTTTTTTAAAGGCACGCTGATATGACAGCTGTCACAATGCAATCTAACAAAATTATTTCGAATGAAGTTGAAGACAACTAAAGTGCTACTGGAGCCATCTTACGGAAAACACCAAACGGACTTTTTTGGCCAACCCAATACTTTGGTTTGAAGTGTCATAGGATCCCATTAAATCACTTAATTCCTCTCCTGCCTTTCCTCTCTGATGCCAATAATCTACCTTCCCTTGATATAATGCTAATGAAACTAACTTATCTATTAGAGTCATTTTGATAAATACTGGTAGGAAGTGCAGAGTTCTTTGCAAACCCAAGGTGCAGTATAAACTCTGATTAATAAAGAAATCTTAGGCTTATAAAAATAACTGAACAAGTGTGGGCTCACCATATGCATTTATCCTTTCCCTTTGCAGCCTGGTGGCTGATGTGGTGGTATTCAACTCGGTTTTTAATATGGAGTCATTTCTTACTTCTATTGGAAAATTCATGAAGCTGATTCCTGATCACAGACCCAAAGATCTGGAAAGCATCATCAGACCCAAATGCCAAGTTATTTACTTTCCCATCAGGTTTCCTGATGTGAGCAGGTCAGTATGTTTAACTCCATTTTCAATATTGTGTCATAAATTATTCCCCAAATGTGTAAAAATCGGTGATGTTCTTGCCAATTTTGACTTTTCAGTGTAAGCATGATTAGTTAGAGAATCAAGTTCTATTTTGCCATGCCGTGATTTACAAAGATTTTAAATAATCACGTGTCCAACCTGTCACTGAATGGTTAATTCTGATACTGAATTTTTCCTTTCTTTTCTCTTATTTGTTTGTTTGCCAAAGCAAGGTGCTTTGGCTTTTAACACTTACTGTTTTGTTTATTTGTTGTTTTGCTACAGAAGTCATTGTCAAGCATAGGTCTCAACCTTTGTATTCAGCTTATGTCCATTGGTTTATATGTATAATAGTAACTTCTAAGTAAATCAGTGTTAAATTTTACTGCTTAGATTACTTTCATTTCCCATGCTGTTTTTTCTTTTTTTTTTCCCCTTCTCCCATTTTTTATTATTTATATTATCTTAGTAAAGAGTTAGGTCTTCTATATTGGGTTGCAAATGCACTTAATTGCCATTTCTTTTTCTCAGTCACTAAGGATATTTTTTATTACCCTTATTGCTGGGCCCACCCTGAATTAGCAATGGATGATGTGGCTCAAAGGGAACATTCTAGAATTCCTTTTCACTTTTGATTAAACCTAGCAAAATTGTTTTTACTACCACCAGGAATATTTTCCCCTTGTGAATAGAAAGTTTACTTCAGAGGGAATCATACTAGCTGGGGATGCTGCTGTTTTGTAACTGTGTCCTTAAAAAGAGTTCAGGGACAGCTGTTTCTTCCCCATCCTTGAAATGAAGGCAGGAGACAATTTAATATCCACATATGCTATGCAGGAGGTCAGCATTAATCTCTATGTTCTGGACTTACTGAGTTCACCCAGATTTTGCTGTGGGGACACCCACTCTTCCACACCCCTAATACTGATTTAAGTGTCTGACTAGTTAATATTGCATTGAAGAAAAATCTGCCTAATACCAAATCAAGCTAGTGAGTCATAAAATTTAAGTTAGAACAACTTGCCTGATCGTTACTTTATGGAGTTCAGAAAACAGAAGGCCAGAGAAGCAGACTGGCTTGTGCTCACACTGCTGATTACTGTCAGAGACTGTATTAAAATTTAGACTCTATGACTTTTTTTTTTTTGTTTGTTTGTTTGTTTGTTTGTTTGTTTGTTTTTGCAATATGTGGGCCTCTCACTGTCGTGGCCTTGCCCGTTGCCGGACGCGCAAGCTCAGCGGCCACGGCTCACGGGCCCAGCCGCTCCACGGCATGTGGGATCCTCCCGGACCGGGGCACGAACCCGTATCCCCTGCATCGGCAGGCAGACTCTCAACCACTGCGCCACCAGGGAGGCCCGACTCTATGACTTTTGATTAAATTTTCTGTTAACTATCTAATCTTCCTTTCAGTATAGGTCATTTGTCAAAAATATTTAATGATTTATTTACAGTTTTGAAAACTATAAAGTTAAGTGAAACTAAGATCACAATTGATTTTCATATATATGTAAATATGTATATAATATGTATTTGTAATATATAATTTTCATATGTGTGATGAGAGAATGTCAACTTCTGAAGAATATGATTGTTATACTTTAGATCTGTGATTAGCTAGAACACAGCTTATACTTTAGATCAGGGGTCCCCAACCCCCGGGCCTGTTAGGAACTGGGCCGCACAGCAGGAGGTGAGTGGCGGGCGAGCGGGAGAAGCTTCATGTGCTGCTCCCCATCGCTCCCCATTGCTCGTAGTACCGCCTGAACCATCCCCCGGTTCGTGGAAAAATTGTCTTCCATGAAACCGGTCCCTAGTGCCAAAAAAGGTGGGGACTGCTGCTTTAGATCATATTTTGGACCTTATTTTTTGACATGCTTTTAAGTTTTTCATATAATAATATATCGTCAAAATGCACATCTTTAAGTGAATAGGTAGTTATAGCACATCTTAATTATTACTGCTATAGAATTCCAAATAAATAGTATGTTTTAAAATGCAGTTGCATCTGATATACTTGCATCTACAACATCCTATGTTTAATACACCTGTGGCAATTGAATAGTTTATTAATTTGGACTGAATTACCATAAATAAATCTAGCTAAATGGAAGAAGGTTAAAAAATACTGTGGCCAAGATAACATTCATAAGCAAGGTCTTAGCCCAGAGTGTTATTTGAATTATTTTCAAATGGTAATTTGCTTTATCCAACCCAAACTCATATAGTTTGTAAGTGATTATTTGCATGAATGACAATCATTCTAATGCCTGCAGTCTTAAAAGAGTATTATTTTGTTGAGATGTTGAAAAATGTTTAGTAATTCCAAAGGCAAAATAACCAAGGTGATTAAAAATAAAAAAATTTTTGAACGGTTCTATCTTTCTCTCAAATTTAATTTAAAAACAAAGCAGAGGGGCTTCCCTGGTGGCGCAGTGGTTGAGAGTCCGCCTGCCGATGCAGGGGACACGGGTTCGTGCCCCGGTCCGGGAGGATCCCACGTGCCGCGGAGCGGCTGGGCCCGTGAGCCATGGCTGCTGAGCCTGCGCGTCCGGAGCCTGTGCGCCGCAGCGGGAGA